>NW_019525134.1:2302687-2432801 GCF_002814215.2 Seriola lalandi dorsalis | reverse complement strand
TGGGGGTTGGGTTGGGGGTGGGGGGTGCAACTGTGTAGTCAAGCCAAGGCAAGAAGGAGGAGTGTGTATGAGATGCGCAGTGTCACAGTAGAAGGGGTGGGAGGGTTATTTGTCTCCATCCAAGGCCTTTTCCCAAAGAGGGAGGCACGGCTCTCAACTCCTCCACTGTCTGGTGCTGGATCAGCTGACCAAGGCCCTCCCCCTTGTGGATTAGCGAGGAGGAGGGCTTGTACTGTGGGTAAGGGGGAGAGACACATAGATGGGAGGAGAGAGAGAGAGAGAGAGAGTGAGAGGAGAGTGAGCTAGAGCAAGAGTGTAAGTGAGGGAGCAGGTCTCGGCAGCCCCTGAATGTAAACAGATTATTAGATTAGTTGCCATGAGAAGAAGACGGCTGAAGAGAGGACTGTCACTCTCTCTCTGTGTCTGTCCCCCTCCCTCCCTCTCTGTTGCTCTCTGTCTCTCTTTCTCTCTGTCAGTGCTCATGGAGCTGTTTTTCTTTTCTTTGTGATTTAGCTGGTGCTGGTGAAACCGGAGAAACTTCTCGCTGGACCGAGGAGGAAATGGAGGTCGCCAAAAAAGGTAGCGTTTCGATTCATTTCTCTCTCGCTTTATCTCTCCATCCTTCCTCTGTTTCTGTGTCGCTGTGATCTTTTCTCGTCTTTCCCCCCTCCCCTGTCTTTTCCTCTTCTGATTATCTGATGTTGCCTCGCCCTGCCTGTTTCTTACGTGCACAAAAAAAAAAGTGTGCACGTGTGTTCGCACGAACACAAACTTGTGCTGCTGCTTTACTGGAAGCTGTGAGAGACTCATGAAGGCTTTCAGGGATCCCTTTTTCTTTTAGCTCCACCGCTCTGCTGGTTTCTCAGAAGTGATCTATTAAGGCCATCCATTAAGCAACATAGCGTGATTTTTTTTTTTTTTTTTTTTTTTTTTTTTTTTTGCTTCCTTTAAGATCACTATCTATTATTCACATTCAAACAATTTGTCAGATCCTCTGAAAAGATTTAAAATCACTTTGGTCTCTTAAATTCTTTAAAATGCTGCATACTGTGCCTGATCTCATCAGTCATTAGTCAGGTCATATGCCATTCAAGCGTGCCCCCTCTCCCCCCTTTTTGCTGGCTTTGTTGCTATAGGCTCTTATGTAGGGTCCCCTGAGTGCCAAGAACCATAGACTGGGGATTTAATGTGGATTAATTGAGACTCAGTTGTGTGGGTTTTGGAGATTTGCTTTCCCCTTTACAAAAATACGTTGCTGCTGTGATCTCCTCAGGCATTCAGACCTGCAGTGTTTCTGGATTAGTGTACGTAAGAGAGACCTGCTTGACCTACTCTAGTCATATGACAGAGCAGGTTCAGAAATCACTTTTATGCTGTGCTGCCACACATGGCTGATCATGCATGCACATTGAAAGCAGTTGCCCTCTAACTCATAGTTGCAACCTGTTGATCTATGCGAGCCTCTGAGGAAATACAAGGCTAACACACCCGAGGCATGGAAGTCGAACCAGAAGCTTTTCCCCGAGGAGGAAAAAGAACTCGGCTCTATGAAGGGAAATAGAAAAGATCAGATTATTGTTGGTATAATTTCACACCTGCAGTCTAATTGGACTTTATGAACAAGCAGTTTTTCAAACATACCTCATCAGACAGGATCCTGTCATATGAAGCTCACATGTTTCAGCCTAATCCTGTTTTTTTTTTTGTTTTTTTTTTAATTTGCTGGTCATTGTTATTTCACTGGTTTGCTGCAACTACATTTTCTGGACAAAATAATTAGAGCAGCCAACAGTGTAAAACGTATAATACAACAAATAATTAAAACTACCATAAAAATGAATCTGCGCCTCTGTGACAACAAACATTTAAGATTACAAGCTTTTTAAAGATGGCTTTTTATTGTAGAGCTATTGCATCATCTTTTATTACAGAGAGAGTTATTCGTTATAACATTTACAATAATTATAACATATTTACAAATCCATGTATCTGCTAAAGCAAGAATTTAGAGTTAAGATGTTAACATCTCCTTAGCTCTGTCAAAGACTTTAGTCAAGGACATTTGCACAATATAGTGAGTAGATTCCTCCCATGGTAATACTATAATGCTGATATGTTACGTCTGTAGTTTTATGCTGATCCATGAACGAGAAAAACAGCCTGTTGGTCAAAGTTGGTCATTTCACTTGATTCATTCTTTGTCATTCTACCTACTGTCATTTGTCACGTGACAACGATCAAGACAGTTGAACAACCAAGTGTAAATTAGTCTCAAGACATCCAAGTGAAGATCTGGGTGCCACAACTAGCATGAATATCTCTTGTTGAATGTGTCGTGCTCAGTTATGCTGTGAAACCGTGTGCAGGGTCTTTGGAAGGTCCTGCTTATCGGGATTGTTATATATACTTGTGTATATTTCTATGGCTGCTAGATGAAGTTACCATAGAGGGGTTACAGGCTTTAGAAGAGACTTCCTCGTGTCATAGTTAAATGGCAGTCTTCCAGTTCACTGCAGCTTGGCAGAAAGGTTCAGAGTTTAGTGAGAACCATGGAAGCTGATTGTGGCTGAGCTCAGAGTTAATCAGGACGGGAAAGACCAAGAACGAGCCATAGCAACAGGGACCCCAGGGGTGTAGTGCAAACATCAATAGGAATACTAACAGCAGCTTTGGATTGTAAAGAGAGACTATTAAGAATTTATTGGGATCATATTCTTGCATCTGATACAGCATTAAGCAGTAATGGGAAATGTAAGAATTATTTAATGTCAGGGTTTGTTCATGTCACTCAGTTGAATAGAGTGCAGAAGGCATTAATTAGTCCTAGTTTAGCATTAGCTTTTATTATTGTAAACGACAAGTGTTTTCAATTTTACCATCTTACTAGCAAATCTTTAATGCTGAATTGTCTTTCTTCGTCCAGGGCTTGTTGAGCACGGGCGTAACTGGACAGCCATTGCCAAAATGGTGGGCACCAAAAGCGAGGCGCAGTGCAAGAACTTCTATTTCAATTACAAGAGACGTCACAACCTGGACAACCTGCTCCAGCAGCATAAGCAGGTAAGCCATTTGTTATCCTCTGCTTTCTGTCACGGCGTGTCATTGAACTGCTGTAACTATAATGTATGAATGCAAGATGTGACTTTGTTTGTGTTTCCCAGGATACGCGTCGGGCTCGTGCTGATAGGTCTCAAGGCGAAGGTCTAGCCACAGCATCACCTGATGATGATGAGGACAACGCAGATGACAGTGAAGGTTAGAGAGATGGATGATAGAGAGCATGAGCTCATTGTTAAACACACACGCACACACACACACACACATTTTGTTTTGTTTTTGACTTTTCTTCTCGTTTATCTGACGTACGCGTCCTAGGGCAACCTGCATGAAGGACACACAGCAGGCTGATAGGTTTTTCTATCCAGTTTTTGTCCTTGCTGTGAGTCGTGGGGCTTTGTGCCTGATATTACCAGGTACTAAGTCAAGAGAATAAGGAGAGAAAGAATGTAGTGCTACAATGCAAAGCAGGAAACCTTGATCCGAAATGCCCTCTGAATTGTCATTTAAGGATTTCATTTGAGTTGATAGCAATGTGCCTGCTCTCCACCGACTGTAGTTTTAATGAGAGAGGGAAAAAGGATCAAATGAAAAAAAAAAAAAAAAGCAAAGGGAGGAGAGGAAGAGATAAAAGATATGAACTAATTCTGACTACATGGGCGCCTGTTGCATAACAGTTCTTGGCTTTGAAGACTCAAGAAGGCCTGCTCTTTGAAGACAAAGTGCTGGTTCTCTTGTTTGATCCAGAAAGCCCGGCTGTCTACCCGCCTTCCTCCTCTCCAGAAGCCCTTATCTATGCTGGCATGATATGGTGAGGGCAGCCCCCTATGAAAAATACACCATGCTATGTGTAGAAATATAGTTTTACAAAGAGAATCACCGGTTTGTAAAATCAACATTTTCTCTTTTGAACACTGAAGTGATTTTAATTTGTGCCTTTTGTTGGTCGCACTCAGCGAACCTCCAGCTCACAAGATAGCAGCAGCAGCAGCGAGAGGAGGTCACAAGGTTTTCTGTCATGTTTATTTGACTTTCTCCTTGTCTCACGGAAACCCAAACTGCTCTGTAGAGGCCTTGGTGATCTGCAGATCTCATGTTATACAGTTATACAGTTATACATAAAGCCATACAGGGGCATTAGTATAACTCTATTAAAGTGTACTTACAAACATTGTGATGGTTGTCGTGTGGATGTTTAGTAATGCCGCTTCTCTGATTTAGGTTTGATACATTTAATGCATCTGCAAATTGTATTTGCATAGACATAGTACCGGGATCATCATGGCAACAGCTGCAGTGGTAGACAATATGCAAACCAACAGAGGCAGGCAGATTTTATACCCAGTTTTTATCTTAAGGATGTATGGTATTTGAGCTTTTTGTATCACTTGTTGTTCAGTGTCTTTGTTTGACATACTGTATGTCTACAAGTTGGCGTTTAAGATATCGTAAATCAAGTGTTATAGAAAAAGGTGATTAGTTTGTATCTTGAAAAGCTGTTTTTTGTACCTTTTTTAAATGTATCTTTGGTCTTAGCACAAAACATACATGGTGTAGAAAAGATCATTGAATAAAAGTTGTTCATAGTTTGCAGCAGGAAATGGTAATTACATGTGTGCTGAAGCAAAAAGTGAGTCCAGATGGGAAGTACAGAAATGTGTGAGGTGTGAAGGGAAGTGAAGACAACTTTCATAATCAGTTTAAGGTCTGTGTCATCGCTGGATCAGATAAGCAGGTGTTAGTGGGTCGCACAGTTTGCTGCTGTAGACTCTCTACGATCAGCAGCTGATGTTTACATAATGATTTTCTGGATTATTACCTATGTGATGCCATGTTTTCAGTTTCAATGATGTCTTGGGTTTTTCATTGATTATTTCACTTCCACATTCACGATACAGTTGATCTTCTAAGTAAAGCTTCCCTGCATGAGAAATCACAGCAGTATGTAGATTAATGTTGTGACAGTTCTACATTTATTTTCATGTTTGTCATTATTCTGTTTGTGTCGTTATTTATTTTTAAATGACAACTCAATTGGCTTCAAAACCTTGTGAGTTGCAATGGGTTTGATGTATTCTTTGACATGTACTAATTCATCTTGTCATGCTTCTTCAGGTGGCGACAACAGCTCTGATACAGAGAGTGCCCCCTCCCCCTCTCAGGCTGACTCCTCAAAGTCAGGTGACTCCAAGAGGGCGGACAGCGCTGCAGGGGATGCTCAGTGCTCTGACCAGGACAAAGGTCAAGCCAGCAATGGCAAGACCCCAGAGCCCGCATACGGGGAACTCTGTGTCAAGGAGGAGAAGAGCCCAGAGAGCGAGAGCGGAGCTCAGGAGGAAAAGGCCCGGGTGTCTGCCTATACAGGCGCGGTACATCCCAAAACTGAACCTCAGGATGTGGACATGAAGACCGGAGAGGTTCAGGTTAAGATGGAGCCTGAGATCAAGGAGAAAGGAGAGAAAGGAGATCATGGCGAAATGCACAGGGATCTCCATTCTGATAATGACTCCAGCGCCACCTGCAGTGCTGACGAGGACGTGGAAGCGGAGCCTGAAAGACAGAGGTGTGTTTTTTTTTTTTTTTTTTTTTTTCATAAACACCGTCTTCAATGCTCTCATGTTGTGTGAACATATTTACAGTTACTGATACGTTTTGCCTTGTTGCCACTGCAGAATATTCTCCATGGAAAAGCCTTCACTGCTCACCCCGCCAGGCACCGTGCTGGTGTCCTCACCCAAGCAAACCCAGCTCAACATCCAGCAGCTCCAACAGAGGGCAGCTGCCATCCCACCCATGGTTAGTCACAGTTTCACGTTGATCCATATAAGCTGGTACGGAGGCAGCAGCAGGTTGAAAACATACCCACACATTATTACACACACAAGACATTATGAGCATTGTGGTTCTGTCAGCCTTTTAATCTTTTTACTAATTTACAAAGCTCTTTGTTTAAGTGTAAGGTGGAGAAAGTCTTACTTTTATGTTCATCAGATGTGTTTTTTATCCTTTAAAAGCTAAAGTTCATTACAACATATACAGAGAATTAATTTGGTCAGTGTTTCACTACTCAGACAAATCGGTCTGTATCTCACCTGGTTCATATCTGGCATTTCAATTCACCTGGGCTTTTTTTTTTTTTTTTCCTCCGTACCTTATCTAGGTGCCTGGTCCCTTTGGCCCTGGTGGTGTGCCCATCAGCGGTTTCGCCATGTTGCAGCACCAGATCAAAGCGGTGCATGAGTCTGCGCACCAAGAGGAGAAGCAGAGGCAGGATCAGGGAGATCTGGAGCGCAGGCCCCCTTTCAACACCCGCAGCCCCACCGTGCTGGACAGAGATGGTAAGTGAACAAAAGCTATCCTCATTCTGTCCTCATCTGTCCTCCTCCCTGCTCATCGCTCCTTCAGCCTCGTTCCCTGTTGCTGCTAGCGGTGGACTATTTATAGCTAATGCATTTTTTAGGCCCCATTCATTTTTGTGCAGTTTCAAAAAAAAAAGGAAGCGTTTGAAGGTGATCTGGACTGTCGTAGTGTGACCTGCGCCGAGACGAAAAAGTTAGCTGACCCTGTTTTACATTTGATGCAAACTCAAAGCCGAAGTGTGTCTTAACGGTGCGCCTCCTGAATTGCCTTTTGAAGAAGGGGACTGTGGTGCTTTTTTGAAGTTGAACGACTCGAGCATGTCATCTTAGGACATTTGCTGCGTCTGTGCATTCAGACAGACAGACTTCGGCCACTTAGCTTCAGAAGGGAGAGCGGTAACGTCACTAGGCAGACTGCATTACGGCTTGATTTTTTTTTTTTTTTTTGTAAAGCTTTTAGCACCTTTTAGCCAGAGTGCTGTGAAGAGTAGAGCAGCTGTCAGTAAGCTGCTGAGCTTTGGCACCAAGATATTTATTACATAGGTTTCAGCGGGTGTGTGTCCAGCTGGCGGTGTTAGCTGTAGAGGCCCGTCCATTCTAGGTCAGCTCAATGCTCACTGGCATTGAGTTCTTGTTTTAATAGTGGCTGTCTTCCCTTTGTCCTTATGCCTGTGTACTGCAGGTAAGCTCTTACCCTACATGCCTTATGACATGAAGCTGGCTCTGGACCAGGAGGCCCTCTCTGGTCGGCCAGGCTCTCCCTACAGACTCTCTCCCAGGGAGCTGAGCAAGGCCTCACCCCAGCCTGACCCCAACGCCCCCAGTGCCTCCCGCTACAGTGTGCCACCAGGTAAAAGCACACATCTTCACCTCCTCCTCCCCTTCCCCTCCCTTCTTGCCTCCTCCCTTCCTTTGCTGGTATAAATTAGCCTCGCCTGACTCTCATTTGAGTCTTTTGTGTTTGACAGTGGAGGCTTTTGTTGACTGTTGGCAGCAGATTATTATATAGTTCTCGCCACTATTATATTTCAGTCTGACATGTTTTGATATCTTTATTTTATTTACTCTCCTACAGGCTGCTGTAATAGTATGTTTTTATATCTTTATATACAATTGTTTGTGGAGATTTGAATCCTGTTGTAAGTCGGGGTTTGGCAGTGTTTCACAACACTTGTGCATTAGATAAATCAGGTTGAATGATCTCTTGTCCAGAAGTATATGTACATGTACAGGATGTATTTACTCAGTGTTTAGCTGACATAAGATACACTTGAAACCTTTGCATGAGTTTCTCTCATTTTCTAGTACTTCTATTCTGTCATTTTCTGTGTAGTCCTCTTATTTAAAGGTAAAGCTGATGTTTAGGCGCTCGGGTGGAGACAAGCCTTTTGTATGTTTGTGTGTTTGTGGTTTGTTGGCTCTTTTTTTGGTTTGTTGATGTTTAACACTTAATAGGTAGCTGAATACATATATATATATATGTTTTCAGGCCATGCAGAACCTGGATCAATGTACGTGTTAAATGTACGTGTGCTTTAACACAAGTGTGCTTGTGCATGTGTACCAGTACAGAAGAGGTCAAACAAGCATGAGCCAGCTCTGTCTGGTTCACATACTAGAGTAGGTTAGCGATTTTATAACTGAAGCGAGTACGTCAGCGCATGAATCAGATAGTTTTAGCACACTTCTTTGACCCTTAATCTTGCCCTTTGTGCTACATTCAAGAAGCTGAGGTGGTTTGTGAATCACCAGTCAATAGTTGCCATCAGCACCAGTTTTATTATTGGCTTAGGATAACATAATGTTACCTTATTTGAAACGTTATCTCACTTTTAAAATCCAGTGTCATTCACATTTCAGTGACTAAGAAAACAAGAAAAAAGACACTTTTTAATATTGGCTCAATAAATCATGCATTATAATCTAGAAATGCATAACAAAAACCAGCTACTTAGATCACAATAACAGAATAAATATAAAGCAAATGGCAACATTTAATAAAGATTTCACAGCTGTGTGATAATAAAATGAGAATACTCAGTTAACACAGAACAGCAAGCATGTACATGGAGCCGTGACAAAGACACAATATTGATATTGACAAAGATAAACAAGTAATACAATGAAGACATTTTCTGCATCTGTAGTGTTACAGCTCACTACAGCTCACAAAGGAGAGCACATGACAAGAAATACCTGTATCTGTCTGTTACGATACTCACTCTGCTACACACTGAGCTGCAATGAGACATTTACCTTCAAAACAAATCCATTTTTATTTACACGTGTTTGACGTTGCAGGGGAAGTTCAGATATTCTCTGTAAATTGTTACAATGAACAATGAATTTTGAATTGTATTTTGAATGATTAGTTTCCATAATAAAACCTATTTTATTGCTGTTGTGACACTGATTGAAAGCTCCATAAATTGGACAACTTTCAGATGTTTTAGAGTGATACCAGAGTAAAGTAATGTGTCCGGGCAGGAGTAGGATCAAAAGCATAAAGACGTTTGATGTTGATCTTGCGGGCAATCATTAGTTTCTCTGTATTGCATTGCATTCATTTACTATATTTACAGAGCGATGATTCAAGGACAGCAGTAAAAGTTTTCTTCTGCTTAAAGAAGGCAGAAGGCAAAGTGCTGCACTTCACCAAATTCATGTGCAAGGAAAACATTCCCTGTGAAAATGTCTGCTGCTGTCATTGATGTGGAAACGGCATTTGGACTTTTACTGAAGCTGGACTGCAAGAGTTTCTCTTGTCATTTGGGGAAAAACATATTTCTCATGTCCTGACAAATTAGGTTGTTGTCCGTGATGGTGAACTGTAGCATGAATGTTAATGTTTGACACAGTCTCCCTGCAACAGGGATTTATAAATTCGTCATAAGAGTGGCTTGTTTTCTTATCGGTCCCCGTGCGACGGCGATGACGTCCGTGCCTGCTGGTGGAACTCTAATGCAGACATTTGCATTTTTGATTTTGTAGAGTGCAGAGCATGAGGCGCACTCCCTGCAGGGAGGTTACTCCCAGTCTGTTTGTGTGTGTTCGTGTATTAAGATCCATTTCGTCTACTCAGCTTTCCCAGGAGACAGTAAAGCAGACAGCAGGCATGGGCCAAGGTTACCTCAGGCTGAGGCACAGGTCTTCACTGCTTACTTCACCACTCACTGCAGTCTGTCAGAATGAGGCAGAATATTTGATCATGCAGTCTTTGATGGGAAATGAAGCTTAATGGCATGCACATGTTGGGTGGGTTGGAGCTGTGCTGTCTGGCAGTCAGAAGTTTACTGTATGAGCTGATAGCTATTTTACGGTTTTGTTGTTTATGTAGGTGTTTAATGCCCAAATGTTGGCTGGTAATCAGTTGTGTCTGACTTTTTTATGTCCTTTTTTATATTCCCACCAGTCCTCCACCCTGCCTCCAACCAGCTGGTCGGGAGTATGCCAGATGGAGTCCGGGTGACGTTCAGCAGACCCAGTCGACCTCCCAACATTCCCTCTCCTCCTCCACTCATTCCAACCACCAAGCCCACGGACAAGCCCTCCTTCATCCAAGGAGGCTCCATCTCCCAGGTGAGACACCAGGGGGACGATGGTATCAACGCAAAGTACAGACTAACTAATGTTACTTAATCATCAAGTGAATGCATCTGCGTTTGATGATGAAATGTTTTCCAAAGCAGACACAGTAAACACTTGATTTTATTTATCCAATGTACAGTATGTGTCAGGTTATTATATTCCATCCTAATAAAAAGCCTCTCCTTGTAAGTTATTCTCATCCAAACAATCGACTCAAGGGGTTGTAGTTAAATGACTGGGGTTAGTAGCTGAAACAGTGAAGCAGAGTGTAACCCACACCTCGACCCTGAACCTTCAGAGGAACAGACTCTGTCCATAACAAATTTCAAGTAATCCTGAGCTATAGTCAATATGTTTATCTACTTTGGACTTGTCAGGATGAACTTTAATTCATGAAACAAATGTACATTTGCAGGGAATCAAGGAACCGTGAGAACGTACAGTTGTGTACAGCTTCTCGACTGTCATTATATGAGCTAGGCTTTCTTGGAAGCTCAGCTCTATAGAAATGGAACAGGGGAGGTGTATTAATCAGAAAACTGCGCTGCGTTGAAAAGTTAATGTCAATGATTTGTTCATTGACAGTTTATTGATGAAAGACTGTTACACATAAAAGATCATCAGAGTCACCTCACACCACTTCCTTGTTTAATTAACAGCCACTGGACCTTGAATTTTGTTCTTTGTGCCTGCTCTCCCAGGGAACTCCTGGCACATACCTCCCGCCCCACGCTGTCTATGGGCCAGAGGGGACTAAGAGCACCGTGGGCTCCATCTCTCTGGGTCTGCCTCGGCAGCAGGATCCCAGCAAACCTGGTAAGACAGCAGACGGTCACATTACTGTGCTGTTTTGTCACTGTGCAGGTCAGACAGGCAGAACACCATTCAATAAAACCAGACCTGACATAAAACAAGAGTAATGACGCCCCTGAGGTCCGTAAAGCTTTATCTTGCTACGTCAAAACATTCTGCTAAAGCGAGATTTTATTGTTTAATAGATTTTTTGCAAGTAAATGCTCCAACATATAAAAATTGATGCTTCTGTAATAGTGCACTTAAAATTTGCTTCTTGCTTTTTGACACTTTATGTGACAACTAAAAATTAAAGATGTGAAAATTCATCCATCCGTAAAGAAAGAGATTATTCTATAGATTATTCTTTTAATCTGAGATCACATAAACGTTGTCTACTCCAGTTGCATCCACTGTTTCTGAAGTGTTGTCTTCAGTGTCACTGAACTTGAACTGCTGCAGTCTGGAAACTGTGACCAGTGCAGTAATGAAACAGCATCTATTCCCAATCCTTCACGCCCACACCTGCGTTGCGTCTCGCCACTTTGCATTTATCTTCAGTCACAACAGAATCTGTGAAATGCTCTGTCAAGAAGTGCACATGTAGTTTTATTGTATTTATTATAAATGAAGCTCATTACAGATTAAGTAATAAATTGCCAGAACCTTGATAAACGAGTTATGTTTAGTCTCAAATACTGACAAGCTCACTATTGATATTTCACCATAAACCTGTGTGGGTAGGTATTGTCCATACTGGTGAAAACAAAGCTGCTCATTTGCATTGCCACTAATCGTTGAATGAGCTTTACTGCATAATGTTTTCCCCGTCAAATGAGATTGTTCAGGACATTTAAGGACATGTCGACCTGAGAAAGGTTCATGATAAAAACATCTTTAGGACCTTTGCAGCACAACTCTGTTGAACTGACACAATGTGAGGAACTACTTCACATCAGTATGTTTAACACATTTCCTCTTTGTTGACCTGAACTTCCTACACGATATCTGTCTGTGGTCTCTGATCAGAGCTGTTCCTGCCACAACATACCGCCCCAGAAGAAACTGCTGACCTGTACTGCAGTGATCCTATAAATCAGGAACTGTAATAGTAAACTGTTTTCCAGAACTCCTTTTCTGTCACTTAATATACTCCGATATGTTTTTGCACAAAACTAATTTCTATGAAAGCCAGTGCTTCAAAAAAGTACAAGGGATATGATATGTTTTGTTAGGAAGATCATGCTGCACAACTTTCACTCAGGCTCAAAACATGACAAACGGAAATAAACTTCTTTTTCTGCTCGTATGATTTAGAAGTTAAGTTGTGACACTTAAACCGGTATTATTAATGAACAGAGAAGGAGTCTGGGCAGGAAGTGTCCTTGAGCAAGACACTGAACCTGAAGTTGCTTCCGGTGGGAAGGCCAGCACTTTACATGGCAGCTCCGACATGAGTGTGTGTGTGAATGGGTGAATGAGAGGCAGACTGTCCTCTGAGGGTGAAAAGCGCTTATATAGGTGCAGTCTATGTACTGTTTATTATGAAAATCGACTTTTTGGTTCAACTCCACTAGATGACACCAACCACACAGAGCTTAACTTCCTATTCCTTGTCTTTCAACTCTTCAGGAGCTGCAGTTTCGTCCATACAGGATGGCAGAGGCAACCCGGCGAAGGTGGGCGAGGGTATGGCTTTCAGAGGATCAATCACTCAGGTAATGACTGGATGAAGGGTTCTTTTTCGCTTGTTTGGTAATTATATGATAGAAGCCTTGGTGATTTATTGAGAAGTGTGTGTTTTTGTTCTTAATGTTGCATTATCTCTTTACTCTTTTGTAAAACAGGGCACTCCAGCCCTGCCCCAGTCCAGCATCGCTGCTGACCTCCTGAAGGGCACAATCACAAAGCTGGCCACAGAGGACCTGAGCATCCCAGACAAGACTAGAGGAGATCAGCTGACTAAAGGTCATGTCATCTATGAAGGCAAGAGTGGTCACATCCTCTCCTTTGATGGTAAGTGCTTTGATTATTGATATATCAAATAACTGTTTGTGTATTTCTTCACCAAGCACACAAACTCAATCGTGACTTTTTATGTCCCAAAGCTATCAAGAACCCGAGGGAAAACACCCGCAGCCCCAGAACAGGCCATGACATGAAACGCACTTACGACATGATGGAGGGGTCCATGGGCAGGGGACACCCCGGCAGGGAGGGCGCTCCCTTCGAAGGTACTGCTTGTGTGTCACTGAGTGTACAGTATATGTGCCGGTTTGTTGGTTGTGTAGCCGTAGCGTGACGGTGGTCATTTGTTTCTCAGGGTTAATAAGCAGAGCCTTGCCTAGAGAGGGTGTCCATGGAGATTCTAAGGAAAGGCCATTGATGACCGGATCCATCATGCAAGGTAGCTAATTGTAAAAAACATGTCCATAAGTCGCTCACTGTTGCTAGTGGCATCAAATAAAGAGAGAAGCTGACATACTTTTCCAACATTTCCAGGAACACCGAGGACCGCTGCAGAGACTTACGAAGACGCCATGAAATATGGGAAACAGATAAAGCGAGAGAGTCCACCGATCCGGTCCTTCGAAGGTGGTATTGGCAAAGGAAAGCCCTATGAGGGAGTGAATACCATCAAAGAGATGGGACGCTCCATTCACGAAATCCCCCGGCAGGATCAGTCCGGCCAGGACATCTGCAAGACCCCCGACATGTCAGACCGGAGGGTTATGGAGGGCGCCATATCTCAGGTGAGACAGTTTGAGTGTTGATGGGCTGGTCAGGATATGCATACAATACAATACATTACAATGTGCAGCATCAACAAATGTACAAAGTGGATGTAAACAATGATGATGAAGAATTAATGACTGACCTGTTGTTCGCTCCATTGTCCAGATTCACCCTCTCAACCAGCCGACTATCAAGCACAATGTCAAGTCCCTGATCACCAGTCCCTCTAAGCTTCCTCACAGCATGCCGCAGCTGGAGGCCATGGAACGAGCCAAATACGAGGAGAGCAAGGCAGTGCGCCACACGTCCGTGGTCAACTCCACCACCTCTGTCCTGCGCTCCACACACCAGGAGGCCAGCAAATCCCAGCTTAGCCCGGGCATGTATGAGGACGCCAATGCTCGCAGGACCCCTGTCAACTACAGCACCAATCCCGTATCCAGAGGATCACCTATGCTGGGACGTGCTCCAGAGGGTATATCCCATAGTCATTTTATTTACAAACGGTGGACTTCGGCCTTCTCAGCCTCGTTGCTTATCTAACACTATAACTACAGCAATTATAGTGTTAGACAAAATTACATTAGACAGTTATCTTGCTAAGCCAGATCATCTTATTGGACGGAGTAAGTGTATTAGGAGTAATATGTAATGTGTACCCACTACTGAGGTCATTGGGTGAAACTTTATTCCTGATTTAGGTTACTGGTCACAGATGTACTCTCATGAGATGTTTCGTTGTTTGTTAAACTAATTAAAAGAGCCGTGTTGGTTCCTCTCTCCTACTAAGGTGGTATGAGCTCTGCGAAATCTGCTGCACATGAAAGAAAGAGTGCCATGACCCCGACACAGAGGGACAGTGTCCCAGCCAAGTCCCCAGTGTCAGGTGGTGACCCTGTAGCCTCTCACAGCCCCTTCGACCCCCACCACAGGCCCGTTGTTCCCGGGGAAGTGTACCGACCCCACCTGCCTCCACATCTCGACCCCACCCTGGCCTTCCACAGAGTGCTGGATCCTGGTACCGTGTTTAAACCCTCTCCACTTTCCACCCTCTCCACCACAACTCCAAACAGAATAATAATAGCCTTGATTCTGAGCAAATTGACGAAAGCAGCTCAGGCCCTCTAATTCATAGGCATTACATGTCCAGGATCTTTTTCAGCCATTGACGTCAGCAGTTGCGATCAGTATCTGTGAGCCTTCTGTTCATATGTTTTGTTTTGTTTCTCTCCTGTCCTCTACGACAGCGTTCATGTTCTCCAGGCAGCCGTCCCCCACAAACTACCACAACACCTACCAGCTGTACACCATGGAGAACACGCGGCAGACCATCCTCAACGATTATATCACTTCCCAGCAGATGCAAGTCATTCCTCGGCCCGACATGGCCCGGGGGTTGTCACCACGGGAACAGCCTGTCGCTATCCCTTACGCAGCTGGAACACGAGGTACGGGCCTCCACCAGCTGACCCTCTCTCACCTGCCGCATCAGGCAGGGGAGAGGCCTTGAGCGGGAGGGGCTGTAGTATGCCGATTGTGTGTTTGTGAAGTAGTGGCTACCTTTTCCAGACGCCCAGAAGCAAATGACCTAGACAAATTTAGCTGATTTACTGCTCTTTACATTGGGGCTGCAACCGATTCGGCTGATTTACCAAGTGGGTACGGTCATCCAAATCTCCCTTTGCTGGGTGGTTGCCTCTTACAAGTTGACCACTATTCCACTCTCTTTGCAGCCCTGTCGATTAATCAATGATCAATCTGTATTTGGGAGCACTAACAGAGGAAGGTGACGGGTTACAGCTAAGTGTATACGGTGTTCGTACATTCAGAAATTGATGGATCGGTTCTTGTTGTTCACCGCTGGCCCTTTGCTTCTGTCTGTAAAAGGGATTATTGATCTAGCCCAGATGCCTCCAACTATCCTGTTGCCTCACCCTGGGGGAACAGGTACTCCCACTTTGGAACGCATCGCCTACCTCCCTGGAGCTCAGCCCCCTTTCCCTCCTAGGGCTTTCAACCCAACCTCCATATCGCCAGGTGAGGACCCCACCCCTCCCTATCCCTACACCCCCGTGTTCCCTTATCTGCCTTGCCACGATCTCCAATGTTCCCTCACACCTCTGTAAGAGTGCAGCCGTGCACTGGCCTGAGGTGTCAAAGGTCAGTTCTGCCTGTCCAGCCACAGATCAAGCTGAATCTTACTGCAGTCACACTGGGAAGGATTTCTCACCAAGCTGACTGTTGTGTGGCGGCGGCAGCGGTTTTATTACTCCAACAGAAAGAAGAAAAGTTGTGCTCCACATCATTTTTATGGGCAAAGAGATGTAAGATTGAAATGTGCAATGAATTGAAGTTGAACTTTTTTTTATGTCTACAGCTGGAACTCTGTAATATCTCGTAGTTCTCAGATCTTATACTCCGACACTCTTTTAGACTCAAATTCACTAAATAAGCCTTAAAAAATTTGGAGGCATAAAGGGTTTGCAGTTGTTTTTTGTTCCACTTTTGAATTGCAAAACTGTTTTCATGTTTCCTCCCAGTTAAGAATAACACGATCATAACAAACAGCACAGTAGAACCCTGTGTAGTCCGTTGCACTAAAGGTTTTCGTCTCAAATTTTAATTATGGCAATATTCCTGGGACAGAATATTACCGTGACGGTGCTGTGATAGATTCAGAACTTATCAGCAAAGCTCTGATCCATCCGGCTGAGACCATATGACTGGTGTGTGTAAACCCCGTGTCTGGTGTTTGTCATTGTTCTCCTCAGGTCACCCTGCCCATCTTGCTGCTGCCGTTGCTGCCAGTGCAGAGAGGGAGCGGGAGAGGGAGCGTGACCGCGAGCACCAGGAGAAAGAGAGGGAGAAGGAGAGGGAGAGGGAGCAGCGGGAGAGGGAACGGGAACGAGAGAGGGAGCGGGAGCGGGAAATGCGAGAACGAGAACGAGAGCGGGACCGGGAGCGAGCCAATGAATACATCCGCGGAGGTGAGTTGTTTAGCTGCTTTGTAAAACAAAAAAATCTAAACTCCAGCTCAGTATGTTTATATTATTTTAATACAATTTGATGTGTGTGTATCAGGTGGACCAGAGCAGCCAGGCCGGCCAGGGAGTCGAGGTTATCTGCACTCACCTTCTCCTTCGCTCAGGACGCAGGAAGTAGTGGTTCAGCAGCGGCCGAGTATTTTCCAGGGAAAGAGTGTCATCACCTCTCTAATGTAAGTTTAAACCTGCTCTAATGCTGTGTTTACATCAGCTCACTTACACTGTGTGTGTGTGTGTGTGTGTGTGTGTGTGTGTGTGTGTGTGTGTGTGTGTGTGTGTGTGTGTGTGTGAAAAATATGCATAGGAGTTTGTCGACACATCCCTAGTTTATGTTAAAAGTCTGGACGGTGGACTCGGATATGTTTGACCCCTTCATTTCCTTATTTCCTCATCAGGCCCCATTCAGCGGCAGCGACACCAGCGGTACAAAGTAGCTCTCGCTACGGTACTGCCGCTGATGCTCTGGCTGCGCTGGTGGACGCTGCAGCCTCAGCCCCACAGATGGATGTGGCCAAGGTGAAGGAGAGCAAACATGAACGGGATGATGACATGTCTTCATCAGCTGCAGCTCGGCGAGCAGCCAGCCTCTCCGAACAGCAGCAACAGGAGGCAGAAAGACGATCCATGCAGTCACCATATGGTGCTATGTCTCTGCCAGGAGGTAAGCCCCATCCAGCTTACTCTGAGGGCCCTGGCGTCGGGGTTAAGGATAAGGGACCTCAAACCTCAAAGTCCCGCATCGAAGAGGAGCTTCGGACTCGTGGAAAGACGACTATCACAGCCGCTAGCTTCATTGATGTCATCATCACACGGCAGATAGCCTCTGACAAAGACTCACGAGAGCGAGGCTCTCAGAGCTCTGACTCCTCTAGCAGCTGTAAGTGTGTTGTATACACATGGCTTAGGAGATAGCTGAACCTTATTAAAACTGCACACAAGTGCACTATGACACTGTCATCGTCAGTTACCTGAGTGGACTAGAACACAAATGAGTTAAATCTTAAATGTAATCATTTATCAAAGTACATATTTTTATAATATGATTGAACCTTTTAATATTGTGTCCTTTGCGCAACAGAAATAACTTGTTGTTCATACTTGTGCTGCAGTGTCATCTAGTCGATATGACAATACCGGCGGAGGAGCCATTGAGGTGATCAGTCCTGCTAGTTCCCCGGTCCAACTGCAACAGGACAAACCAGAAGACGGACAGCAACAGGCAGCAGGTATGAACACACACCCGGAGTGAGCAAGTAAATTCTTGGAAGTAGAATACTGAATATTTCAGTTCATTCAAAGAGCGTTGTAGTTCATGTCAAAGATGACATTTAACAACGGTTGAACAAATTTGGCTGTGGAGGCTAAATTTAGCTGTTAGTGGCGTAAACATGCCCCGACTGACCTTTTCATTTGAGACCGTCGGACGCCGTTCCTCGGCACTAGTCTAGTCACCAGACTCCACTTGAAGTTATTCCTGTCAGCCGCACGCAGATGTAGATCAGTTACTGTTGGCAAACAGCATGTTAGCTCCTCCCCATCTCATCACCCCTTACCTCAACCTGACTGCTGCTCCAAAACAAAAACACTGACCCTGGTCAACCTTCACCAGCTGGCATGCGGGCGTACGACATGAGTCGTTACCGACCATCGGGGGAGCCATCACAGCCCAGTTCCCAGCAGCCCCCCTCCTCCCAGGCAGACAGCTACTCTCAGGTCCCCAAGACTCACCGGGTCATGACCTTGGCAGACCACATTTCGGTAAGATGTGCTGGAGAATATGAAAAAAGTAATGAAGCACATATCAAATTTACAATGTACCTCACCCCATCATGCCTAACTCACCTGGTTTTCTGGTTCCTGTCACGCAGCATATCATAACCCAGGACTTTGCCCGGAATCAGGACCCTCCACCCGTCTCCTCCTCAGCTTCTGCCACATTCCAGAGCGTGGTGCCCTCCGTGTCCTCGTCAGGTCGAGCCAAGGTGCCCAGCCGCTACAGTCCTGAGAACCAGGTCCAGGCTCTACACCACCAGAGACCCTCCAGTAGAGTTTCACCAGAGAACGCCCCTGACAAGCCCAGAGCCAGGTGTGTGAACCAGAGAGTTAATCCTGATATACTGAGAGTGAGTCTGATTTATTACACATTGTGTGTCTAACGTTAGTCTCTGTCCTTCCTGCCCAGGCCTGGTAAGTCTCCAGAGCGAGGAGGCAGGCCGATGGAGAACTATGAACCCATCTCTCCACCGCAGAGCTATCAAGGCATGGACAAACAGGATGCTGCCGGGCCTCCACCCCAGAGGCGAGAGGCGGAAAACTCTGAGATCAGGTACCGGTTCTGCACAGTTCAGATGTGTGATAGTTTGTAGCTGTCAGCTCAGCAAGCCAGTACATCTCTTCATACAGCTCGATACTCGGAATCAGATTTGATATTTATATATTTAAAGTAACTGATACTCTTTTAAAGGTTAATTACAATAGCTGTTGGATTACTGTTAAATGTAAACGAGGAATTTTCTCTGTGCAGCTTGTCATATATGTTGTGAATATCAAATTACCAGTATCTCCTCACTTGATCGACACATTGCTAAAATTAGTTTTCCATCAGCACCCTGACATTTGATGCATGACTGTAAATCAGTTTACCAGCCGGCAGAATGCTCCCTGCTGTCAGCAGCTGTTTGACATCCCAGTTTAAAGTCCCTAGTCCTACTGAGGGTTTGTTTCCCCAGTTACCCCTTTTGCTGTTTGACTCTTTACTGTTTGTCTGGTTCAAGGAATGACTCAAGGTCTCCAGGGAGTGTCAGCTACCTGCCTTCCTTCTTCACCAAGCTGGAGAACACCTCGCCAATGGTGAAATCCAAGAAGCAGGAGATCTTTCGTAAGTTGAACTCCAACTCTGGTGTCGGTGATTCTGACGTTGGTAAGTGGGTCTTCTCTTATCCTCTTCCTTCTAACTAACATGCCTGCATCAGATGATTAACAAACTGTTAATATTTGTGTGTGCAAGACTTTAGTGTTTTAAGAAGTCAAGTCCTACTAAATTTTCAAGCTCATTAAGCATGTGACGCTGGAACAATTTGCCTTACTGTTACATTTTTTTTATGTTTTTCAATGGCCAATAATTGTCTTGCAGGAAACGCACAACCAGGCACGGAGATCTTTAACTTGCCTGCTGTTACCAGCTCCAGTAAGTAGCAGTGACAGTCGCTCAGAAACTTAACGCTTCACTCTAGTTGATGTATCCTTCGTCACTGTTTTTTGTTGTTGTTTTTTGGTT
Source organism: Seriola lalandi dorsalis (assembly GCF_002814215.2). NCBI lineage: Eukaryota > Metazoa > Chordata > Actinopteri > Carangiformes > Carangidae > Seriola > Seriola lalandi. The sequence continues at coordinate 2,412,948 of NW_019525134.1, read as the reverse complement.
TGTAGGCAGCATCAACCCCAGGAATCACTCCTTTAGTGATCCAGCCAGTAACCTGGGCCTGGAGGACATCATCCGCAAGGCTCTGATGGGCAACTTGGAGGAGAGACAGGATGAGCATCAGGGAGGAATGGGGGCTCAGTGTGCCATCAACAACACACCTGGTGCAGGCGGTGATGCCCGCCAGGAGGCCAACCCATCACCCAGTATGGGTATGAACAAATCACATTCCCAGCACGTTCAGCTTGTTCAGAAGAAGTCCCGTGTTTAACATGTTGCTGATTCACACATTCTGCCCATTTGAATCTGCAGGGAAGCAGAAGCAGAGCAAAGCCAACAGCCGGAAATCCAAGTCACCTAACCTGGGTCAGGCCTACGCTGGTGGGGAACGTCCCTCTTCAGTGTCCTCCGTCCACTCTGAGGGAGATTATCACAGACAAGCCCAAGCCCAGCCACAGTGGAGTTGGGATGACCGACCCTCATCCACAGGTGAGCTGTCCGGCCTCTGCTGTCAGAGTCTGTGAAAACCAGTCACCTACTGTAAGTGCGGTTAATCTTGATTTTTAAATTTTCTCCACTTCTTCTTTCCGCAGGATCCATGCAGTTCCCTTACAACCCGCTGACCATGCGCATACTAAGCAGCACGCCACCAACCTCCATAGCCTCCCCCTCCATACAGAGCCAGCAGCAGCAGCAGCAGCAGCAGCCGCAACCGCCTCCGGCTGGAGCCCCGGTGGCCCAGCAGCGCGTGTGGCAGTCTCTGCTGTCAGAGCAATATGAGACCCTGTCTGACAGCGATGACTGAGCCCTGCTTGCTACGGCTCCAATAACCACAAGAGACGCCTGAACTGAGGCCTGTCTGTCCACCCCCCTCTCCCGGAACTAACCTTGCTCACTTGAGAGTGTGACAAGTAGGTGGGGTGGTGTCATTTTTTAATTTTGGTGCTATGGCGCCCCCTGGCTGTTGGCTAAGAGTACAAGCAGCAGCCTGTGACAGGCAGGGCTCTCCAGAACAAGACTTGCTTTTGGTCCGGAAGCACTCACCCGGCCTGTCGGGATGAGGGGATGACATGAGCTATAGTAAAGATGAAGAACTGAATATGTAAAAAGAAACAACATAAGAGATTATTTCTGAATTTTGTTTGATTTCTGTAAAGATATACTTTGTCTTTAAGAAAATCATTGTATGTACATAGAGTAACTTTTTGCAGTGTTTTTCCTACCTTGATTATTTCTTATTTTAATGTCGCTTTTAAATTGATCCACTTTAAATGGGAAGAGTAGGGGTTTAATCTTTAATATCACAGTTGGTCTCTCCCAGTCCATCTCCACCCCACGTCACCTGACCCCCATTTTAATATTTTTACCATAGCGACGCTAAGAGAGACCAGACCTGTGGTTTGTACTTGACCATGAGTGGAGCACAGAGACTGTGCTTCCCTGCGCGCCATCCATCAAGCACCACCAGAGCCTGAACATCGTGGACACTCGAGGATGAAACAAAACACAGACTAACATTTCAAACAGCTTTGATATCTGATGCCTGTCTTCGCCACACAGTGGAGATGATGTATGGATTGTAATTATCAGATGGTAGATGTAACTTCTCACCCGGTTCTAGACAGAGAAATGTCTTCAAAAGTTGAGAACACTGGTGTCATAGCAGAAAGGTGAAAAGTCTGATATAAGCTTAATTTTGCCAGAAAAGATGATATCCTTATGACTACTCCTGGACCCAGTCTGAATAATGAAAGTGAGCCAATGTGTTTTTTTTTTTTGTTTTTTTTTTTGTTTTGTTTTGTTTTGTTTTTTTTTGTTTTTTTTAAATAGAGCTGACCATGGTGTGGCACATGTTGCTGTCTCTCTCTGCAGTTTCCAGCCTGTCCAGAATGATCTGCTCTGCAATGTTGTCATGGTAAAAAAAAAAAAAAAAAAAAAGTATGTCAGGAACTTTTTTTTTTTTGTTTTTGTTTTTGTTTTGTTTTGTTTTTTTCTTTGGACAGTTTTGCCATGCCGCGTGACTTGAGAAAGAAGGCAGCTTTAAGTAATTTTCTCAGAGATATACGTTGGTGTTTGATGTTTGTATTTGTTTCTGTAGTCCCTTTTTTTTTTGATACTGTCCTGACAAAATCTGAACTCTGTAAATTGTCTTTCCATTACACAAAAAGACAAAACTAACCAAACATAAAGAATGGTCTGCACCATTGTTGCACTTTTTTGCTTTCTAGCTTTTGACAACAAAAAGCATACTACCTGCTGTGTAACTTATTCAACCTCCAGCACAGGAGTATATTCAGATGTGCTTTAACTTTTCCCACCACTCACAGAAATCTGGATGTTTTGACTTCCTGTCTTTTCTTGTAGCTGGTACATGAGTTTGTAGTGTGACACTTGCATCACAGTTACAGTTTTAAGTGTATGGTACCGTTAAATGTTTAGGAGTTTGCTGTCATGGTGATTCAAAACTATGACCACTTAATCTCTGCTTTCATTGTGTCAATCAACAGGCGTACAGCTTAGAATATAAATTATACTCGGTCAACATCATAAATGGCAGTAACGTTCCTTCGCAAGTCTTTTTGAGATATGTGAAAAAAAACACCATATTTTGGCTTTTTCCACTTTCACTTTGCTCAGTCAACTAATCCATTCTGCTCTAAACTTGATATTTTCTTTCTTTCTTTGATTTTGAATCATTTTTCATAGCACATGTTCAGATTTTTATTTTCTGTCATTTTCAACATCTTTGTTATTCATCCTATTTAGATGGGATGTTATGTGTTTACAAAGGCAATGACAAAAAAAGTTTACAAACTTGAATCTTAAAGAAATCCGACATGAAGCCGAAAAAGAATTAGAGCATCTTTTCAGCTCTCTATCAAACACACAGTGGTGACTTTTTTGTCTTTTTGAAATTGAGACTTGAAAACCCGTGTATCCTATGATGTTGAAATGCAATGTTTGTATCGCACAATGTCTCTTAGTAGGCTATTACAAGAGTTCAGACCAATCAAATAAAGTGGATCAGTTGTCCACCACTGAATAATGTGTATGTTCTTCATAGGTGTCTCATCTTTTTATCGACTAATATGATGCTGCACTGCATCCCCCATTTCTACTGCTGCCAGAACCAAGACAAACACAAGTGGTACGAAAATTTGTTGTTGAGGTACATCATAGCTTTATTTTATAGCAGGCCTGCTGCTGTATATGTACTTAGTAAATGAAAATGGCAGATTGGTCAATAATGGTTTGAAGTAGGTTACTGCAGTGAAAAAGTGTGTTTGTCTTTCTGTTGGGAGCCTTTTTAACAGTAAAAATTCACATAGGGTTGTTTCATACCACATATTTGGATTTCAAGTTATTAATAATATTAATTATGTCTCTGTTGCATCTGAGCTTCACTGGAAGTCATGTCAGTGACCCATAGTGCCCAGAACCAGAACCCTGAAACGGAGAAATCTGTGTTATTAATAACACCTGTGTTTTTGCCGCCATAAAACGTCAAAATGTCTGTTTTGTAAACGGCCTGTGGTGCATGCTAGCTCATTGGCTAGTTATTAATTACCCCTGGACTGAATGTCCCTCATGTGAAAGGCCTGTAGCTGCTGATCTCATGTCTCCTGACAGCTGCATTATGCTGTTTTATCAGTGAACAATGGTCTTTTTTTTTTAGCTAAGATAAATAAACATGAATTGAGAGTTCAACCACTGGTGCCTCATAGGGCAGCATTAGTAAATTGAAATAATTTGACTTAAAGCAAGTATAGTTTGGCATTAACCTGTCTTGTTGCTACTAATATACAAGTTTATACCTGTGGCCTGTTTGTTTTTCCACATACACATACCAAATGAGACTATTTATTGGTGAGAGGCAGGCTATATTCTCAATGCCGTCACTAGCTTCATCTCAAACATAGTGTCTGAACCTATGCAATATTTGCCTTGGCTACTGTTTTCTACCTCATCACTTTGCAAGACTAAAAATTGATTTCTAGTAGGCCTTTTATTTTGGAGGGAAAACAAAACTTCGAGTCGGAAGTGGTAATATTTTGGTCGTTCCCTGTAGAGGAGACATCCCGTGTGAGAAATGCCCTCACTTTTACCTGCAGTGGCTGAACAACTTTTCCGAGATATCCAGAAAACATACCAGGAAACGTCTCAAAGTAAGACGAGAGCGGTAAACGGTAAATATATGACCGTTAGCCCTCGGGCAGTTATAATGTATAAGTGGTTAGCATCACTAGCTAACAGTTGGGTATAGCATACTGTGACAAAATCGCTTGTTTTTATGAGAAAAGTTGACTTTAACTGAACTTTTGTCAGGAATGAATAGTTACAGTATTTTTCCATTAATGAAACGCTGCTGTTGTGTTAATGTTAATGCAGTATTTGGCATATTTTGTTTTACTCCGGCGTTTTACAACGGTGTGGTTTAATAATCCGGCGGTAGAGGGCGCTCTAGCAACACACTTCCACTTTTTCTCATGTTACTAGGTTAACACATGGGGTTAACACTAGACACCTGAAAAGAAACACTTTTATTCACTGCAGACATTTTGTAGGAAAAATGTAAATAATTTTAATAATGGCTCTTCCATTTAGGTGTCCACTTCCGGGGTCCAAGTAGAGGCCTTCTTTCACAGCAAACATTTTGACTTAATAACCTCAGGAATCTATGAAGTGTCTCAGTGAGCAGTGACCCCTAAATAAAAGCAGCCAAATGGAATTCATTAGATTGTATTACTGAGAACTGCGCTGTGGAAAAGGCCTGTTGTGAATGCTAGCTTACTCGAGCTTACTGGGACATTTCAATGGAGCTGAGCCATTTATGTTATTAGCTGCCATCAAAAAATGTCCCATTGTTGTATTATGTCCAACACAATGAGACTGATGTAATTCACACATGACTAGCCAATCTTCATCACCAGGCTCTCAGATCAACAGGTAACATTACAGTTATTGACAATACAGTTGTCTCTGATCAGTTTTTCTCTGGCAGGACTGAGAATGGGAATGTTATGCCACCAAAAACCTACAATAAAGTTTTGTTTATTTTGTCCACCAAGGATTGCCTCCTGCCAAGTCCTAAATCCTGATTATGCTTGATAAATCTCCTTGGACTTTTATTACCATTAATCAGTGGTTGTGCTTATCTATACTTGGTCCTTTTTTAAAAGACCAAACTGAAAAGTACATTCTTATTTTTAGCTTTGGCTTCAGAGAGGGAAGAGCTGCTTTAATGTGTACACTGGAGTCATGTCGAGGGACCAAACAATACTGTGGGTTTGAATAGTTGACACTGTGCCACTCAAAGGCATTCAACATATTTCTTTGCACGTATTATCAGTTATTAAACTTGAACCCTCATCTGTTGGGCCTTCAGCTTTCCTCTCCAGCCACTAGTGGGAGACAAAAATGTTGTCCAATGTTTTACCAAAAAGTAGTAATACCAGCAATACTATACAATTTCAATATATGTGATTAAGAAACCTTTTTTCTGTTTATAAAATCTAACACCATTAGTAACTGCACCCATCAGATAAATGTGAAGTAGTATTGAGTTATTGAGTAAGGTGCGCCCAATGATTATTTTCTGAATTAATTGCGCCCTCTGTTAAAACAAAATAGAAAATAGATAAAAATTCCACAATCAGAATTTCCCAGAGCTAAAGGTCATATCCAGTGTATTGCTCTGCCAATGTGAGACAAAGAAAACGCCGCAAATTGAGAAGCTGGAACCATGAAAATTGACCTAAGCGATCTCTCGATTATCAAAATATCTGCAGATTAATTTTCTGTTGATTAGAATGACATAAAATTTAGTGCTTTTGTTGCAATGCTTCTTTGCAGTGTAACAGCAGTTAAATGTTAAGCTTTTGTCTGTGTATTTAACAGCATCAACACAAAAGCAGGATGTTAAAACAGGTTGAAATTAATGTAACTATCATTGTATTATTTCGTTGGACAGGACAGCTCTTAACACATTAAATCAGATAAATCATGGATTCTCCCCCTAATTTATCTGCAGACAATTGAAACTTAAAATTTGTCACCTTTAAATCTGTGTAATTCACATTTTAAGCAATTATTTTTTCTCTTTTGCAGTTCCTGATGACCTGCTTATTGCGTAAGTGTCTTATTTCCATTTCTTATTATCTTTCATCACAGATATTTATCAATAACTCTGCCACCAATAACATTATTTTGCTGTCACTCTTCGAGTTTTCAACTTTATGACTTTCCACAAATATACACTACCGTTCAAAAGTTTGGGGTCTTATTTTTGAAAGAAAAGCACTGTTTTTTCAATGAAGATAACATTAAACTAATCAGAAAATACACTCTATACATTGTTAATGTGGTAAATGACTATTCTAGCTGCAAACATCTGGTTTTTAATGCAATATCTACATAGGTATATAGAGGCCCATTTCCAGCAACCATCACTCCAGTTTTCTAATGGTACATTGTGCTTGCTAATTGCGTTAGAAGGCTAATGGAGGATTTGAAAACCCTTGTGCAATTATGTTAGCACAGCTGAAAACAGTTTTGCTGGTTAGAGAAGCTATAAAACTGACCTTCCTTTGAGCTAGTTGAGAATCTGGAGCATCACATTTGTGGGTTCGATTAAACTCTCAAAATGGCCAGAAAAAGAGAAATTTCATGTGAAACTCGACAGTCTATTCTTGTTCTTAGAAATGAAAGCTATTCCATGCGAGAAATTGCCAAGAAACTGAAGATTTCTTACAACGGTGTGTACTACTCCCTTCAGAGAACAGCACAAACAGGCTCTAACCAGAGTAGAAAGAGAAGTGGGAGGCCCCGCTGCACAACTGAGCAAGAAGACAAGTACATTAGAGTCTCTAGTTTGAGAAATAGACGCCTCACAGGTCCTCAACCGGCAGCTTCATTAAATAGTACCCACAAAACGCCAGTGTCAACGTCTACAGTGAAGAGGCTACTCCGGGATCCTGGACTTAAGGGCAGAGTGGCAAAGAAAAAGCCATATCTGAGACTGGCCAATAAAAGGAAAAGATTAATATGGGCAAAAGAACACAGACATTGGACAGAGGAAGATTGGAAAAAAGTGTTATGGACAGATGAATCGAAGTTTGAGGTGTTTGGATCACACAGAAGAACATTTGTGAGACGCAGAACAACTGAAAAGATGCTGGAAGAGTGCCTGACGCCATCTGTCAAGCATGGTGGAGGTAATGTGATGGTCTGGGGTTGGTTTGGTGCTGGTAAACACCTCCAAATTATGCAAGAACTATTTAGGGAAGAAGTAGGCAGCTGGTATTCTATCTGTAATGGAGTGGCCAGCACAGTCACCAGATCTCAACCCCATTAAGCTGTTGTTAATTCATTTTGCAACTCATTTGATAAATAAAAGCGTGAGTTTTCATGGAAAACACAAAATTGTCTGGGTGACCCCAAACTTTTGAGCGGTAGTGTATTATCTTCGGCTTTCTGAGTTACGATGTGAGGGAAAAGTTCTGCACATGGCTTAATGGCTGAGTGGATGTAAAGTGTGCAAACCGCACCAAGGAGGACAACGGAAGCATTTTTACAGTCTGGATTTGCCAGGTGACGTAGCACTGAGACACAGTGCTGTGATGCCACTCTGTGTCTTTGCTGCCACAGTTCCTGGCATAATGATCAGAGTTACCGGGAGTGTAGTGGTGTTCCCTGTCTGGGTCAACATGGCCACATCCTGCCTGCTCGTCAGGAAGACTCTCATTTACAGGCTCTTCATCACACTTTCTGGTAATTCACAAGCAGACATCATTATCCATTTTTATATTTATCTCCCAGTTTCCCTCATCTTTGCCTCTTGGGAAAACTTCCACATTATTGATTACAAACAAAATATAATTTAAAAACTAACACACTGATTCATTCAAGTTTTAGTTTTACATTAGCAAAGTTTTGCCTGATGTAATGCATAACGGAGGATCACAGTTTATTATATTGAACATCAATATGATTGTCTGTCATGGTACTTTGCATTCTTGTCATATGGTGATATAGATACATATAGATATATTGATAGTAGAATAATAGTGAATGAATAATAATAACGTAACATATTTTGATTTCAATATATCCCTCAGTCCTCGTTTGGTCTGAACTGGTAAATTTAGATAATTAAAGCACAGCTACACAAGAACAATTATAGTTTTTGCCATCTGAAGGATCAGTTTTAAATATCATGGCGTGAGACTCCTAAAACTAACGAGCAATGGCCTCTCTCTAGACTCACCACTGTGTGAGGATTCATCAGTCATACAGGGAAAAAAGGACAGAGAGGCAGAGGTGGTTCTTCTACCAACAGTCGCCCCAAACCAGCTCCACAGGGATCCTGACAGAACATGCTGTTTTTAATGTGTTGTGCACATAAGTACAGAAAATGTTGGAGACGTCTTTATGTCTTTCCCTCACTTCTTACATTTTTCCCCTCGTGTCTTTCAGTCTCAAGTTTGTCTTCGGGCCTTGTGCGTTACAGGCTTTGGACCTGGTCGACCAGCGATCAGTCACCTGTCTGTCCTCTCCCAGTGGACGTAAGGCTTTCCAGGTATGTCATGTATCCGTCAGCTTTCACAATCAGCATCCGACCTGCACAGTTTACATCCTGCAAATGAATGGTTTGAATTTTAACGTGAAATTACTGCAACTATATCCACGTTCTTTCACAGCAAGGCAATTTCCAACTTGTAGGAGCTGCATTATTAGTGTGTGTAGGAATATTCTCATTCCACTCAATCAAACTGTTGGACGTCTGGATTTTCTGCCCCTTTAATTAGTCGTTTGCATGTTTCCACTGTTCTCTGACTCCTGGTTCAGCTGTGTTCTTCTCACCAAAACAGCACACAATCCTTTTAATAAGTTTCTAAATATATTTGACAACTAGATCAAAGGGGTTAGGGTTAGTGATGATCTCCCTTGCACCTTGTTTTAGTAAGTAATGTTACCTCTAGTAAAGAATCTAATTTTGATCCCTTCATCTTTCAGTGGCCATCCAACTTTAAAGCCCCTTCTCTGTCAAAATCCCCTCAATCACCAGATTTGTTCATGAATCAAAATATTTTAGATCACTATTCAGCGTCAGTATGTTAGAAGTCCATCCCGACAAAAGGACAGGAGCTGATGTGACTCATTTTGAATACATTATTTGTAGTTTGCCGGTTTTCATTTCTGGGTGTTTAGAAGTGAAAAAACATCACCTCTGTTTTGGGAAAGTGGCCTCAGATATTTGGAGCCATCTTTGGATCTTAATCTTCTGATAACTCCTTGGATCCTTTTCATCGTGGTGCGTCCAGTATCAAGTCCCAGCACGACTCACACACAGACACACACACACTACTGTTTGCCAACTGAATGTCAATGAGAGACGGATACTTGAAATGACTCCCTGAGATCACATTTTCTGTCAATGCATCTGGTACATATTCACTCACCGGCCACTTTATTAGGTACACATGATCAAATGCTCGTTAACGCAAATATCTAATAGGCCAATCGCATGGCAGCAACTCACTGCATTTAGGCATGTAGACACGGTCAAGACGATCTGCTGAAATTCAAACCGAGCATCAGAATGAGGAAGAAAGTTGATTTAAGTGACTTTGAATGTGGCGTGGTTGTTAGTGCCAGATGGGCTGGTCTGAGTATTTCAGAAACTGCTGATCTAATGGGATTTTCATGCACAACCATCTGTAGGGTTTAAAGAGCACGGTCTGAAAAAGAGAAAATATCCAGTGAGCGACAGTTCTCTGGGTGAAAATGACTTGTTGATGTCAGAGGAGAATGGCCAGACTGGTTGGAGCTGATAGAACGGCAACAGTAACTCACATAACCAGTCGTTTCAACCAAGGTACCCAGGAGAGCATCTCTGAGCACACAACACGTGGAACCTTGAAGCAGATGGGCGACAGCAGCAGAAGAACACACCGGGTTCCCCTCCTGTCAGCTGAGAACAGGAAAACTGAGGCTACAATTCGCCCGGACTCACCAAAACTAAACTATAGAAGAAAAACGTTGCCTGGTCTCATGAGTCTCGATTTCTGCTGCAACATTCAGATGGCAGGCTCAGAATTTTGCATCAGCAACATGACAACATGGATCCATCCTGCCTCGGATCAACGGTTCAGGCTGCTGGTGGTGGTGTAACGGTGTGGAGGATATTTTCTTGGCACACTTTGGGCCCCTTACTACCAACTGAACATCGTTTAAACGCCAGAGCCTACCTGAGTATTGTTGCTGACCATGTCCTTCCTCCTATGACCACAGTGTACCCGTCTTCTGATGGCTACTTCCAGCAGGATAACATCACCATGTCACAAAGCTCAAATCATCTCAAACTGGTTTCTTGAACATGACAATGAGTTCACTGAACTCCCGTGGCCTCCACAGTCACCAGGTCTCACTCCAACAGATCAGCTTTGGGTTGTGGTGGAGTGGGAGATTCGCATCATGGATGTGCAGCCGACAAATCTGCAGCAGCTGCCTGATGCTGTCATGTCAATATGGACCAAAACCTCTGAGGAATGTTTCCAGCACCTTGTTGAATCTATGCCACGAGGAATTAAGGCAGTTCTGGCAAGGTGTACCTAATAAAGTGGCTGGTGAGTGTATATAATATATCTTATTAGGAACTTAATCAAGTGGTCTCCTCGACTGAGTTCTTAAAGTATATTGTACAAAGTACAGAATGCAGAATTACTTGTGGGAGAACAGGGCAGTCCACCAAGGATGTGGTCATTGTGACCTAAATTTCTTGTAAACTCCTTCAGGCCCCTGCAAAAACAGTTTTATGAAAGGAACAGTAAAATACAATGCAGCTAAATAAAGACTGTTTGGACACTTTCAGCTCAGTCGGTGCTGTCTTAATTGTTTCACCTCATTTCATGTACGGCTGTTTGACATTTGTGGTCCAGCAGAATGTATTGGAAATGAATAATAGATTTTTACTCTCTTATTCACTCTTCTGGGAAATGCTTTTTTTTTTTTTTTTATTTCATGAGAGCAAATGTAGCACAGAATAAGAGAGTCTATTTCTGTTCTTAGTGGAAAACAAACTTCCACAATAGACTGTTTACTTTGTTTTTACATGTCAGTTTTCCCAATTATTTCTGACCTCTTATATCTAGATATAATTATAGATATATATATATATAATATTTAGATTTTTCTGATGATCTTTATACATTAAGGTCTGTGATTCCAAAAACATTGTATTTGTTCTAATTGAGGTTGTGACCATATATTTTGAGCTGCAGTAATTAATCAATGGGTGAGGATTATGAGGATTTGCCGCTTGTCTTTGTCATATGTGATAGTAAATGAAATATGTTTTTGTTTTTGAACTGTTGGTTGAACAAAAGAAGCAGTTTCTGATTTATTTTTTCACATTTCTACTAAATGAATAGTGGATTTATTTATAAGTAATTTGCAGATTAATTGACAGTGTAAACAATTGTTGATTGCATCCCAAACTTTGAAGTTTTCATGGCATTATTTTGTAAATTGAGAAGAACTGATAATAATTTTCAGGTTGGTACAGTATCTATCTGACTGTAGTGTCTAGTTGAGGTGACACAGGTCTGAACCTGTGGGAAGGTTGCAGATTTCTCTGCTTTATCGCTCCACTGTTGACGTGTGGCGCTTGCAACACTTCAGTTTGTCACTCACCCACAGCTGCAGATTAATGTCAGAGAAAACTATTATTAGAGGAATAGTTCAACCTATTGGAAATTAGATTTATTCACTTTCTTACCAAGACATAGATGTGAAGATTGATACCATTCTCATGTCCGTGTGATTTAAATATGAAGCCACAGCCAGCAGCCAATTAGCTTAGCTTAGCATGCAGCCCTCAAACAGGTGGAAACGGATTGAGTTTACCTACCAGCTTACTAATTAGCACATGAAATCTTTGTTTAATTTGTGCAAACACTGAGGTGTAAAAACAACAAGTTGCAGTTTTGTTCTGGGCTATGATCTGGACAGTTTCTCAGGTGAGCAAAGTGACTCCTCTCTTTCTTACGCCTCCGCACCAGCGACAGGCAGAGCTGGAGGCATCATGTTCTCAGGTGGTCCGTATGTCCGTCCCATTCTCATGAACGCAGTATCTCCCTTGTAATTTGGAACAAATGTCCAGTTGGACTCAATGATGAACTGATTAGACTTTGGTGGTCACAGGTCAAAGGTCAAGGTCGCAGTGACCTCACAAAACACCTTTTTGGCCATAACTCAAGAATTCATATGCTAATTTATGACAATTTAATACAAATGACTAATAGGATAAAGTGATGAAGTGACCACATTTTACATCCAAAAGTTCAAAGGTGAACTTCACTGTGACATGCAAAAAACACTCCTGGCCATTATTCAACATTGTAACTGAGGAAGGAGAGATTGGGACCGTGTTTCCTGCAACTTGGCTGGTTGGCAGAGGCGGTGATTCCTGTTTACCTGGCAGCTGGTCCCAGCAAATTGTTATTCAATACAAGTATTGAGGGTTTTTGTACAGATTAAACAAACACGGTATAAGGTGTTAAACTGTGAGATTTAGAGGTGCTGGTTGGATCTGGTGGCTGGTAACTTCTAGACAGAGTCAGGTTATTGTCGTTCTATTCTATTAATTCTCATTGATTCTCTATTCTCATAAACTCTCTGCAAGAAAATGAATAAGCACATTACCCAAAATGTCTGACTATTCATTTAAATGAAGCCCTGCAGTAGATGATTAGTCATGTGTGTCTATCAGATGTACTGTATTAGTTATGTAATAGACTTAATCGTTACTCAGATTTGTCCAAGTTGAATATTCCTGCCTTTTTTCCATCAGCCTGCAGGTTCAGACTTCTCTGTTGAGAGTAGTAGCGTTAGCTTACATCGTGCAGTGAATCGCATGCCTTCACAGCGAAGTTTCACCACATGAATCGCACATTAATAATCACATAGTCTTCTTCTTTCTCTCTCTCATACATCTTGAAGATTGAGTTTATTTTGTCACATAAACAGCTGTGAGTGTTGCTCCTGCGATCAGGTTCTGTCTTATGTTTTGACAGTTAGAGATACATTAAGTGAGACTTGAGTTTATACAGCGTCTGTTCATAGACTGTCTCAAAGCCCTGGCACAAATATTAAGCTTACACTGGTCTTTGCTTCTCTCAACTTGAATTTGACAGTAAGTGCTTCAGTGGGCAGCTGCTGAAAACAAACCAAGCTCTTTCTATCCTAATACCAGGACATAGTTGAAATGGCATTAAGATATAATTTAGGCTCTGGCTTAATATTATCACAGGACGTCTCTCACTTTTAAGAAACAAAGGTTGAGGAAAGGAGAAGTTTCTCATGAAGTTACTGTGTCTTCTCACTCAGGGCAGACCATACATGGGCAGCATGCGACGGCACTAAGAGTTAGAAGAACATCATTACACCTCTGGAGGAGTGATCTCAGTGACAACAGTTGCAGGACCACTGGCTAATTTAAAAGATAAACCTCTCTACAATTAGTCACCCACTTTTCAAGTGTCTTTACAAACTTCCTGTAAGGCAGGAAGAGGATGAGCAAGCAGATTTCACTCATCAGATCATGAAAAAAGAAGCATAAAAAATTAGATTTCTTAAACGCTTTCAGGAAGTTGATGAGACCAGTGTTTGGAAATGAACTATGTTCTTAGACCATATGTAGTACTGAGTTTACTAGAAGTACACTGACTTGAGTGCTAACTGGGCACTGTGTCAGAGAGATGCTGAAATAGAAGCTGATAAATTAACAAGTTCTGCCATTTTTGTCATTTCCTGTTAATATTCTGTTTCCATGGGACACAACTGACTTTCTCACGTTGCCGTGGTTGTTTGGTCTCGTCTTTCCTCAAAAGGAATGAATAACTCATGAGATCTTGGCATTTAGCTGCTTTTCACCTTATCTCATTCCTAACACTCAGTGACCTTTTCATAGGGGATGGTGTACCAAAGCCTGCTGGGACATGGAGGTAGTTAGTGCATTCTCATCGGTAGTGAAACTCAGCTGTATGAACATGGACACTCTGTGGGTGGCAGCATTGAGTCTTTTACTCAACAAAACATTAAGGGTTGCTGATGAGGACAGTGGTGCTGAAACAATTAGCTGTAGTAGTTTACTGACATTAATTGTTAATTGATTAATCATTTGATATAGACAAAGATGCCAAATATTTACTGGATGTGCTGTTTTGTATCGTTGTAAATAGAATGTCTTTGGTTGAACAAAACAAGCACTTTTATTATTTTTTTGACTTCTCTGATCAGAAAGTGTGCGCTGTCTGTGAGGCGGTGAAAGGAGCAGTTGAGATGATGACGTGCTGATGTGAGCGCCTGGTTATGACGAGCAGCAGCTACAGAGCCCCTCCAATTTATTTTATCCTTTCTCCAGCAGTGTTAGTTGACCAAACCATTCTCCTGTCTGGAATGGAAAACAGAAAGCTTGAAAGCTTTTTAGCACTTGAAGGAAATCGTCGGTTCTTGAATGGAATAAACAACCAAAGCCTCAGAAGTCAAGATAAAGACATCATATCAGTACATATACAAGGGCTGTGTATCTCAGTGTATTCCCAGAACTTTAAATTTCCTAGAAGCCCTGTTTGTGGTGTGAAACCCGTGGACAGAGGGCCGTCCAAACTAATGGTCCTCTTGCTCATAATGGCTTCCCGAGAAGTATTCCCCAGAGAGCCAGTATTTCAGGCTGGAAGGAGCCAGAGCATTGCTGAGGCTTGAACTCTCACTGCTCCATCTGCAGCCACTGAATGGCAGTTCTTGATGTATAGTGTTTGTTGAGGAAATCTGGATCCCTGCCAGGCAGTGGAAGCCTACAGTTTGTGTGTCTGTTGGTGACATTAGCTGCCAGCTTTGCAGTGTGAACTGCAGCAGAGCCACATAATATATGAAGCCAGCAGACAACAAAAAGGACCCGAGTGTGAGCTGGTTTTTAATAAACTTGGCGCTTTAGAAACTGTAGAGGTCCTTGGCTTGGTCCTCACAGTTTCCCTGCTTTTGTCCCCATCCTGCTGTGTATGATGCTTTATTCATCTTTACCGAGGAGTTTTAAGCCCATGTAATTGTCTCTGGTGCCTTATTTATAATGAAGTGTCACATTGAACAAATGAGGTGTTTTTACTTTAGTAGGTCACGGAGAAAGGTAATTTATCGGAGCTCCGGAGAGTAATGGAGCCTGCTCTCACATCTTGGGGAGCATTAGTTATTGTGAAGTGTCAAACTAATCCACTGACTTAATGTCCTCATGTGTCATGTGCATGAGGACGAGACTTAAATCACTGTCTATAGCTGGAGTGAGCGGCAGCACTGTGGGCAGGCGGTGCTGTCAGCCAAGGCCATTAGACGACACATACAGGTTGTTTAAAAATGCATCGCTTCTATCTCGTCCCCTCCAAATAACTAATTTGAAATGATGAGGTTGATGCAACCTCACCTTCAACTGAACCACTGTTCTGTCACTTTTTTATGAAACATTTAAAAGATGAGTCCAAAGAACAGAGTTAAGTCAGTGTGTAAAGGACTCACATGTGACTCTGCAGGCTGGAGATCACAGCTTACAATCATCATAACTTCTGGTGACGTTAGCTGGTGTAGTGACACCGAAACAGTGACGCAGTATATGAATGGATGTCTTCCAGCTGTGAATCAGAGGATGTGCTTATGTCTCAGTGAATTACCATGACTGCTGTCGTAATGTGTGAACGGTTTGATTTCACATGCGGAGCAGCTGCAGTGCTTGTGTCTAGATGACATCATCGCTTATCTTTTGTCTCTGCGGTGTAACTTAAGGACAAACTGGCTCAAATTCACAAAACATAGACCAATAGAAATTATATGAAAATTGAAAAAAGATGATTTGTTTTCACTTTAACATTAAGTGAGTTAGAGTTAGTTTCTTTTTACTGTTGGTGGAAGTCAAAGTAGCATGAATATAAGCAACGTGATTTAAAAAACACAGGGTGGGTAAATACTTCATGAAGTTGGATTTATGGTGAGATAGAGATTGTGACATTTGAGAAAAATGTTACACCTCAGCCTGCCGTGTCTGGACTTGTCCGACATTTGTGATACAGTAAAAAGTTTTTCCTTCATGCCTTTCCACAGTTTAACTCTCCACGGCTCCTCAGCTGCTCCGGCTGCAGCCAGGACAAACAGCCTGGTGATCATGTTTGATTGGTGAATCTCCTCCCTCATGAAGACACAACTGACGCTTGTCTCTGTGTGTATGATCTTTCACACACAAGTTGTATTATTATATTATATTATATATTTGAATGTACTTTGCATGAATCTGTTGCAGGTAATGGGAGGCTCCGGACGTTTGTACACTTGCTTTGTGTCCTGCCACTATTGTCCGTGCCCAGCCTTCGCCTACACCGTGCTCCGCAGAAATGAAGGCCTGCTGGTGAGTCTCATACAAACTGTTACGCTCAGTTTGGGCTGAAAATGGAGCCTCACTCTATTTTTGGTACCAACCAAACATCCGAAGCTTGGTCTGACTCATATTGTTCTTTCCTTTGATCAGACAGTTTCTAAATAATTTTGCCAGTTTGTTCTCTTATCGATCATATCTGCACTGGTAATGAAACAGTCATACACGTCTCTGTTGGGTTTGACTTTTGTCAGAACACATAACGTATACAGTTGCTTATTTACAGCCATTGCGTCTTGTCAGCCCAGCGTGTAAATCCTGGAGAAAACCATCGCCCAGTCAAAAGTGAGATGAAGAACACGTTGAAATGTGTGTAACAGATGTACTGTGGTGTGGCCGTGTTCTTGTCGGTCGCTGACCGGCTGTTTTTAACTACATATCTACAAGCAAACGACCTCAGCTCCCGCTCTGAGTATTAGAGGGACTCGTTTTCCCTGGAGGATGCTGCTAAAATCAGTGTGAGAAACAGAGCAGCAGCCAGAGACTCTCCATGAGTGGAGCTGATATCATTCCCCATGAAAACACACCGGAGACATAAAACAGTTCACTGCCTCATCAAACTCTTCGGCTACTTAAATAGCAAGCCAGATGACACTGGAGTCAATGGAGACTTCTGGTGGATGAGGTTTATGTAACTCTCTGGTCCCAAAGTCAGAACTATACGACACTCAGGAGACTCTTGAGTTTGACCATGCACTCTGCAGTGCTCCCCTGCTGGAGCCACTGTGCTCACTCAGGGGCCCTGCAGGTTCCAGCATGGCTGGATAAGGCCAGACCAGGTTCACACTGCTGATAAGGAGGTCAGAGGACAGATAAAGATGCTCGCCCACCAACAGCAGGCCGCCATGAGCTCATAAACTCAGCTGACAGGAGAAGCTAGTAAACAAACTTGTGTACCTTTGTCCTTTGTCTTAATGTTTATGTAACACACTGATCCACGGGCGCTGCTGTGGAGGAAATCTCATTTATAATGCATGGAACAGGCAGAGGGTGAAAACAAGTCAGTGATTAATTTTAATATTGATAATAATGAGAGGAGCGGGTTCAGTGACACATGCACACAGATACGCAACTGCAGGGCTGCTTGTCATTCAACACACACGTCAACGCCTGGACTTTCTTCTTATTCATCACACAAACACTCCATTTAAAAAATAACACACACTCATGCAACTTTCCTATTTGTAATTTCATGTTTATAATTTGATATAAATATTGGAAATCGTTCTGGTATTTGTTTGTGACCAATATTCTCAGACTGAGGATCAGTCTGTGGAAAATTTCCGGCAGGTCAGAACCAAACGGCTTCTTTCTAGTCTGGTGTTTACATGAGATCTTTGAATTTAAATCAGTGGAGTGCCATTAGGGCCGTGTCGTTAATCACTTTGGTGCCTGTGGTTATTTCATGAATCAGTGTCTGTGCTCTTTTCTCCCAGTGCAAACACGTCCTGGCTGCCTACCTTTGTCAGGCCCTGGGTGTAACGCAGGAGGAGAGCGTGTCAGATCAGCAGATGTCCAAGCTGCTCAGTGGGACAGCAGCACCCTGACACCCAGGTAGGTCCACTACCACGTACAGCAGCTGGACCAGCACACCTGGCCCCAAGGGGACACGATGGACCCTCCTGAATGAGGGCCCACATTTCAAACGCACATTTTGAGCCGCTGCAAAGAGGACGGACGCACGACCATGAATCCTCCTCTCTTGCATGTCTTTGTGAAAGATGCCAGATGTTGCTTTATTTATTTTTTCTTTAGTGGAGTTCTTTATCTGTTACCAAGGAAACGCCTCCTGTTGACTCAGGGTGCTGCTTTATTTTTAGGTTATTTTTATCTAAAAACATGAACATATTTCCATCTTGTAAGCACGAATTGTCGTATGATCTCAAATTGAGATTTTAGGAATAAAGACTGATCTGTAACAATATAAACATTACCTTTATTAACAAAATAATTCACCATACATACAGATTGCATCATGTTAAATAGCAGTATCAGTTTGCAGTTGTAGTTCTGTTGAATGAAAGAAAGAATGGCCTCTGGAAAGGTTGCACATCAGCTCGACCGCAGTGGATGTTTTTCCTGATTAGTAGCGACACTATAGCACACTGACAGATAGGTACTTCGGAATGAAAGGCAGGAATGTTGAAATAGATCAACTCGTTATTGTCCGTCTTAACCTTTTTAAAAATCGCAAAAGAAGGCAATAGTTTGACATCAATCAATAGCTTGTAGAAAGTCGGACACCTACAGTACTTATTTTTACACATCAGTCAACAAAGACAATAACACAACGTTACAGTGCAGTTACAGTGTAGATGTCTCCATTGGAATGTACTAAACCGTCGGCACACTCCTGTATTGTAGCCCTTGAAGTTAGATCAGAGGTGGGACACTGGACACAACAGCACGAGGGGAGAGAATGAAGCGCTCGACGTAGGAACGCTTGTTAAACACCAACACAACATGGTTCTCCGTCGCCAGTGAAGCACACACCAAGACAGGAAATAACCTTAAATGTCAGTGCAATGTGTTTTCGTTTGTGTAGTGATGGCTCTCAACAAAAACACCTTCATTTTCATTTTCTTCACATAAATTACAACACTCCAAAATAAAATAAAAAATACTCTTGCTTTGCTCTGATTAATTTCACCAGAGCTTTTTTTTTTGTGATTCATCAGCTCTCTGTCTTCAGTCTCAGAAGCTCAACAGGAACCTTCACAACAAGGCTGACCACCACACGGCAGCAGAGAACACACCAAGCATCAGGTGCTTGAAGATCTGACTCAGTGGAAAGGCAGTGCTGCAGCTGTGTTCCCTCAGACTGTCATGTTAAAGTATGAGCACCGCGGAGAGCAAAAGATTTGGACTCTGGACGTAGTCGTATGTCTTTGCTAGCACAGAGGGGGAAAAGAGTGTTACAGTATTAGCATTGTGATTAAATGAGTCTTCAGTGTTGTATGTTTTTAAAAATGAGCTGTTTTCTCAAAGGGAGCAGTTTGCCTCAGCTCAGTCAGTGACTTCAGCAGCTTCAGGAGGACTGACTGTACGAACAGCCTCAGGATCCCAGCTGAGACTATCGGGGGGGGGGGGTGTCAGCTGGAGTCCTAAGGCAAGTGACATTCATGTACAGCTAACTGAATCAAAGCACAGATTCTTTGTGTTATGTAAGCCACAAAATACATGTGTACCAGAAGCCTGGATGATGAGGAATAATTAATATAATCATAATCATTTAAATGGCGTTTTTACTTTTACAGTATGTCATCAGTTGGCTCAAAACAAAGCATCTGAAAACGCTCTGGTGAATCAGCACTTCCTGAGCTTTTGTCTGAAGAAACACGGGAATGATATGGAGCACCACTGCAGGTGTGTTTCTCTAAACTTCGACTTATTTCTGAGTCTGCGTGACTGAATCAAATCGTGCCGTTTGTGTTGGAGCCACAAGAACGCCATCCTCTGGATCACAGCCACAGAGGTCACGAGATTATTTTGTCTACGCTTGTGGCCCTGAGAGATGATTCATGGGACAGGAAAAGCATTTCTTTTTTTCTTGCATTTTTCCCCTTCTAGTTTAGTTTTTGGCAATTTTCAATAAGCAGGCGTGTCTGTGTGTGGACCGCCGCCTCCCTCCGCCTGCGTCGTTTTGTGGAGGAGTTACTAGAGCAGCGGCAGGGACACCTGCAAAGACTGAAGCAGCAGCTCGAGAACATTTCTGTTTTACAAAGATATGTATTCTCCTTATCTGTCTCCTACTTTGGATATTGATATGAAAAATACCTCCTCTAATAATCAAATAAAAGATAAAGAAAATCTATATATAGAGCCTGTGATGATCATGAGTATGAATGTGGGATGTAGACTACTAATATTGTACCTTTCTAGGTGCACAAATACAGATCTCACCACACAAAGTTTTTTGATCTTTACATTCTCAAAGAAAAGGTCTTGTAATAAATAAATAAACACTGGCACTGAATGTTGACAATATAAAATAGCAGGGCAAAGAAGGAGTGTCTGGAGTTGTAACAGGGTGGATTCAGAATGATAAATAGCAGTTTAAGTTTGGATCCTGTTCACAGTCCTACAAATCCAGTTAGCTTCATCAGGTTTTTTTTAAATCAAAAATCCTTCACAATACAAAAGTTACGTAAGACGACAACAACATTTCACTGCTCGACCCCTGATACTTGACACAGTTCATAAATAAATGTCCACATTCAAGGCGCGTTTAACATCGGTTCATCCTCGCATATCATACCCTTGTTCTGTAAACATTAGAAACCGCAGTGGAAATAAAATTCAAGACTGAAACAACAGAGCTGACATATAATACTCCTCCTCAGTACGACTCTCTATAGCAGAGGGTCGATGGTCATGTGGATTTGGTCTCTGTTGCGTCTGCTGCCGTTGGAGCTGAGGTACAGCTCCTCCCTGCGGCACAGGAAGTGCTGGGCCAGGATCTTGCGGAAGGTGTTCCTGAAGTCCTGGATGCGGTAGGCGTAGATGATGGGGTTGACCGCAGAATTGGCATGAGACATAATGATGGCCATGTACATGACGACCTCCGGCTTCTTCAGCTCCTGGTAGAACAGCGTGAGGCAGTTGAGGATGTGGACGGGCAGCCAGCAGATAGCGAACAGTCCCACGATAATGGAGAGGGATTTGGCGGCCCGGATCTCCTTCTGCAGCAGCCCGTGGTGATGGCTGTCCCCGTTGCCCACGCACTTGAGCTCGATCTGTCTCAGCTGCTTCCTGGCCACAGTGAAGATCTTCAGGTAGATGCCCAGCATGATGAGCAGCGGCAGCAGCACACAGACAAAGAAATTAAAATAGACCATGTAGTCCATGTCCACCACACTCTCAAAGAAGCAATGGAGCTTGCAGCTCTTTAGCAAGTCCCCTCTGCCGCTCGGCCCCTGCGTGAGGCCAGTGTTTGTAGTGTTGTCCGTCCTGGAGCTGTTCCCCGTGCAACCGAAGTGCTTCCGGTTCCAGCCAAAGAAAGGGATGAGGCCAATGACAAAGGAGAGGATCCATAAAATAGCAATGATTTCTCTGGCGGTCTTTCCTGTCATTAACTCCTTGTACCTAGAGAAACACAGCAGAGGTTAGTGTCTGTACAATGTCTCCAATGTGGAAGTGTGAACATGTATGAAACAGTGTCTCTGGTGCTTTTTCTGTGATTCAGTTTAACAATCTTCTGATGTAAACATTTGCCCATGTATGACTCATGATCTGCAGATGACCTTAACCTTTTTCATTTTCTCTCAAAATCCCAGCAGCACTCAACGTTAGCTGACTGTGTATCTGTCCAATAAACGACACACTGGAGAATCAGACAATGTGAATCTTTACTTCTGCTCATAGAAAGCGAACAGCTGTCGACGTGGCCTAATGCGTCAGTCAGACAATCAGGATAGTCAAGTGTGAAAGTGCATTGTTGTGGTTTGTTGCATTGAAGTGACGTAGGAAAATAACAACTTTGTCTTTTTGTAAACCAAACATCCGGAATTAACAATAACACAAAGACAAGAAGTTCGGCTCGTGGTTGGATCCAAAACATACACAACCAAAGAATAAAACATTAATGCAGTGAAATGAGATCTTGACAGTCGTCAGCCTTGTTTTTGAAAAAGCTGCCAAATAGATTTTTACAATGTTTTCTTCGTGCAGTGGTGGAAGAAGTATCAGTACACCTCACTGTGAAGATGCTCCATCACAAATAATGTCCTGCATTCAAACTCTTAAGGTACAGAAGTATTGTCAGCAAAGTGTAATTAAGTTATCAAACACAGAGCAGTCACTCGGCAGCTGAGTTCCCCTTGTCATGGTGTTACATTATTCTTAAATAGTGGATTATGATTAATATGAGCAGCAGGTTGAGGCAAAGCTAATTTTAACTATTTCATATGTGTTCAGTATTTCAACCTATGATGGTGCATCATATTTTATAAGTTCTTTCTGTTCTGTTAAGGTGTGACTTAAGGTGGTGAACTTTATACGTGCTGGTTGCATTCTGTAACTGTGGTTAGCTGTTTCCCCCTGTTTCCAGTCTTTATGCTAAGCTAAGCAAAGATAACTAGATGCTGGCTGTAGATTCGTATTTAGTTTACAGACACGAGAGAGGGATTGATTTTCTCATCTCACTCTAAGTAAAAAAAAAAAAGCACATTACTAAAATGTCCAACTCTTTTATCTGAAGCCCTGCAGTGGATGATTCATCGAGTCTATCGGATGAACAGTGGAAAGAAAGCATTTATGTATAAATGAGTCTTAAAATATGATCAGAGCTTCCTCTGAATTACAATTATGAACAAACACAATCTATTTTAAGTGATGACACCCAAATCAGTTTTGTTTTTGTCTATATTTAAATAAAAAAAAATCCCCTCAGTTCATCCTCTCACCCTGACACAGACCCTGACATGTGACTCAGAGGGTGGAAACTACACCCTCAGTTCAATTAAAAAAAGTACACAGCTTGTAAATGCAACAATAAAAGATAAACACACATAGTTGCAGGCAGTTACACCCCTATAACTCTACCAGTCATTTCAACTTTCCATGTAATCATCTAACTACAACAGCAACACATAGGCCTGTTTCACCCTGAACACATTATCAGCTGCAAAATGAAAACATTAAGGGTGCTGCTATCTGACTCCATCGCACATCCTGCTGCGCTTCAACTAGTACAACAAACACGGCGCTGAAATGACACACACATCTGCTTTAGGTGTGATGTAGGTTAACTGTCTGCATCTACATTCAGAAGCTGTGAGCAGGAGTTTACCAGAGCAAACCCACAGAGCGTGAACGTGTGAAAATGAAAGAAGCCACTGAAACACTTAGAGACTTTTTTTGATTTTCACTTTTTCCTCTGTCTCGACTTCGTGCTGTTTAGATCCTGAACTGATTTCGTGTGTTTCCCGTAGAGCCATCGCCTGACTGACATATGAAAGGAAATCCTCAACAGCAGGTGCATGGCGGCTGCGTGTTCAGATGCAGAGCTGATTCGGTCTGCCGGTCCCCGCCATATGAACAGTGCCTGAAGCAAAATTAACTGTTTCCTCAAAGTGTTTCAGGCGAGAGACCGCATGGTCATGACTCATACAGATGTGTACAGGAGTGCGGTCACACACACACACACACACACACACTGAGCTGGAGGTGCCACAAGTAATCCATCTGACGTCTACTTACATGATCACATTATGTCACAAGTTAAAGTTCAGTAACACTTTGTTTAATGATGGAACAATCATTAGTGAATGATTAATAAAAACATTTTCATACATTAATCTGTTATGTTATTAACAAGCCATTTGCCAAGTAAATTGTAAATGACTAATAACTGTTATGATAGTGAATATGAATATGAATGAATATTTTTACACGCCATTCGATCACTAAACACTGACTTGTTAACGGATGGGTTCACAGTTTTTCAAAATAATACTCAAATGCTCACATGTACGTGTACGATGAAGGAGTTAATGGTGACTAATCAAACTTCCTGTCCACAGTGGAGGTGAAAAGATGGAGGCCAAAACCCGCAGCTCTTGTTCTCGGCTTAAATACGGAATAAAGTTCAGCTGACTGAATATGAAGCTTCATATGAGTCTGAGCGAGGGGGGATCACTTCACAGCTCCTATGGACAGGATGAATTATATCTGTTTGAATGTGGGAATGAGAGAACTGAACTGAAGCCTTGACCGACTGAGTCATCCACCTCCTGAACACCACCGTCACCTACCTGTGGCTGACCAGCATCTACCTGAACCGGCTGTGCATCACTGTGGTGTTTCACTTCACTGTATCACTGTGCGCTCTCACATCCTTCAACAAAACTATCAGACATACGGTGAGCAGTGGAGGGAGATCGCAGCAGACGCAGACACGGACTCAGTGGGCCACAAATAGACTATGACTAAGATAAACTGAGGAACTGGTCGCGCTACTTCAAGAAGAAACATTCACCTCATGCAGAAAAAGATTAAAGAAACTGCTGATAAGTGAGAAACAGAACAACATTGTTTGGAAACAATGTGTTCAGCAGTAAATGCTTTCTTTTTCAGTGTTGGAAAATGATTTCTCAGGATTATACCTTGACTTGTTCAGATACATAAACATGAAATCCCCTTTTTTGAACCAGTTTGCTGATGTAAATACAATCCACACCCATGGACTGACAGGTGTTCTACACGTAGGTAGGTGTAGATAGTGTCAGGACAGAAAACGTCACCTAGTGCAACAATATCACTTTCTCTCTGTGTTTTTGATGAGAAGCCATGTGCAGCTGTGGCTACACAAGATAAAATCATCAACTGTTGGTTTTGGTCTCATCACAGTGCTTTATAAAGAAAACTATAAAACCAGTCTCATCCTTTAAAAAGCTGTGAGAGATGAGTGAAGCCAGGCTGTGAGGAAGTGGGTTCAAACTGCAGCAAACGCCTCTGACTCAAAGGGCAAAGGCAGGAAATTGCTGCCATCTAAGTCCTGGTTTCACATGCAGAGAATTTGCCAGTAAAATGAAAGTTGTTAGTCAAACATGGCTTCATAATGATTAACCCCGTCCTCCTCTGAGAGGGAAACAGCCCTGGGTTCTAGTAATTACGACAATCCCAACAGTCAATTATTCATGAGTGGCGTGCGGGTCCAGCCTCCGTCCTGCGACTCTGCTCCAGGGAGGCGAGCAGGTCGACCCAGGGGCCATGAATAATACAGACCTCTGCCCATGGGTGGGGTGGGGGGGGCTTCAGAGCTCACATGTACAGCAGGCAGCACAGGGTTCGTTTTCTAGAGGGTCCATCTCCTGCTCATCGCCTCCCACTCTCTCTCTCTCTCTCTCTCTGTCTTTGGAGGGAAGGAGTGAGCAAGAGGCTGAATGGATTAGCTCTGGCATGACGACAGCACGCTGGCATCTATCTTTGTTTTGCTTTCTTTCTCCATACATCCCTTCTCTTCTCTGTGCGGCTGTGCTTCCGCCTGGGGCTGCAGACCTTTGCCAGGCCGCAAACACAACCACACACACACACACACGCACACATACACTCAATCTTCACAACGTCTGCTTAAATATCCGGCAGGGTCCGCAGCTCAGCTACAAACACAATCAAGCATGTGCCCATTCACACTGACAACACAAGGGGATTTTATTCTGGAATGTCTTTGCATTATATATTTAGTTTAGGAGTGTCTCTCTAAAAAAAACAAGCTGCATTAAAACCACAAATGCAAGTTGACACGTATTTGAATATGTAAAACTGTCACGCTCCAATTTGTGTGAGAGTTGTTTTGACAGAAAATAGACAGGAAAATTTGATATAATATCTGTACATTTTCATGGAGAGATGGAGTGTAACAGCGCTTCTAGCTGTGAAGCTCAACTACTTCCCTGATAATCTATTTTTTTCATAAATAATAATAATCAACTTTGCTTGAAAATGTCTAAAAATGCCCTTTCCTGCAATCTTTAGAAAAGTCATGAAAAAAAATCCAACATCTGCCCCTTAAACTGGATCTGGACCAAATTTTTTAATGGGTTCTTCCCCCGTCCATGATCCATCCCTCCACCAAGTTTGGTGCAAATCAGTAGTTTTTGTGTAATCCTGCTGACAAACTGACTGACTGACTGACTGACTGACTGACTGACTAACAAACTAACTGACTAACTGACTGACTGACTGACTAACAAACTAACTGACTAACTGACTGACTGACTGACTGACTGACTGACAAACTAACTGACTAACTAACTGACTGACTGACTAACTAATTAACTAACTGACTGACTGACTGACTAACTAACTAACTAACTAACTAAGTAGAATGGAAAACAGAGAGAGCGCGAACCTCCTCCAAGGCTAATGTGAAACAATCAAATCAAATTT
Organism: Seriola lalandi dorsalis; assembly: GCF_002814215.2. Taxonomy (NCBI): domain Eukaryota; kingdom Metazoa; phylum Chordata; class Actinopteri; order Carangiformes; family Carangidae; genus Seriola; species Seriola lalandi. Next base: position 2,386,583 of record NW_019525134.1, on the reverse strand, counting down.
ATTTATAGAGCACATTTAAAAAACAGCTGATCAAAGTGCTGCACACCAGGAAAACACAATCAACACAGAGAATCAAAGTCAATCACAGACACTAAAACAGCACGACAAAAACAAGCAAGCAGACCTGACTGATCTTGGCTCAAAGGCTAATGAGAATAAAACTGTTTTTAGGCGAGAGTTGAAGGAGTGGATGGATGGGGCGGATCTGATTGACCTGGGCAGGTTATTCCACAGTGTGGAGGCCATGACTGAGAAATCACAGTCACCTCTGTGTTTAAGGTGAGTGCGAGGGAGGGTGAGGAGGCCCATGTCCGACGATCTGAGGGGCCAGGATGTGGTTAAGGGGGTTGAAAGGATCTGTGATGAGGGGAGGGGCTAATCCATTGAGCGCTTTAAAAACATACAGCACAACCTTAAAATCTATCCTAAAGCGAATTGGGAGCCAATTAAGACAAGCCAGGACATTGTGTGACATTTTGTCATAATTGCTGTAAAGGCTTGAGTTATGGCTACAAAAGTGTTTTCTGAGGTCACCATGACCTTGACCTTTGATCTTTGACCACCAAAATCTAATCAGTTCCTCCTTGAGTCCAAGTCAATGTTTGTACCAATTTTGAAGAAGTTCCGTCAAGGCCACGAGAATGGGATGGTCAACCTGAAAACAATATGTCTCCAGCTCTGACTGTCGCCGGCCTGGAGGAATAAAAAATCGAATTCATACTAAATGATCCGGACCTGTCCCAAAATCTAATGGGTTCTTCCCAGGCCCATGCCCCCTCCCTCCACCAAGTTCGCTGCAAATCGGTTCAGTACTTTCTGCTGACAGATAAACAGATGCAGGTGAAAACATAACTTGGAAGTAATAAAACCTAACAAAGAAAGAACAATATGGTCAGGTTTTACAGCCCCTTCAGGCTGGAGAGACTTCGTCTTGCTCTGAGGAAATGGTCAGTTCTGTGTCGCTGTGATAATAGCAATCAGTGTTGTTTTAACCCAAGGGTGTAGATTTGGTCTCAACATTGGTAGAGATGCAACAATCCCGCCCCACCACCCCTCGAAAACAAAGAGATTGGCTTTTTAATGCCATCAACAAAACTGTTTATTGCAGTGTTTATCGCAAATGTAATATATTTACATGTGTTGAATATCCATATATGAAATATATGTGCATATGAAGTAAAATCATATATGTATTTATGTATAGCATATATATGTAAAAATTACATATGAAACCTGGTAGAAATTGGAACAATATCATGTATTGACATATATGTCTAGCTAATAGAAACATGTATTTTAGTATGTCTGTATATTATCTATGTAACATAAATATATATCCATCCCAAAGCCTGTCGGTATATGTTCATTATATATGTAAATATAAAAGATAAACGTATGTTTAAATTTATTGAGGAATTATTGAGAAAATGATATACAAACATGTAGAATTTTAATAATCATGTTGTTTTAATAAAGTTTTACTGGGTATTTCACAAACCTGCATGAACTTATATCTTCATATATCCAAAGGATGTATACATGTCAAAATAATATATCCTCTTATATGTCACACATATGATAACATCACTTTTGATATAGGGATATATATGTCATATATATGTCATGAGTCATAGTATAGTAAGGCATGAAAACATCATAGAACAGTAAAGAAAAAATTTTCATGTCATGAAAATAATGTGCAGGTCTTTGGATTGCGGGAAGTAGCTAGAGTACCCGGACAGAACCCATGCAGACATAAAGAGAACATGCAAAATTCACAAAGATGGTCCAAGGCGGTGTTCAAACTGAGAGCATTATGAGGCAACAGTTGCAAGCACTTCACTACGGTGCCACCCCATAAATATAGTCATAGTATAGTAAGGCATTAAATGTTAAAAAAAAACGTAATAGTATAGTAGGGCATAAAATGTCAAAAAACGTCATAGTAGTAAGTATAAGTATAGTAAGTATAAGTATAGTAAGGCATTAAATGTTAAAGACATCATGTTAAAAAAAACGTCCTAGTATAGTAAGGCATTAAATTAAAAAAAAAATGTCATCGTATAGTAAGGCATAACATGTTATAGTACAGTAAGGCATAAAATGTTAAAAAACGTCATAGTATAGTAAGGCATAAAATGTCATAGTATACTAAGGCATTAAATGTTATAAAAATGTCATAGTATAGTAAGGCATAAAATGTTATAAAAATGTCATAGTATACTAAGGCATAAAATGTTATAAAAACATCACAGTATAGTAAGGCTTAAAAATGTCAAAAAAACGTCATAGTATAGTAAGGCATAAAACGTCATAAAACTAATGTGCATGTCTTTGGATTGCGGGAGGAAGCCGGAGTACCCAACTACCCATGCAGGCATAGGACGCACATGCAAAATGCACAACGGTCCCAGGTGGGGTTCGAACCAAGAACCCTTGCATTTTGTAAGGCAACAATTACAACCACTGCACTACGGTAGCACGCCATATATATAATCATAGTATACTAAGGCATAAAAATGTCACAGTGAAGTAAGGCATGTTGACATTTTCATGGGACTTTTCGACAGAAATTAAACTCATACTTTGGTATATCCACTGTTTTATGTTTAGTCCTGCTAGCAACCTGACTGCTAGCTTGTAGAAGACAGAAGCCAGTGTTAGCTCGCTAGTTAATGCTAGCTAACATGGATAATTAACATCAGTTGACATTTTTCTGGTGACGTTAGGTACCACTGTGATATTCTCACCCGACGTCAGCCTTCAGATAGCCCTTCAGTTAATCAAATGCTAGCATGCCTAAATCGGTTGTCTCGGAGACGTAGCCTCTTGGAGGTCACACTAATATAACTTCACTCCAAACATAGTAGGGACAATTCTGTCCTCCCAAAATATTGGTAGGGACATGTCCCTACTCTCCATATGCAAACCTACGCCCTTGGTTTAACCCGTCACCTCCATCACCTTCCATTTCCACAGCTGTCTGTGTAAAACACCCTCACAGACCAGACAAATTAAAAGGACAAACCTGAGTAAATGAATGCTCAAATATAACAAATTCTGATGCTTCTATACAGGGGACAAGGATTTACTGAACAGCTTGATAAAATCTGAATCATATACTTGTGAATGACCTGATCTCAACCCAACTGACAGCACTCTATACTGTTGAGTCCATACAAAAGGCTCAACCCGGGAGTCAGTTAGCTTAGCTTAGCATAAAGACTGGAAGCAGGGGGGAGCAGCTAGCCTGGTGTTGAATAAAATACCCCACCAACACCTCTGAAGCTAATTAACACAATATACCACTCTCTATCTGTCTCTTTTATATCTCTTGATCCATACACAAACTAAAATGTAAAAACAATATGTAGTTTTACATGCCACTGTATTTCTTGGTAACTAGTGGCTGGGCAAAGTAACTTCCTCAGCTTCGACACCCACAGAGAAATAACTACACCACATAACCCATAATAAAACCAGAACAGATTCAACAAACACACAACATGTAAATCAGTGGGCGGTAGCGGTGCTGAGGACAGGCTAGCTCCTGTCTCCCTGTTTCCTGTCATCATTATGATGAGCTAAGCTAACGGTCTGCTGTCTGTAGCTTCGCATTGGATACACAGACATGAGGGTGGTGTCAATCCTCTCATCTAACCTTCAGGAAAAATAAATAAATAAGTGTATTTCCTTAAATGTTGATTTCATTACTGTTGTCAGTCAGTCTATGTCAAACTGTAAAACCCACACACACCATAAATCACACACTGATATCAAGTCCTCAAACCTTGTTCCTACACACATTGTTAACCATTGTTAACATCTTACTGCACTTGTCCTCTATAGTCTCCACAGCTGATCCCAGGTCATTTCAGGACCCTAAAAGTCTGAGGACCACCTGGACCCTGTTTTCCCTTCATTATCCATGTGATTTCCATTCAGATCGATAAAATATGGGTCACTTGTTTGAACCCACCCCCACATGTGCTGAAACAAAGACAAGAAGACTCTTCAGCTGTCCATTAAAATGATGAAGCTGAAATGTGCTGAATCAGCAGCCTGAGGCGAGGTGATGCCCCATTCCCTCACCACAGCAAGGCAGCGCTGCTGGTGTGGGTGGGGACAATCCTTCTGTGGTGCGCGCTGTGCTAAAGGTTATTCGAAAGCTCCAACTGGACAGAGGGACAAAATAGCTGGAGGGTGTTTTTCTGAGAAATGCTAAAGGGGGGGACGGGGGCTCGAGGGGAGTGTTGAGTGTTTGTGTGGCTTCTCACGGGGTTTAAAACATCTGGCTCTGGCCTTTCACTTCTTCTAAAACCATCTGTGAAAACACTTTTATCTGAGAGAGATTCACAATCCCGAAGGGCTGCAGGACTGGCTGAACTCACACTAACACACACACACACTCACACACACGCACACACAACCACCCACACACACACCAGACACTGCTGCATGTAATTTGAGCTGAACATATACACACTGATCTTATTATCACGTGTGTGTATGTGTGTTTTGATGGTGGGAGTTGGGCTTTCAGAGGAAACTATAAAGTTTCATGTTGAAAACTTGTTACAGAGGCAGTTGTGAGAGGTTTACAGGCAGTTAAAGTCAGTCTTTTCTGTGTGAGGAGGTGTGTTAGGTTTGCTTTCCGTCCGTGGGTCAAAAATAGAAGCACAAATGGGGATTTTTTTACAAGCCACTTGTTTGGTGGCAGAAAACCTTCATCCCAGACTAGTGTCAAACTGTCCTTCCTTGCCAGTGTTTGAGTGTAATGGAAATGACAGCTAAACAGCTAAACAGCCGCTCAACATGAACAGCCCGCATACACACCCAGAGCCCACAACATTCACTCCACTGAATGTTGCCTTAAAATAAAAACTGTCAGCTCTCTGACACCGGTGAAAAAACAAACAACACTCCACCAGGAGACGGACGACTCCCAACTGATAATAAAGCTTCCTCATTTCACGGAAATATCAGGCAGCGTCTGCTTCTGTTTCTTCAGGCGGACTGTAGACGCACTCAGCGGCCGCACAGAGGATCTCTGTGGCCTTTGCCGTCAGGATCAATGGAGGTGACACACTGTGGTCAGGTATTGATCTGATATCTCAGCCTGAGGGGAGGAGGTGTCAGAGTACAAGCACCGACAGCCAGCTTCTTATCAGCTGAGGAAAATGATCTAAAATGATTCAAGTGCTCAGACCACAGATTTCTTGGGTTTGTGCTGTTGTAATAAGAGAGCCACTGCCACACATGTGAAGCTGACATGATCTAAAGCCTTTAGATTATAGAATCAAGGTTATAGAACAGACACTTCAAAGTGTCCCTAACTCCAGATTTAAATAATGTTTAGACGTATTAAGTGATTATCATTCCAAGTTTCAATATTAACGCTGCTATTTTTACACCAGACTCTAATCTCCGCAGTAAACTCATTCATGAGATCACAGAGCTGATACTGATCTTCCAGCTCCTGATTGGGATTATTTCTCAATGGTAACAGAGTGACAACATCTAGAGAGAATTATGTCCAGCTTCTTTATTTCTGCTTATTTAGCAGATTAACAAGAGATTAAACATGCAGGACACTTTCAGTTATAGTTACAGTGTTGTAGACAGATGAGTGGCTGGTTCAAGAACCAACTGGGTGGTTGAGACTTTAATTCAATTTGTTAGATTGGAAGAAAAATAAAATGAGAGGTGGAGACTGAACGTTCTCATCTAGGTTTCACTATTTTCCCCTTTGACTTCACAGAGTCTTCATAAGCTGCAGATTCATTTCACACCAGAGGTAAAATGAACACTCACAACACTCACCTTAGAGGAATTTTAACTGCCAGATATCTGTCAATAGCGATGGCAAGCAGACTGAAGATGGAGCTCTGTGTCAGTACCAAGACAAAACAGGCCAGGAACAGGCACCCATAGAAGTCCAGACTGATGCCGATGCTGATGGTTATGGCAAAAGGGATGGCGAGGCAACCGACCAGAATATCAGCCACAGCCAGGGACACCAGAAAATAGTTGGTAGCGTTCTTCAAAGTGGTGTTGATGGCGACAGCCCAGCAAACCAGTATGTTGCCGGATATGGAGAGAACAGCAATAACCACTTCAATCACGATGTATAACGTATTCATCTCAGCAAAGTGTGTTCAAGGACTAAAACCTGCAGACGGTAACCCACAACACTGTGTCTAGTCCCAGAGGAGTAAAAAAGTCTTTCTGCTATAATCCAGGAATATTCCACAAGTGTGAGCTGCACATCCAGCCATCTGCAGGAGAGAGAGAAATTACTTCATATCCATCTTGAGAAAAATGTTCCAGCATCAGAAAGTTGACAGAAGCTGTAGCTGCGCATTAAAGCTGAAGTTTGCGTCAAAACAGATGTAAAGTCACTGAACATGGTCTTCGCTCACCTTAATGAACCTGTACATCGTCTCTGGATGTTTTCACATCAACAGCGACCGATCTGTGGAGCATTTCAGCGGCATCTGTAGATCTGCGTCGGAGGCTCGGTGTCACACGACTAAACCCGCAACAGCAGTTTTGAAGTGGAGGGAGAAGCGCAAGAAAAAAAGGGGGGAAAAACTGAATTTCACAGAGAAGCCACGCCCCGAACACACACACACACACACACACACACACACACACACACACACTCACACACACACACACTCTCTCTCTCTTTCTCTCTCTCATGCGATCACAAGTAGCTGATAAGCGGAATCCCGAGCGAGCGTCACTCGTCTGCCGTGCGTAATTACGCGCCAGTTAAACAGCACCATCTACGCCGCCACCACCACGTGCTTTCCATTTAATGTAAACGCTGTCTGATGTGCACATGCACGCGCAACCACACTACCCAGACACGCGGCTGCATCTGGTTTAAATCAGGTTGGTGCCCGTGGACTCATGGGAGGCAACAGCAAACCAAACTTACTCACGTTTTTAAGTGTTTGCGGAATTTTGTTTACGTTCCGCTGCTGTGTGACGCAAACGCACGAGACAAACGGCAGAAAGTTATGTTTGTATATGGAAATGTGTTAACCGGAACCCACGCACGTCACGCATCTGAGATGGTGTGTGTTTTTAATTGGATGGTTTTTTTGAAGGTCACTAAACTCCATGTGATTAAGCAGACATGTTTAATGAAGTTAAGGGTCAAACAAACCCTGTAATGTTCGATCTTCGACCTATTCAACCCTTCGTTTGATTGATTTTTATTTCTCTCTGGAGCCAGTTGATTGCATTTAGACATTCCAGTTATCGTGTTACTTCACGGTCCCTGCTGCCACTGAAATGTGTTCAAGTACAAAAGGTGCGCTGCGAGAAGTTTCCACATGCCCAAATGTTTTACAACCCTGGCATCGCGCTTTAATGGGCGCAGTGGAAAAGCAGTTTAACCTCAGTGAGAGCAGCACAGGAATATATTTTCTGCTTCTTTCACACAGTAGATTCATCTGACACGTCACTATCTGAGGAATAATAATAATAATAAAAAAGTGAATGATTGAAAATAAAACTTGACATTCCTTTATTGAGCAATATTCATTCAATAGTCCTTCAAATCTGACATCTGTAAATAGAAAACTGTATTTCTGTCCACATGTTCACTTTCAGGATGCAAGTCTTGTAAATAAATAAATAACACTTTTATCTTCCAAAACATAGGGGCATCTGCAAATGGAGGCTTGTCTGAAGCACACCACAGAGAACATGTTGTACCTCGACTCCTACATGTAAAAGTTTCCCTCTCCTTCATAATTGAACATGGCATGCGAAATATAGATGTATATATTTTGCAAAGCAGCTGCAGTACCATAGTTGTTGAGTCTTGATGGAACATGAGGGAACATCACAGGAGGTTTAATTGTAAACAACACAAACATACACATCAGTCTGTTTTCATAAAAATATTTCTACAAAACTATTCAGCAACTCTCGTAGCGTTAAATCATTTTAGTGTCGCATCACAGATGGCAGCTAGAGTCTGTCTGACCTCCGTTTTTTAAGGACAAACCAGGACATACAATTAAGGTGGAAATATAAAGGCTTTGAAGTCAAACCTGTCAATTCAAATTATTCTCTGCTCTGCAAAGTCGAACTCCGGCTAATTTACAATAAGCATCGCTATCGATTCATTTCAGCAACATTTCAGCAAACAGAACCAAAATTTACCCACAGCTGGTTTCACACTCATGACTGTGTGTTGGTCAGTGAAAGAGGACGTCACACTGCACACTGAGACTGAACACTACACTTTAACCATGCATAGATAGTCTTGTAGAAGTCGTGTTTTGGCAGAAGATTTGGCACAAAAGTCAGATCATTCCCACAGAGCATTTGATTCACAAACAACTCCAGTAGGTGAAGTGTTGACTGACATGGAGACCGAGCTAAAAAACAAGTGAAAAATAAGATTCTTTAGATTTTCTACTGACAGCCTGTTTGGATTTAATGCAATTATTTCATATTATCTAAAAAAAAAAAAAAGAAAGTTTTTCTGAATCAATATCCAGGGATGAAAAAAATGGATCCAGTTCTTAATCCTCTCAGTCGTGCTGTCAACTGCTACAAGGCTCGAGAAGTATTTGGCTCCATAATCTGTTTGTCTTTGAATCAAATGCTCAACTGACACTTTAAACAGGGTGCTGTGTGTGTGTGTGTGTGTGTGTGTGTGTGTGTGTGTGTGTGTGTGTGTGTGTGTGTGTGTGTGTGTCCTGGCTGCACTGTTGCCAAGAAATAAGACAGAAGACAGTGCGTTCATGACGGCTGAGTGTCTCAGGAACAGAGCGGTCCTCTGTCGTGTCTCTGGTGTCCGTGAGCAGCAGCAGCAGCAGCAGCAGCAGCAGCAGCAGCAGCAGCAGGAGGGTTAAAGTGGCAGCGTTTGCTCTGTCTGGAAGGTGAATGTAGTGCTGACAGAAAAGTGCTGCAGTGCCTCCAGTCTTCATCGGTCTCCAGCTCCTCTTCCTCACCGCTCAGGTCTCAAAGTACTTGTAGATCTGAGAGACGTACTGCATGACGCTCTGCCAGTCCGGCCTGTCGGTCTTCATCAGCTCCTCCATGTCCTGTTAGGAGCAGAGAGATGGGGGGTGGGGGTGGGGGGTCGGGGGGTTCAACAGTTTGATCATCACAAACAGCACCCCCATCAGGCCAATGCAAGGCTGCACCAACAGTGTCTGATGATTAATAGTTAATCTAATTTGTGATGTGAGATCATAAACGGAGAGCAGTATTATTATGACCACATTTAATAGAAGCATCTGCCAACTGCCATGAATATAAATGAGAATGTTACAGATCTTTTAGAGAAGTTACAGCTTCCCCATTAGACGAATGAGTGTTTAAACACTGAATGCAGAACAAATGCAACATCTGCAGAAAAGAAGAAGACGGACAGAACATACAGTCACATAATTCATCACTGACTGAACCACATTAATGCTCAGTTTCTCTCACTTCCTTTGGCACAACTGTCAAATACGCCTTGTGTTTATTATTAGAGACGGACGTTAAATAACAAATTGACATTTTGTTTTTCATCTATAAATAGTTCCTTATTCACACGCCTGTTCTTTCACTTGTTATCTTCTGTTCTACATCACTGTTAGAGCCTTTATTCAGTCAGGCGTGGAGGATGTTTGACTTTATTATTGAGCTCAATGAGAAATCACATATTTCCTGTCACACTGACACAGTCCCACAGACGTCTGACTGTCTCAGTTTAAACATGGTTATTTTGGTTTCGGACACAGGAGTTAAAGTACTGAGGCTTGTGCAGGACAAATGAAGTGATACAGAAAATGTGCCTAAGTTACTGTGAGACTCCTGATCAGCTGTGTGACGCTGCAGTCAGCCACTCGCAGACAAATCCTGTCCGACAGCGATGAGTCAGACAGTGAAGTGGACTTTCACATGACTCCAGCATCACAGAAGCCTCAGTCACCTCCTTAACGGGAGGAGGATCCACAGCTCTGTGGGTTTTGTTTAAGCAGCAGATAGAGAACTGAAAACACTGCATGCAAGTTCATGAGTAGAGAACAGAGGGATCCAGTTACAGTCTTTTATTTGTTTACTGTTTTTAAGTCACTGACATGGGAACTAGTTTGCCACATCCAATCTTGTAACCACAAGCATGTAATGGAGAATTAATAAGACTAAGAATTGTGAACTTTGATCTCACTAAATCACTTCCCTGCTGAGATCCAGCTGGCTCCTGACTGATTTGTGCATTTTCAAAGTCGTCTCAGACCAGTTTAGAAAGAACAAAAATCCAACTGCATTCATCGGTTTTATCGTTTCCCTGGAATCATGAAGCCAGGAGTGCAGAGAGTAACGAGGCGAGATGCTCAGCACAGATGTCAAACAGCGAGGAAAGGTCACGTTAGTTTAACCTGAGCACTGAGTCAGATCCGTCTCTACAGCAGAATAAAAGTCTGAGGAGAAAAACCTCAACTGGCTGCAGCAGATTATTCCTCTACATCAGCCTCTTCCTGTCTGTTCTTCCTGATGTGCATGAGGGATTCACTTTCCCTGGTCAGCATTAAACTGTTTAGTGTGCACACTCTTACCGGCAGTGATATGGGTATTTAAATCCAGGGAAGCTTATAAACATAAAGGGCCGTGTGCAGATGTGTTTTTATGAACAACAGTTTCTGACATCGACGACCTGAAGGCAGCGAAGTGACACGTTTAAATACGACAAATGAGGCAGGATCAGTTTTATGCCAAAATACAATGATTTCATTTCTGAGTCAAAGAAGGACTTTAAAAGGTTCTTTGTTCACATGAAGGGGTTTTTGAATTTCTGTTTGTGTCTGTGTTTTCTCGATGGGTTGAGGGCCTGACATCCTGCACATGCCACCCAGTCACTGTCACTAAGACCTGATCGAACCGCACACACACAGTCCTGTGGAAGATTACAGTTGCTGCGGGTTATTTAAGCTTTTAATAAACGTAATGAACTGTTTCTGTTTGCTGTTAATATTTATTGTTAAAGAGACTTGACCCATTGGAAACCAAATCCAATAAACAGAAAATCCAGCCCAAATCTTGAAAGAAAGCTGAGTCACTTTCTTGCTTAAGGTTAAGAAAAGATAAGCTCCTCTCAGTCTCGTAACTCTCTGACACCAGAGACTACATACTATAGATTTGCTACGATAAACTTATTCAGCTGCTTTACAGGAAAAAGATATGAAAGTGACTTTGTTTACATCATGGCAAAACATGGAAGCAGTTTCTTGCAAAGTCTAAACACTTCAGTGGAGCAGCTGGATGTTAGTGTGAGGAGAGTAGCTAATGTTTTCACAAACTACCTAAACTAATCAAAGTCCAATTGCATCAGAAATATGAATTAGATTCGTTTTTATCTTAGTAAAGAGTCGTAGATTTCCACTGCACACAGCTGACACGGGCCCGAGGCAAAGCAGAGATCCGGGGCTCAGTCACCGATATGACAGAGTTAAGCTCGAGACCGTGAGGAGGAGAAACGCTCCCATGAAATGGATGTGGGGCATCTCTCTTCTGAAGCTTCATCCTGACAGTTCAGCAAATCAAAGTGTACTGTTCCCAATTTGTCTAATCAAATGGGCCCTCTGTGTTATCTCTCCGTGTGTGTGTGTGTGTGTGTGTGTGTGTGTGACGTCTGTGGCAGCTAAACTCACCAGGGAGGGTTTGATGCCAATGCTCTCGGCGGCCTGGAAAGCCAGGGTCAGATTCCGGACCTGAAGAGAAAAACAGAGCAGTGGGTGCTGAGACACTGAACCTCGCTGCACGTCGTCCTGCAGCGCCACACAAGGAGGTTCAAACGGCGACAACAAGCCCACAAACACAATTATGAACCTTTGCAAACACACGACAGTCCAAAATGTCTGTAAGCCTTTGCTTGTTTGTGTAGCATTTCTGATGTATTATAATATCCCTGATGTTTATTTGATATGTGTAAACTTATACTGGACCAAGTCCCTGTAATAACAGACCCGTCTGTGACTCTCGTCAACCTCCCATGAATGAAATCCCGGTAGATTTAACCTCGTTATGAAACTGTGGAATTTGGTGCAATCACTTTTCCGCAGGAATGACGTGATGAATCACCAGCACAGTAACAAAGTACATTTACTTGAGTTCTGTACTTCAGTATATTTTTCCAGTACCTGTTCTTTCCTTGAGTTTTATCTTTTTGGAAACTTCTGGCTTTTACTTCACTACACTTAAAAAGACAAATATTGTGCTTTTGACTCAACTACATTTCTATGACGAACTCTTACTTTGAAGCAGTTTTTAGTCAGAGGAATGAATTTTCTTTTATTTTGAAAAATATGATAGACCATACACCGTGTTCACCACAGAGGAAAAAACAATCACAAACTCCACTGTCGGCCATGTTTGAACCTGTCAGGGTCCTAAGGTCCTGATGGAGACGTTAGATAAAGAGGAGGCAGAAGATTCTTCAAGTCCATGTTTGGATTTTTTTTTGATAAAATAAAGATTCCTTTCGTTTTAAATGTTTATTGTTTTTAACACGACCAACATTCATCACTACCTATAAAAAACTTTAGATAGCACATCGAGTTATTAAATGTTTGTTAAACAGGTTCTACAGTCAGTCAGTCAGTCAGTCAGTCAGTCAGTCAGTCAGCAGGTTGTTTCAGAGTCATCAGGTTCTGTAAATGTGGAACAACACAACATAAAAAAAAATTACTTTTGAATACTTTAGTATTTTAAAATCAAATACTCCAGAACTTTAACTCAAGTAAAAATGTGGATCTGTCCTGGGACTCCAGTAAAGGAGCGGTGTGCTTCGTCGTCCTCTGTGAATCACAACACAAACTGTCCTCAGAGGTGAGCACTGAACTCATCAACACTGTCCCTCTCATCCTGAGGTTCAGTTTTTTCTGCCTGTTGAGTTGAGTGGTTGTGACACTCACGTCCACTCCGTCATATTAACTGCCTGGACTCGTCAGCACAGCTGGAATAATGAATTAATAAATTATGAATTCTTAATGATCAGCTCTGTAGCTGAAAGAACAAACTTCCCCTGTTTCACCTACAATCTATAAATCCACCTACGACATTGTTTTCTTAAAAACATGTATGATAAATGTTGAAGGAGGGCATTAATGGGATTACTGGAAGGATGGATTATACTGGGGAGAGGTTGAGTGTTTGGGCCTCGGGGAAAGTCACTCAGCAAGAGTTATTAAAGCCAACACACATCTATTGAATTATTCAGAGAGATGGGCCACGCAATGTCTCTGTCATCAGCTTAATGTCACACATTCACACCAACACGACCGTGTGCACACGCCTACATGACTCGTTTGTCACGTAGCATGTGTCAGGGCTGGTCAGAGGTGTTTATCTGCTGCTTTAATGCTGCAGCAGGGTGGAAACCCTGCGGTCCCCAGAGAGGAACCATATTGTTTGCAAAGTTACTGTGTATACCACCTGCAAGTCCACATTACAGAGCCGTCAACAATGAGCCATAGCTGCTGCCCGGTGCTCAGTATGTACAGTATGACTACACAAACGCTATGTTGATAATTCATCGTCAGGCGGTCGTTTAATGCTGTATGGACAATATGGCAGGCCTATAAAATGTAAACTACTTCATAAAAGAAGTCTGTAATGTGCAGCTTAACGGTGGAAAAAATGACTCCTGGCAGAATGGTTTAAAAGCATTACAGCGGTTTTTATTTGCCTCTTGGCAAACATGCATCTTCAGACCTTCACTGTATAAGCAGACTATTTTCACAGTTTACAGGTTCACATTTTCCACAAACAACCTATTGTGAATTAATGTGTGGTATTTTCTGGAGACGCAGTTCTGCGAGTCTCAGTCTGGGAGAGGACGACAGGAGGCTGAGCCTGCAGCTTGTTCACTCTGAATCAGAACACATTCATATCATATCAGGCGAGCTCCACCAAGCTGCTGTGAACAATTCACCTCACTAAACAAATGCAACTGCCTTCTCTCCACTCAGGCTCGAGGTCTGAAAGATAAATATCCTGATGAAGTCAGTTTTTCTATTGACTCCACCTCTTACACATGAAAGGATTTCCTCAGTAAAGCCTTTGGTCAGAAAGTGTTGTCGTACCCTTCGAGGGACTCTGTGTCATCTACACTGAGCGGTACATATGAGCCCCTCTGCGCTGGAACAAACTGACACCAAACCTCAGATTTGTTCATATATGGATGTATGCATGAGCTCGTCTGGGTCACGATGACTAGGTCCAAGTATGCAAGCGTGCTGGCAAGTGGATAAGTGGATAAGGGGGTCAGAGGTGATGAGGAGAGTAAATTTAAGGGTTTGAAGAGAGAGTCTGTGTGCAAGAAATATAAATAAATATAAATAAACTGATTTCTGATCAGTTTAGTTTGCTTGATATGATTAACTGCTGGTGTGTGTGTGTGTGTGTGTGTGTGTGTGTGTGTGTGTGTGTGTGTGTGTGTGTGTGCAGTCTTCCTGCAGTTTTGTACCTTATCGTGACTGATGAGTTCCTGGTAAGGGATGTGGGCAGGAAGATACGTGTGCAAGAGGGCACAGAAAGCCAGGCCGTCACTCCAACTGCTGCTGAAGTTCGTCACATCTATATTCTGCAGAGAGATGAAAGAGGAGGAGGAAAAAAAAAAATCATACAGCTTACAAACAAACCAAAGTCAATATCGCAACATGATAATGAGCTGAAAGTGCCCATAATTTGGGTGGGAGAGCTGATAAACCTCTTGAACACGTGAACAGGCCGTTAAAAAAAGCCATTAAGTCATAGAACGGAAACAGAATGAACTTTAAAATGTAGCCTCATTATCTGCTGTTCTGGGTCCTTCAGAGTGCATTAACGCCCGGTCGTGTTTCCTTCTGAGGAAGAGAAGGATCTTGTTAGATCCCCTTTAAGCCTGCAATGTTCTCTCTGATCTTTCCTCTGTGTGATGAACGTGCATAGCAGCACGTTCAGCCTGTTGTGCTTGTGTGTGTGTGTGTGTGTGTGTCCCGCAGAGCATCGTCACCTCGTACACTGTATGCGACATATTCAAGGTCCGATAAGAGTAGAAAGCTTGGAGGAAAAACTTCCTCCAGGCCATTGTTTGGCGTTGCAGGCTCCCTGTTGGATAGATAAGTTGTTTCCGGTGTCTTCCTCTTTTGTCCCTCTCAGGAGCTTTGGGGATGGGGTTCACAGACATGGAGACTGTCCTGAGTCATGGTATGTCTGTGTGAGGCCTCTATACGCCTCCCACACATATACCCATTTACACACTGAACCTGGGAGAGTCACTGCACTTTGATCCAGATCCATCGAGTACAGGTGGAAATACTCAGAGCCCTGAAGGCAGACAACAACAACAACAAAGCTACAACTTTAACACCTCACATCAAAAATATCAAAACACCAAACTGATTAGAATTCATCCTCTGGGGATCATGAATGTCTGCACAAAATTCCTGTCCAACTATCACAGCTCACTCTGAGCTTCAGAGCCGCTCTTCAGGAACCTGTGGGAGACGTCACAGAGGCTGCGTCCATCTTTATTTAGTTTCTGGGTCATTTCACGAAAAATCAAACATGTCAACTTCATGGTGACTCTACAGGAAAAGATGTGGTTGAGTGATGCTCAAACAGAACGAGCTCAGTAAGACGTGTTTATGCCCGATCCCAGTGGCCACAGCTGACGGCAGAGTGAAAAGGAGGCGGGTGTGATATGTGTAAATATGGACATTTTCAGTCTCTCCCGGGTGATATTTATGGTGTTGCACTTTTTCACAAGTGACAGAAATAGTGTCAAGACTGAAAAACAAAAACGAAAAAGAGAAGTTCAAACCCCGGCTCCTGTCTCACCTTCGCACTGTGGGTCGATCACGGTGCACAGCGTGTGGGCGATGTTGGGTTCATGGTGTCAGTAAGTTACAGAAATTGTCAGAGCCTCCACCCACCTCCCAATCCAACATCAGAAAGATGTGGGGGAGGCAAACGCTTCCAAAGGAGCGTACTGGCAGTTCCAATGGATCACCAAAGTCAGGGGAGTTTATCCTCAGGGCAACATGAATGTCTGTTTCATGGAAATCCATTCAGTAGTTGTTGAGATAAGGACATTTCTATCTCTCCAGCCCCTATGGCTAAAAATGACATAATACACACAAGTCCATTACTGTCTGATTGTGCCGCAGTGTGCACATGGTGGAGTTCCTCGTCTGCTTAAAATGGCTTCTTCATTAAAGCTGCGGATATTTAGGTGCAGACAGAGTTTCCTGTGGATGTGCGTGGTACGACCCCAGCCAGGGTCAGAGTTCAGTCCGTCCAGATGTGAATCGCTGCTGTGCTGTTTCTGTACCGCAAAAAGCAGACACACGTAAAAACACAACAAGCACAACATGTGCAGCTGTTTACGACTTTATAAAAAAGGAGAATAAAGATAGTTTTTAAATTGTTTGGGATACAGCAGTGCATTAAATATCTCTGGGTACATCAGTGTGTCTGTACACACGGCATTAGCTCCAGTCAGATGCTAAAGATTGGACCTGCGGCCACGTGTTTGTTTGCTGTTGCTCTTCAATCCTCCCCCTGAGGACCACAGTCCTGCTGATTTTCATTCTATAAATCTAATCAGTGACTGATCCATACGTGTGACGCCAGGTGAATGTAATTAACTACCTGATAGGACAGAAAAACAGCCGAACTCTGGGTCCTGAGGACAAGAATTAAGAAACACAGCTTTAAGTCGCCGCAGTGGGAGGCAGATCAACCCCAGAGAGAAAGCCGCTGTCTCAAAAGTAACACGTTGGTTTGTTGTTACTGCCGGACTCCGTCGGTCTCCTGCTGACATAACCTGTGGTTGCCATGGTCACTACTGGTCACTGGTGTGAACATCTGACTTCAGCTATGTGTGATCCCTCAGTTATTCTTTTTTTTTCAACAGCACAGGGTCGAGAGACAGGAAATTGGGGGACGGAGAGAAGGGGAATGACACGCAGCAAAGAGTCCAACCCGGTCGCAGCCATGTAGCGGCGTGGCTCTACGGGGGTCAGGCCGTCCACCATTTTGGTTTGACATGAGATTTTGTTTACATACAGTAAATACCTCACTATCATCTCTCTCAATCTGAAACTGAAGGGTCTGAATGTCCCTCACAGCAGAGGATTTCAAAGTGAGAGGCGGGTGAGGTTCAGTGAACAGAAGGAAGTTATTACCTTGGTGTGATATGGTTCAGAGATGGTTCAGAGATACAGTAGCTTTGGGGAGTTTTTCTCTTTTTCTCAGAGTCAGAAACTAATAAAAGACTCAGGACAGAACTCGTCTGAAGTTATGTCAAACAGCAGTATTAGGATATCTTGGCTTAATTGTTGAGTGACTGTGGGAACAAGGAACATAATCATGATCCAGGAGTGAACTAAGGCGACAATCTCAAACTCTGAAAACCCCGTCTTACATAGTACAAGTGAACATCTATGAACCTTTAACTGATTTGTTAAAAAAAAAACAATATGTGAAAAGTTCAGCCAATCGTTAGCGGCCAACTTGAAGCATCTTGGGATCTTAAGAAGCGTCTGTCTCATCTGAATGAAGCCGAACATGATACATCATCCTCGGATCAGGCCGAGAATCAATGAACAGTCACATTAACCAATCAAACATATCTTCAGAAACAGTCCCTCTCATTAGATACTTTGATATGTGTCAGTTAATGAACAGTAAAGAGGGATTTCTCTTCTGCATATAACACTGAGGAAATCCAAATTTCCTCCGGTCTTTGGTGCAACGACAGAGGCTGAAAGTGAGTGTTTGAATGCACGAGTCTCCTCTCCATCAGTCGCAGCCTGTCTATTATGTCTGGAGGGGAGACCTGTGCAGTCATGTCAGCCCACATTCCTCTCATAACTCCCCCCTGCCCTCTCTTAGCTGGCTCAGCAGCACCACTGGTAGCACTGTGTGTCTATGATGTATGTGCGTACTGACACACACACACACACACACACACACACACACACACACACACACTGCGGGGGACTGATAGTGGGTTAGTCCGACCCCAGCTAGCGAGACCAAGATATGCAATGACAAATAAGCTGATAAGAGAGGTTGCGGAGGGCAGCTTGTGTGTGAGTGTTGGGGTGGTCTGAGGAGAACATGTGCTAATCCAGGCCAGGGATGGTAGCTGTGTTCGAGTTCAGGGTGGGAGTGGGAGAGGAAGGGGGTTGGGTGGTGGAGTTCGCTCAGGGCAGAAAGAGAGGGAGAAGCATGAATGCTAAAACAGCAGCGGACAACAACAGCTCTCTGGGAGCCGGCTCAGAAAAGCAAACACAGCATCAAGCGACAGGAAGCGTCTCGCTCGGCACAAAAGGCAGAGCCGTCGCTTTTTAGGGCTCAGAGAAAGAGAGTATGAGAGAGAAGCAGGGGATTGTACAGAGAGACGACTGAGCAGAGAGAAAAGAAAAGAGAAGAGTTGATGTGTGTGTGTCGTTGCTTTGTTCTGACTCCAAGTGAAAAGGTCTGTGAGAGCATCAGTCGTCAAATTGTGGGTGAAAATGAACCTGGACCTGTTAATGGTAAAAAAAAAAAAAAAGACCCAGCTTATTCAAAACATCTCGCCAACGTCACAAAAAAAGCAGGCAGCAACATGTTTACAGCAGCTGGAGAAAACCTGCTCTCAGAGGAAAATTGCTAGATTTTCTTTTCATTTTTTACATAGTTCACAAAAGAAAACATGACGAGGGCTGCACCTTATGATTATTTCCTAATATAATTCCTAGATCACAAGTTGTTTGTCTGGCCAACAGTCCCACTTCACATAGAAGAGAGAAAAGTAGAAAAGCTGAAAAAAGCTGAAAAAAGCTGAAAAAAGCTGAAAAAAGCTGAAAAAAGCTGAAAACAGCGAAAACTAAACATTTTTAATAGAAAGAAACAGACGTAACAGACAGAGAGTCGCCTCTCAAAATCCTTGATGAATTTTTTTCTGTGCTTCAACTAAATGATTTATTGAGTCATGATGGAGTCGTACATGTGACTGCAGCTGCAGAGGACATTAAAGTCAAGGACATGTCGTATCCCGCCTGGACGACATATCCTCTGCTGTAAACCATCAGAAATGGAATTTGCAGACGAGCTGGAAACGAGCCAGACACTGAACACCTCACACACAGCAGGCCGACACTGTGTGTGTCAATATGTGTGTGTGTGTGTGTACTCTCTGCTGCCACATGTAAATGCTATGGACCGCTGTCAAGTCAGTAGCAGGGATTAGAGCGCCTCTGCTGTCACACCGTCATGACACTTGACACCCAGATGTCAATATGCCATTAATGTAACATTGAGCTCTTACTCACAGGTCAAGAATGTAAAAACTCCAAACAACAATGCAACATGCGGCAAGCAGCTGGGGATGGAGGACAACTGTGCCACACAACACACACACACACACACACACACACACACACACACACACACACAGTCTGTGAGAAAGACATCAGTCTGAGGAGTGAAGGCAGGCGACATCAAGCCTGAGCGTCGTGTGACTGATGAACTCGTCTCGGTTTATGTCCTGTCACAGAATCTCTCTACCTCACCTCAACTGAGTGAACGAGACAAACAACCAGGAACGACCTGCCGGAAACCAGCTGAAACAAACTGAAAGTTAGAAATGGAGGGACATAAAAAAAAAAAAGACAGATGAAGGGGGCAGAGAGGGGGAGCACGCCATGATGGACCTTATACAGTGAGACATGGTCATGAGCAAACACAGGCTGAGAGCCCAGGCAGGCGGGACATGCAGGTGAAGACAGGGCAACAGGACAGGTCACAGAGCTGCTGTCCATAGTCTCTACATATGGTGTAATGGACTCATTCTACACACAGGAGAAGATGAAGAGTGATGAAGAGTGAGGAAGATGACACTGGTCAAAGAGGAAACGAGCTCAGAGATCAACTGTGCCGATCTGCCTTAGATTAAAAATGTTCACCTCTCAGAGATAATCTGAATATCAAACTTCTGAGATTATAATATTATATTATATTATATCATTTTATATTATATTATATTATATTATATCATGTTGTTATGTTATATTGTTATATTATATTATATTACATTATAATTTTTAATATATTGTATTATGTCATATTATATTACAGTATATATTATATTATGTTATTCTATGTTATATTATGTTATGTTATGTTATATTATATTATATTATATGTTGTTGCACTGTAAGATCTAATAAGATTTACTCCTTTGGTACCAACCCTTTCAAAGTAAAACAAACAAAAACACAGCTCTTGAAGCACCTGAAGCCAGTTTGAGTTGGTTGTTTAACACATTTGCAATTGTTGGATGAAATCTGGCTCTGGTTCCTTTGTGGTTTAAACTCACTTTGTGAATCACTTGAGAAAAAAGCATCTGCCACATGAATGTAAACTGCCCGTATGGAAAATGCAAAATACTGTTGCTCGTCATTTAAAATATTGTTTAGATTTAAAACAGCACATCTCTGATTTAACAACACCCACAGCTGTGCCACTGATTTCATTTCTATAATATTATCCCTTCTTCTTTTACGACTTTGTGTCTTTGATCCCCAGTAGATTCACATTTTCTTAACTCTTCTATTGTGTAGCTCGGCTTTTCTTTTTGCTGAGCTGGTCTGACACTTCCTGGACTTCTCTCTGTGCAGGATATCAACAGTCTGATCTGATTCAAAGAAGATTGCAAATAAGCAAATTTCTCGAAATGTCACAGTGGTCCTTTAATTAGACAGCGCAGCATTTCCTGCCATTGTTTTGAGCTGAGCCTCTTAGTCGAGCCAAGTGAATTTAATAACCACTAACCAGGTGTCAAGGGTTGTTCAATATGTCACAAGCCGAGTCGGCCTCAAGGCTTTTTGTTCTCACATTTCTGAGGATCAGCATTTAGAAATTATGATTATTGATGATTTTAGGAATAAAAAAAAAAACAATACAGCAGATTTTTAAAGACGTTTCAGTCATGTTCAGCTGCAGTGAGCCCCCTACACGATGAGTTGTAGTGAGTTATTTCACACTGATGATCTCACTCACAGCGATATTACTGTTAATACCACATTATTAGAACATACAGTAACGACTACTCTTTGAACTCCAGCTCTCTTCCCCTCCTCGATGTCTGACCTCCACTCCACACTCGCCTGGGGGTCCCATTCCTGTCTCTTCAATAGCTTTGTGCATGCCTGCGTGTGTGGATGCGTGCGTGCGTGCGTGCATGTGTGTGTTTCCCAGACGAGGCCGGATGAGCTTTGCTCTGTCAGGCCCAGCTGAGCCTAATGTTCAGACCCTTTGCTCATTGTTCCCATCTTGAACAAACAGTGCATTTATTTTTGTTTGGCTTCTTTGGTTAATTGAGAAGAAAAAAAAGTTTAAAAAGTGTCCGGAGCTGTCCTAAATTAAGACATCAAAGAGCCTGATAAATATACAGTAGGAGGTTAGAGTGTTTCCCAACACACCAGACGTTCAAGAAAGCCACTCGCTGATGGCCACTTATGGAAAACTGAAAAAACAACAAGTCGACATTTTGCTTCCGAAAACAAAACGACAGCTGTGTACAAATAACGCAGAAGGATGCACAAAAGGTTTTGACAAAAAAATATCAATTTGCTACTGAAAACTTTATGGCTTTATGATCACAGTTCATTGCAGTCTGGTTTCTGTCCAACAGCAACGTAAAGACTTTGAGATGGAGAGCAGGAGGAACACAGAACATCCGGTTTCAGGCCGAGTGTGGCCCGTGACTGCAACACGCTCTTCAGAGTCACATCTTACAAGCTGCCTTGAAAACCAATGTAACAGACGTTGTATGAAAGCGGTCTTGTGTTTCAAGTCCACGTCCAGTCCAGCGCTGACGTGCACAGGATCCCATGTGAATACTAATTTCCGGTGAGAGGCCCCGTCAGTCTCTCCCACAGGGCAGAGTCAATCAGAAACCAGCTTAAGGTCTTCACTGATCGATCTGTGCTTCCCAGAATCTGACATTTAAGGTGTGACGGAGTCTGTCTGGGCTCACGTCTCATCCTCCGCTGAGAGATTAACACAGGTCAGCTGCTCCAAGGACCAGTGCATGGTGGGTAAATACACCCCTTCACACACACGCACAACGTTTTCCCTAAGGGATTCAAGGCTCTTCTACTCTTTAGCTGTCATTAGCGTTAGCTGTCAGTCCGTCCAGACACAAGATCCATACAGCAGATGCAAAGCCACACAAACATGTACACACGTACACACACACACGCACACACACACACACGCACACACACACACACATGCACACACACACACACACACACACACACACACACACGCACAGGGCTCGGCTCAGTTGGATGCATGATCTGAGGCACGTAGGCCATGGTCACTCCTTTCACTGTCACGTATGTGCATTAAACAACCGGCACAGCCAGAACCACGTTACATCAGATGAAACAATAATGAAGGCGAGATGAAGCTGCGTTCAGCTTCTTTGAGCACATCATGCATCTGATTTCACCCTCTCCTTGTGATGATCATGAGCACTTGCTATTGATCACAGTAAACAGGCCAAGTGTGACATCGGGCTTCGAGGCCATCTATAATCACACAGATTTGATGCGTCCTCGGCAGCTATCTGAACCTAAACATTAAATAATCTCCTGACGTGATTACAATAGCTCCCGTTTTCTGTTTCACTTTAATGAGACCACTGTTTGACCAAAAGGTCTGACAACAATAGGACTGTAATAACAACTGGCACGGGGCTGAACCCCTCCCATCGGCTTTGTTCTCATCTCACACGGCAGCTTTTCTGGCTCCGCGCTGGCAGATGAGCAAGATATATGAGCTTGTTTCCTGACTCCACCGTTTGGAAACGAGAGAAGGGACGGAAAATGAACAGAGATGGTCGAAGGGCCTCTTCAAAGTGACCATTAATTATGTAGACTGAGGAGGCCGACATAAATTACAACTGGGTGACTCCACACTAAAGAGCCAATTAGTGCTGAGTTATTACCTCTGTGACCTTAGTCCACAGCTGAGAAGAGGGGGACCGCCAAGTGAATGTGGCTGTATTGATAAAACTCACTAACCTTTGTCAGAGCAGAACAGGAGCAAGACAGAGGGAGGGAAAGAAAAAGTGAGAAACCTGGATGCAGGTGTATTTCAGACACCCTGTGTCTTCCTGTCCTGCAGCTACACACTGTATGACAGATCAGTCAGTGTCTCTGGGTCTCAGGAAAGTACTTAGTGGCTTCCATGTGGAGGGAGCCCTCATAACACTGCAACAGCCTGACCTTTCCCCAGACATATGGAGCTCCACACGTCCTCTGACGGGAACCTTTTCCCCTTATTTTGCCACAGGACTCCAGAGGGGCCCGTGGTCACATATTTTCTGATGCATGAAACTTATCTCGGTGTAAATAATGCGAAAACTGTAACGTCACACACACAAACAAACAGAAATCCCTGAGGAAGGTGGAGGAATTCCCAGAAAAAGAAGAAAAGCTCGAGAGGAAAAAAAAAGAGCCATAGAAAGTTAAAGAGCAGATTTATAAAATAATGGGTTAGATTATCATCAGTCCTTCGAATCAAAGTGGAAGGGACTTTTTACTCAGTGTTTTATATAATGTTGAGAAGTTATTTTTTCTCTTTAGATAAACAAAACAATTATTCTGAACACATTAGTAAGAGCTGCAAATCAGAAATGCAAACACAAACGTCTCATGATGAAATGCCCTTAAGGTGGTACAGTGTAGGGCGGTCACAGCTGTTCTAAAAATAGAGGTTAACTGCCCGATAGTCTGTGAATCCAATTACAGGTCAGGCACATGGAACACATGGAGAACATGCACAAACATAAAGGATCACAGCTCGGATCAAGCATAGTTACTCCAAGCAGGGACTGATTATGCCACAGACTCAAACACTCCTAGGAGCCAAATCTTCTTACTGCATTCCTGATACTTGCAAATAATCGCACTATGTTGCTAAGCCCTTTGTGAGAGGGGATCACAGGTTCCATAGTTAAATCCAGACCAATGGGAAAAAGGCTCCATTAAGGGTTTTGTGTCGCTGGACCCCACTGTCCTGAACTGAACTGGGATTTGCAAATCCATGCGGGTTTTAGGTTTAAAAAGTGGTGAAAAGTAACTAAGTACATTCACACAAGTGCTATACTTGAGTATTTTCATTTCATGGTACTTTATGTTTCTTCTCCACTACATTTCAGAGGGTGAGTGCAGGGTTTTCTCATGAGGGTAAAGGGAAATATTAGTTCTGCAGCAGTTTTTGTTGTGAACGTGCTCCGTTACTTTACAGTTGATTCAGTCTAACGGTCTGTACATCGGTCCAGCGTCTATCATACACATCACCAGAGCGGCTGTTGGTCAGCAGCAGTTTTATCTCATCTGGTCAGATGTTTCCATCACAGAGGATCTGCTGTGTGTGTTTTACCAACACCTGTGCCGTGTGACCACCAAACACCCGACCTCAGACGAAGGGAAGGTGACTCAAAGTTCACTGAGCAGGGCTGCGCCTGAGAAATAGGAACTATTGATCTGACAACTCATCCAGTTATTCAGACCATTTATCACTGGGGAAGCTGGGCCTATTTTTAGCAGTTGTCATTAAATGTGGTTTTGCATAGTTGGTCAAGTCAGAGCCTCAAGCTATTAGACTGAGCCTGAGCCTGAGCCTGAGCCTGAGCCTGAGCCTGAGCAGGACAGAGACACAGTCAGTGATGTTAATAATGTAAATAATCTTCTATCAAACTGCAGTAAACTAAAGTTCGCAGGATGGACCCAGTCTGCCTGCTGCTAAGAGTTTTAGCATTAGCTAACTGGCATGCTGGCACACAAACATGATGATTACATAGGCAAATCTCTAATCCCTCCGGGCTTAATGGGCTCCTTAAACTGGATATTAGTCGGGCAGCTAAGCCAGCTGATTGTCCGCATTTGGCTCCATGGACACAGGGAACACAGATGGGAACACAACACAAAACAATGCATAAACAAATGGACATGCATAAAGACAAGGCGGGCTATAAAAATACACACACGTATAAATGCAGCGTGACTGTAACACTGAGGGCTTCGCTTGACTGTTTCCATTGCCTCTGTGACTCGGACTGTGAGATGACAGCTGGGTGAATGGTGTGTCTGCAAACACAGTAATGTGCCACTATGGTCTAACACCTCAGTGATAACTACCGGGCCTGAGGGCATAGACAGAAACAATACTGCATCTGTGCAATATCGAGGGAGGCAGTGGGTGCTATCATTTCACTTTTAAATAAGAACCTGAAGCGTGTGAGACGAAAATAAAACTGTCAGACAAAGATGCAGAGAAAAACAGGGTGTGAAAGTGAATGGAGCCCGCCTTGTATTTGAAAGACGTCTCTGGCCTCTGATCCCTACCGGATAGCCTTCTGTTTTCTTCTGGCACCACTTCAGTAGAGCGTTTCTCTTAGATCCTCCATACTCCCGCGCCAGTGCAGCCAAGGGGTCTTTTCTTTCCACACTGTCACCATGGAAGGATAAACCACAGTCACAGAGTGAGACAGGGAGAGAGAGAGAGAGGGACAGTTACAGCATGTCATCAGTATGTGTCCAAAACTAGTTCAGAAGTGGACCTGATGTAAATCCCTTCTCTTTTGTAAATATAGTTTTTTTAGCTGGTGAAAGTTAAAAAGAGTAACCAGCTCTGTTTACAGCCCGGAGGGAAAATCTCTGAAACAACACAATAAACAAATGATGTTTTACAGAAGATCACAGCTGAAACGTACTTGTCTTCAAATAACACATGCAGTATGTGGCATTAACATTAACTGTATTTGCTATGGATCTAGAGACATGTGATGATGACACTGTATCACTGCATGTACCATGATGGAGAAAGTCAAAATACATTCCAGCAGTAAATTGTTCAGCATATTTGTGTTAGAGTTCAGAGTTGAGATGAATCAGAGGTCAGAGGTGTGAGTGAAGCTGTATACAACCCAGAGACTGTCTCTGAGTTTGGTCTCCCTCCTGTGACTTACAGACTCTTACAGACTGACTTACAGACTGACTTACAGACTCTTACAGACTGACTTACAGACTGACTTACAGACTGACTTACAGACTCTTACAGACTGACTTACAGACTGACTTACAGACTCTTACAGGCTGACTTACAGACTCTTACAGACTGACTTACAGACTGACTTACAGACTCTTACAGACTGACTTACAGACTGACTTACAGACTGACTTACAGACTCTTACAGACTGACTTACAGACTCTTACAGACTCTTACAGACTGACTTACAGACTGACTTACAGACTGACTTACAGACTCTTACAGGCTGACTTACAGGCTGACTTACAGACTCTTACAGGCTGACTTACAGACTCTTACAGACTCTTACAGACTGACTTACAGACTGACTTACAGACTGACTTACAGACTCTTACAGGCTGACTTACAGGCTGACTTACAGACTCTTACAGGCTGACTTACAGACTCTTACAGACTCTTACAGACTGACTTACAGACTGACTTACAGACTGACTTACAGACTCTTACAGGCTGACTTACAGGCTGACTTACAGACTCTTACAGACTGACTTACAGACTGACTTACAGACTGACTTACAGACTCTTACAGACTGACTTACAGACTGACTTACAGACTAACTTACAGACTCTTACAGGCTGACTTACAGGCTGACTTACAGACTCTTACAGGCTGACTTACAGACTCTTACAGACTGACTTACAGACTGACTTACAGACTAACTTACAGACTCTTACAGGCTGACTTACAGGCTGACTGCACCATTGTGCGACACTAGGAGGAGAAAAGAGCAATGTTTACGGCGGTATTGTTCAGAGGGGCTGCTCCCTGGGGTCTGTGCTGCAGCTGAGGCCATGGGAAGACCACGAGACACGGTCATTGCTCTGAGTATGGTAAACATTTCACACGTCACAGCGGCTGCGCTGTTAAATTCATTAATCGTCCATCTCATGCACCGCGAGGCCAGAGGCAGCGGGAGCGGGAGCGTTGTCCAAACAAATACTGCAGTGATGCAGCCGCCATATCATAACAGTCAAACCATACCACCAAACACGGCAACACACTGCTGCTCCTCTGCCGTTTGGGAAGAGACGGCCCCACACATTTACATTAATATGCAGGAGCAGCAAGGAAGACAGATGCTGGAAAAACATCTGTGGCTGTGGGTGTGACCTTTAACGATGTATTGTGTACTGTGAGTACGGACGGTGGAGAGCAGGGAGCTGAATGATGACAGGATACCAGAGGAGCTGAGGATGGACAGACAGGCTTTGGAGTTTCAAGATAAGAGTGTGAGTGGTGCTTATTATTAATGTCAACAGTACGGAGGTTTGAAGCCGAGGGTGTTGGTATTTGTAGTATTTGCTTGAACCAACTTCACTGTCTGACTGTGACAACACAGAAACCTGAACACTCAGGTGTCATCTCCCTCAAACGTAACCTGTTACAGTCGTACCTGCGGTCTGTGTGTGAGCCTGAATATCTCCAACACGTTCAAGTATCGTTTTCCTGTGCAGACCGCTCCTCTGTGTGTAGGTCAATAATGCCAGAAGTCAGAGGAGGAAAGTGTGTTTGCCTAACATGTGACTCTCTTCCCTTTCTGATAAGCAATCGCCGCATTTACTGTGTTGAAGCCACCTGTGTCACATCCAGGCTTCTGGCAATAAAGGTCGAGCAACTCCAAAGTCCAACATGCTGTTACTTAAAAAGGATAATACACTAACACCAAAACCTTCCATCAATCAGCTCAAACAACAATGCAGAAGTGAATTATTATTTTAAAACAAACATAAAATTTGTGGTAAAAATTTTCAGAATAAATGTTTTGCTGTTTTCAAAGTAAGGGAGGAGGAGCTGAATCATCTCACAGGGAATTGTCAGAAATAATTAGCGGGTAATCCCACCTGAGTTTGCTGTTGCCTCGGTTGTAGCTGAAGGATGCTGTGCGGCTGCTGAGGGAGACGGGAGTTTTAATTACAGACTCCAGGGATGGACTCTTCCTCATAAGGCTGTTCGGTTTCAGGTCTTCCCCGCAGCCCGACATCTTATCTGGGGGATTGAAGAAGGCGACAAGGGGAAGGAGACAGAACCAGATGGATCATTATAGACTTTATAAAGCACATCTGGTTAAGTAAGACTGCAAGAGAAGTATGGGTAAGGTATAAACATCCAAGAACAGTGCATGAAAACAGAAACAGAAGAAATGGAAATGGAAAGTGAATTCATGTGCGTAGACGTGTAAGAAATGTCACTATGTGGTCCTGAGGTCCTGACTGTGAATAACCTCTGCCTTTAGTTTTCAGCCTAGTCTTCCTAACACTCAAACTGAGGTCTCTGTCTTGGCAGAACAAGTCTATACTTTAACCACTACCTGTGCAAAGACACATCTGAAAAGCACTGAGCAGAGAAATCTAAAAAAAAAAAAAATCTGCACTTTGATGCTGAGGTGAGTGATTATGTCTCAGCCGTCTCATAAAGGAAGCAGCTCAAACACCTGCTGACAGTAGATGAGCTCCTCACCATAAAATCATAAAAATTACCCACAAAAACAAACGTGGACGGATGTTTGCATATAGTAGTTCCTCTTCATTTAACTTTCTGTGTGGGCTAATTTCACTCGACATATTGGCCTTACTCATTCCTGACTCATAGCAGGACTTTGGCAGCGAGGCCCTTTATTTGTTTCTGTATGACTGATAAATGAAATATGAATTTACATGTAAATGAAACACCTGAAACCGTCTGCGTCACATACCGTGAGGATGAGAGAATTCTCCCTGATTGATTCTTTTTTCCAATGTCTTTGATAGCGGCTTTATGTACGAGTGTCTCTGAAGGAAGGTAAAAAAAAAAGAAAGAAAGAGAACAGTCAATTGACAACAATTTCACACACAGGAAGTCTTTAATTTTGACAGGAAAATGTTTTGGTGTGTACCTGGATGGGGGAGACAGCAGCAGCAGGCGCGGTGCGAACAGGAATCCCACTCAGCGGGCTCCTCGGTGAGGAATGCATTTGAACTGTGTGACCCGGTCCATCTGAGAGACCGAACAACAAACAGCTCTCATTGGTTACTGCATCAAAAGATCATTTCTACTAAATAATTAACACATTCATTCTGAGACTTAACGATGCTACAGAAAGGACGGGCAGTGTATGGGAGCGTCTCTTTGTTTAGATTACAGACGGCCACTGTTCCTCCAGTACAAAAATAAATAAATTACAGCTGTTCGTAGCTTGGAAGCAACGAAAGGTTGTTAGAAAATGGCTGTAACATGTTTTCACTACATCTAAAGATTATACAAAGAGTAAAAGAAGCAATGAAGTGACTGCAGAGTTAGAACAAGGCCTGTAGTAGAGAGTGATGCATCAAAAGTAAAAGGTTTGTGGAGTCACTATCAAACACTGTCAAGTGGTTTCATTTTTCTCTGATCAAACACTCAGTGTCCACTGTATTAGGTACACCTGTACCAAACACCTGTACAGTCCAAAGCAATCCAACACAACTGCTCTGCCATAAAGCCGACCTTTATGATGCCTGTGACGCTCAGTTTTAGTTGGCTCGGTCACAGAGGTGTTAATGCAATGAAATGTTTTAGCACAGAAGTCATAATTGGTCTTGATGTTGTACTGAACGGCATTATATTATCTTGTGTGAGAGTGGGAAGGACGAAGGAAGGAAAAAAAAGAGAAATACTTATAAATTAAAACACCTTAAAATCAGTTTTACACACTTTTGACGTCATGAAAAACCAAACATCGTGAGCTCTGTACGGAGCGATGTTGCAGCAGAGCAGTTGCATTAGATTGTACGAGTGAATTTAAAAATAAAAGAGGCCACCGTGTGTATATTTGTTTCCATCCCTCTATTCATCAGCTCTTCCTGTTTATCCTTGTGAGTTGTGGCAGGACTGGAGCCAATCTCAACTGACAGTGGCTGTTATTAAAATTAAAGTGCTGGTATTACTGTTTGTATTAACACTAATGCATTTGGGAAATCTACTGTACAATAAAAACAACAACAAAAAATGTGTTCACCTGACAAAGCGAGCTACAGCTGTATTCAAATCAGCACATTAATAATTAGAATATGCTCTATTATATAATAAATACTGAACTTTCTGCAGATTTACTGATTCCACTGACAGACAGAAACATTCTCCAGGTCACTTCAGGCCACAGTCCGGCACAACTGCACAGGACGTTGGTCCAGAGAAAATGACAGATATGCAGCAGCTGCTCTCCTCTGTAGTTACACTGCTGCAGTGAGGGCCTGCGTGTGCGTGTGTGTGTGCGCATGTGTGTCGAGGTGCTCGCTGCTCACTCTGTCCAACAGTATCAAAGGACTTAATGAGGGATTTGACAGTAGCTCCGGGCTCCGAGTCGGCATCTCCGCTGGCGTCGGCGGCTGAGGTCGGGATCACGGAGATGCCACACCAGTGACGGCTGTTATCGGAGTCGGACACCCTCACCTCATCACCTTGGGACCTGGCAGACAAAATGAACATAGGTTGCTGTGTAGAGACGTACACAATACACACAAGAGACGGCATGTGAACTGGGCTTTCAAAACCTTCACTTCACTGCTCTTTCTTATGAGATTACCTCCTGATTGGAATGAATGTATATTGACGAGATCATGTGATCACAGTTTGATCTGCAGAGCTGTAAATAAGTGACGACCGGCTGCAGATAGTCAGATCTAAATTAGGAACAAAATCTGAGCAATCCAATCATCAGGACACTTTCTGCCCATCAGCCCTGGTGAACATTGGACTACAGGCTCCAGAGTAAACAAGGATGTGGAGTGTCTTTATCAGTGATGGATGAGGAATGAATGACAAGTGAGTCTGTCTTAAACTCAACTCACCTCCAAAGAGTGAAGACAGAGAGAGAGAGAGGGAGAGAGAGAGATACACAACCACAGATGGACTGGTGTAATTTTATTTATTCATTGTCCTAATGAACATCAGTCAAACAGACGTACAGTACACTGCTTTGGAAACCAGTCACAAGTTCTTTCCGAGTCTTTCTCCGAAGAATAAATTAACAGCACATTCACTGTATTGTTCATTAAATGGCTTCACTACAGACAGAAAATGACCTTTCACACTGTTACCACCTCTTCTTTTTCTCCATGTTGTTGTTTTCTTTTTGGGCATATCCAAATGTTTACATGTTGAGCACCAGTACCATCATCTGGTCGAACAATATGGCTTTTAATTAAAAAAAAATGCACAAATTGAATATCTGTGATAAAAGTTGGACTTTTAAGTAGAACCTGAGATCCTGAAACCGTGAGCCATCGTGTTACATCACAGAATGTCCTGTAAGGGTTTGGCTCAATCGTGATAAAATGACCGTGCGTGATAAGTGACATATCTTACCACATCAAAATGAGTGACATCGCAGGGTTTGAGTATCTGACAAAATAAAAAGGATGTTGAAGATAATCTTTAAATATATTTAAAATAGTGAAATCTAGATCGATCGATAGGGAGGAAGCGTCGGAGCCTCACGCCACCTCTGACATTCAGATAAGTCAGATGTGGTTGATTCTATTATCAACCAAACAGAGGTTTTCAATCCATACAATGGGGTCCAAGGGGTCTCTGACTTTTGAACCTCACTGTATATCTATTGTCTATCTATAATTTGTCAGTAAAAGTGGAATGTTAGAAACTCATCATTTGACATCTGCTTTAAAAGGATAAAAATAATCCCTCCAGGAACCTGCGGCACAGTCGTCTTGGTCTTTGAGTTAAAATTGACCGTCAACCTTCTGGTTGGTTTGAGGTGAGTAAAAATGACTCTGAGGTACAGCTGTCAGTGTTTGTGGCAGTAATAAAAATCTAATTTTTTGGAAATGCTCTGGTTCTGCCGGCACGGATATCGCTCTGCTTATTTTATCTGGCAGACAGACATCATCATAATAATACGGTATACATTACCGTGTAAATGTAAGATAGACAAAGAGAGCAGAGGATACACAGAGGATCCACATGGAAGTCACCTGTTTGTGGTAATTGTGTGTTCTGTAGTGCCATCTAATGGCTAAATGTGACACCGCATTCACTTTTACTCCAACTACAGAACAAAGACCAAACTTTAGTTTTAAAGTAAAGTGAAGTTTTGTTTTTACAGATCAGATAAATGTAAAGTTTTAAACTAAACAAAGAGGTCAAAGTGACACTAATTTGACTGATACAGAAATAGAAAGAAAAGAGTCACCTAGTTTTTGAGTCATGTTAATTCTGCTGCGTTTTTCTTGCCTTGAAACATGGATTTTCTGTCTTTGTCGGCAGAATGATGGGAACCTTCACTGTTTCAGTTTCACCACTGGCTGAACATTTACCAGTATTTTTCATACTTCATCCTGTTTTGTTTTTTTCTGTCACAGGTCACACACTTCCTATCTTCTCAACTCTCTAAAAAGGCACAAAGCAGCTTTGCACAGTATAAAAAGGAGAGTCTCTCAAACATATGGCATTTCTTCAACACAAGTCGAGAAAATTACAAACATAAAAGAGTACATTCATCGAGAAATAAAAACACAGTATTATTATTCAACAGGTTCCAAAATGTAAAGAGAGAAATGGAAACCAGACTGTTTGTGTCTGCACTGCTCACTGTGGCTTACAAAGAGACTGGTTCACCACGTTACATTTTGAAAGACACAGAAAGCCAATAAGTGCAACAATAACACTGTCTTCACTGGTGCTGAGGTGAGGGCACTTCTCTAGTGCCCCTCTACTGCCGTCTTGGTATCAAAAGTGGCTCCGGTGCTTATTCTGCAAAGAAGAAAAGAAGGAAGATGAACGACTGTGAACAACGACTGCATAAAGACTGTTGTAAACATCTACATGTGCATCAAACATGTGCAGCAGAACTAGGGACTTTACATTTCTTCTTTACATCGTTGTTATGAAATGCAGACCTCTGGGCACTGTTGGATTCTTTTAAAACCGCTCCATGCATACCTCATTGGATTAATAAGGTCACTCATAATGTCAAGTGTGACTAAATCACCCGGTGATGAAGACGCTATGCAAATGTATCTGAAGCAGATGATGCATAGCATGAGTTTAACCCAGTCATGCCGTACAGACCATCCTGCTATTTAACCAAAAAAGTAGGAGGGTTATTCATTCAAAGAACAGCAGGTGGCACCAGATACATCTACAGGAATGGCAGGTTTTAAAGGACCAGGCAAAGCAAATCAAAGAGGTAAAGACAGTCCTGAAGGTGCAGTCAGCCAGCATATGGAGAGACAGACAGAGTCAGACAGGCTGAAGCAACAACACGAAGCCAAACACAGAGAGGAAGGTCAGTGAGCAGCAGCAGCAGCAGCACACAGGGCTGAGAGAGGGCTGACAGGGCAGGGAACTCACCTGGACTTTACATAGGGAGGCTTTTCAGAGGGACATCTTTGACAGAGTCATCACAGGGAGCTGCTGGAGGTGGGGAGCGGACGTAGCGTAACAGCTAATCTTGGGGAAAGTTTGCTGATTTAGCCATGGTCTAAAACCAGTAATATACTGTATATGTAATGTACTATATTCACCAGGACTACATGGAATTTGAACAAGAAATATTTGGTTTTAAACCAAATATTACAATCTTATACAAACTGAAACTGCTCTCATGAGAGGTGTGAGGTGATATCGTGTGAATGACAAGTGGAAATCATTTAGAGATCATTCGCTTGCTTAAAGAATTACACCATGACTGCCACACAGATAAACAGAGAGCTATACAGAAGCAGGTCTAGACTTTGCCACAGGTATTGACCTGGCGTGATAATGAAAGACAACACTGTCAAAAACACCATGGCATCTGCACGCTCAAACACTTATATACATATTACTCACACACAAATCAATGCCACGCGCTTTATATATACATCAACCACATTACTGCATGGCCACAGTGCAACAACACTACATGAAGTCTTAAAAAGCATGATACAGTTGTGTGCAACATTTTCAGAGGGGGCCGCGTTACACTGGCTCCAGTGTCGGTTTGTAACACACTTGGATCAAAGCGGCGTCGAGCACATCTGCCTTCTCACATAATGATAATCTCATCTAATAAAATATGCAGTAGTTTATTGTGAAGTATGAGGTATGAATGTTACTACAGGGCAATGGTCAGTGTGGAAGAGGGAGACAGAGAGGGCAGCAGCTTAAAGGAGTAGAATACACAGAGGGAAATACCACAGGAGACTGCTCATTTACCACCAGAGTCTGCCAAATCCCAGGGAGAGAAACTCTCAAACACCAAAGATCTCATCTTGTGAAATACCAAGATATGAACTAAATGATTCTCTCCTGCTTTGATACCAGATAGGAATTTTACAAACCTCTTAAGCAAGAGATTCTTGGGAGTTAAAATTATAATATATTGCTGTTGGCACTTCTTGTATAAAACATGGAGGATATGGCAAGACTCTGGCAGGTATCTCATCTCCACATTGTGTTGAGAGAGAAAGGAACTGCAGCCCGATGCTAAACGAGGGGAGCCCAGGGAGGGGTGGGGTTTGGGGGGGTGGTGGTGGTGTAGTATGGTGGAGATGGTACCTGACTCCCTGCAGGGCCTCCAGGTCTGCAGAAAGCTTCGCACTGCGATCCTGCTCCTCCTGCAGCTGCCTCCTGAGTGCACGCAGCTCCTGCTGAGCCTCCACCTTGATGTCATTGGCCACCACCACCGCCGTCTGGAGGTCCGCCTGGAACCGGCGCCACTCCTCTTTTTCATCCTGAAGACACAAACACATGGATGTATACTCTACAGGTAGATGCAAATATAAACACATACATGCAAAGTCATAGAGTCAGTAATCATCAGCTGACACAGGAAATGATTGTGAACACTTGGATTTAATTGAATGTCAGCATTAAAAAAATAAAGTCTAACAATAAATAAATTAAACCTGATAAAGAAATGATTCACAAGCCATTTTAGTTCCTCGTGTATTTACTAAAGACACTGGTAAAGCATTTACATTAGACTTTGTATGACTGTTTTCCACATTCTGTTAACAGCAGTTTCTACTTCTTCAATAGAGATCTGTGGAATCAAAACATTATCTCAAACCAAATTTCAGAAAAAGAAAGTGAAAAACTCCCAAGGCTAAAAAGAACAGTCTCTGAACCAAAACAGACACTGGAAAAAAGAACTGCAGATTTCTCTCAGCACTGAGGTAAAATATGTGGGTCTATATTCAGCGTTGTAAAGGCAAAGATCAGCACGTCACAGTTTTTCTTTTGGCATTATAACCTCAACATCAAAGGCTTGTACTGGATGCTGTTTTCTACTCAGGTACCTTTGATTTCTCTTGGGAATTTATGTCTTTTAAACTTGGAATTTACTACTAGGTTTTTAAATTTTCAGCATCTAGTAAGACTTGGGTGTCCATGAATCAACAATCAGGCAAATACAAGAGGGGATAAAAGGAATTAAATGGCCATGTGCAATATCCAAATCGCAGGAGCTGCTTTTTTAAGGTGAAATGTGTCACGACATAAATGAAGCATCGAGTGTTACAGACACGCCCCGGCCCACAAATCTTATTCTTCAGATGTAAAGGAACATGTTTGTTTGGTGCAAGACCAAACAAAAAAAATCACAATCTAAAATAACTACAATATGATTATTTTGCACATTGTTCAGCCCTAGTATCAGGTGAACTCGATAATGTCCGATATTATAAAACAAAAAACACCTAACAGAAGCGATGTTCAGAGAAGAATACCATGGAGAAAACCAGTGCCTGCCAAAACACACACTCACTGAACAGCCTACCTGCATGTTCCACAACGCTACTGGAACAATACTCGGTGGAAAGATTCCTCCAAGGTCGAATATTTTGGCACACAGACAGGGAAAAGCTGAGCACTGGAACATCATCCTGACCTTAAAGTGCTAATCCAACTAAAATGCATTGTTTGGGTGTTACTAATTCGCCATCAAGGGATGATGGATGGCTGTAAAACAGACGGTCACTTGGATTCAGAGAGTGTTGTGGCAGAAAAGGCCATTAAAACTTCTACGTTCATCTTTATACTCATTCTAACACTGAGCGTTTCGCCGCAATATGGCTACTGCCCCTGTGTCACACTGCTCCTCCTCACAGCTCTTCCACCCCGTCAGAGGAGGCACATTTCATTTCTAAGTCAGTTTTGTTTTTATTAAACGTCTGAAGGTACAGAGAGAGAGAGAGAGAGAGAGAGAGAGAGAGAGAGAGAGAGAGAGAGACAGGAAACGAGAAGGGAGATGTTGTTACACATGTTCAAAGTTCGATCAGATCTCAGGATGTCACAATCACATGTTGCGTGGTGAAATGACCAAAGTGAGTCACCAGGTCATTTGACCTTTTGAAACTGTATATCATCTTTAAAATAAACATTTTTTGCTTTGCTCACAGTTGGTTTGTGTATTCAGCCTGAAACGCTTTAACGACTGATTAAAAAATGAATCATGTCACCACAGATGTTATAAAGCAGCCACACGGGTCTGAATGTTGAAGCTCTTTTACCTTCATCTGTCTACTGAAGACTTTCAGTTGTCTCTCTGCTTCAGCTTTCTGCTCCTCCAGCTTTTTGGCAAGATCTGCAAAGACAAAGTCGAGGTTTTGAGAACCTCTTCCCAACCTTTGCACTGTAGACTAGAGTGTAGATCAGGCAGAAATGGTGGAGATACAGCAGCCAGTCTAAAGCGTAAAGGCTCATTTACCTGCAGTAACAAGAGTTAGATCTGTTTAGAAATGTTTCTGGTAGCAATCGTAACGGTGGAGCAATCTGATCTGATTCATCAACAGTTTGAGGACATAGAGTAAAATGTTTCCAGTCGTATTTCCCAACTGCAGTAACTGGAAGTCAAAGACAGATGTTCTACAGTGTCCACTAATTTTGCATCTCATTGTCACGTACAATGCTACAGCTGCAGCTGCCGTCTCATCTCGCTGCGCTGCAGGACAGAGTTCAGCAGATCCTTTGTCCTCACTGCCATCGGGCTGTTCGACACCTCAGCCGTGGGCACCACTCATCAGATCTAAACTGCATATACTCTATCTATCTATCTATCTATCTATCTATCTATCTATCTATCTATCTATCTATCTATCTACATTCAGTTTACAGTTTATAAGGTTAGTTATATGGTGCACCTAGCTTTAACTAGCACAGTTTAATTACAACAGCCCTGTCTTAAATGTATGACTGTTATAATGTTCGGTAATGAAGGTGTTTCTAATATTCTGTCCACACCATCGATACAGATAAGACGATACTAAACATTAGAATCACTGCCAGTGAAATGAACATACTCTCCATGTCCAGGACGGCTTGGTTGGTGTGACAGTTGACGGCCCTCTGCTGCTCCACCTGGTCCTCCAGTTCAAAGATGGTCTCCTTCAGCTCCTTCACCTGGTTCTCAGCCTGGATCCCGGCCTCCTCCAGGGAAGTCACCTGGCTGCCGAGCTCCTGCTCCCTCCTCTCGGCCCACTCCTGAACCTGCTGGCATTTGGCCTCCACCTGTCCCAAAGATTAGTAAAGATGCTGTAAATAAAAAGCTTCATAAAACAGGATGATGAGGAAACCACTCACACAAATTTAATTCAACCAGGCTAAATTATGTTACGGTATTTGTCTGATATGTTAGACTGTTTAGTCTGACGAAATCAAACCATTAGTTTTAATTTAATGACAAGCAGTAACAAAGTAAAAGTAACCGTGGTGAATCTAATTAGCCTTAATACGTTGCATGTTTTGCAATGAGACAGACTGCAGATTAATACGCCAGTGCTTCCCAAACATGGGATCTACTTGGCGGCTCGCCCAGGCAGATTAGGACCCACCCAGGTAGATAAAGTCATTCGGTTTCAATTTAGGAAAATCAGTAGAATGCCTTGTTTCACTTTTTTCAAACTCTCTGGCCACACAAGTTGCAGAGTGGAGACGAGCCCTTTTCACTTTTTCCTTTTTTTTAAAAGTAATTTTTTTTTGGGCCATTTCATGCCTTTATTAGATGACGGGATACAGGAGAGTGACAGGAAATGGGACAGAGAGAAGGGGATTGACATGCAGCAAAGAGTCGGGCCGGCCAGCAGTCAAACCAGCATTTGCACCCATGTGTTATGCCCCCTAACCACTGGCCCTTCTCTACGCACAGCTGCTCAGATCCAGTCTACCGGTAACGTGCATGCAAGTTTTTTTTTTTAAGCATGTGAGGCGTTTAGGGGACATTTGTAGATTGTAGTTAATGAAAATAACCTGTTACATTCTCCACCTCTAAACTACATGAGCCTCTGCATGCACCGCGGTCACATGCTGCCCCACCCACCATCACAAGTAAATTACCCTCCCCAACACTGTACAGATCGTCTCACAAGACATTTTTTTTCACCCCTGACTTCTTCATCTGTCACTCAAGTTCTTAAAGTTCTGGTTTTCAGTGAGTGTTTTGGCCAGAGTGTAAACAGATGTCATGTAAGGACTCATGGAAACAAGAGCTCAGCACCATGTGTCACTCTCCAACTATTGAAGCTGAAGTCAGTGCACCATGATGACTGCAGTCGCCCTGAGAGATGAGACGGCACAGCAGATCTCTGTGAGGATAATATGCTAAACTAAGTAAATGATGTAGTTATGCAGGACGCTCTCCAGCTGACACCATGTGGCTCTGATGGATTAAGTTGTTTGTGAGTGAAGTTATGGCGTGGCCTCACCCTCACACCCACACCCACACAGCAGAGGACAGGAGTGTGACTCAGAAGGTCACCCACTGGTGAACCACCCTACTGTTGGCACCGCTGTCATACTCCAACAATGACGACATCACTAAGCTGACGGCGACACGCCTCGCTTCGGAGAAAACATGATCCAAAACGACCCCAAAGCTACACCTCTCTGGTATCCGTGGTGTTGAAGGGGAAAACCAAAGTGACGACTGAGAAACATATGAACACAGTTTGAGTCAATGTGCTGTGGTGGTGAAGAAAGGTTCCCAACACCAGCTGTGAAGCCTGTTTAATGGTCATGTTCAAACCATCAGGGCAGATGTGTGTCACATTCAATAGGCAGTGACGGAGCCAAGAGTTATAAAAAATGTCACGGTCGCCCGTTTGACTCACATTCTTTAATCATTAGCATCAGTGATAAACTATTACCAGACAAATAACTGACATTTTAGTCTCTTAGTGTTATTCCTGTTTCTGTACGAGTGAACTGTCTCTGCTTTTTGTAGTTTACAGTAAACGTGGACAGAGAGATTGTTCTTCAGGGAATCTCTGAAAGCTTCATCAAACACAACACGACTAATGAGCTAATGTCACTAATGTTTTGAACTTGTGCACACACCACTTAGTACAATTACACTTAGTCACAATAGAAGCAACCAAGTGTAAAATACAGAGACGTTCTCTGACCAGAGAACTCTCCAGATCTAAATAAACTCGTGTAAATACAACAAACACAAACAAACAATATGTTATATTTAATGATAAATACTAATGTATTCTGACTGAATTCCAAACTGTAAAATTTTTCAAACTGCAAAACATGGAAACTGAGTTGTAACCTTGAATCCCTCCTACCTTGGACATGGTGGCTCGCACGTGCTCGGTCTCGGCCTGGGCCTGTAGCAGCTCCTGCCTCAGCTCAGTGAGCTCCACTTCCAGCCTGTCTCTCTCGGTGTGGGCTGTCTTCAGCAGGCTCTGCAGCTCAGTGCTGTCACTGGCACTTTGCATGGCCTTAAGTTCACCCACCTTTTGTCTTTCAATGTCCACCTGCGCCTTCAGTCTACTGTTTTCCAGCCTGAGACAGTCAGCTGTCACCTTCTGCTCCTCTGCAGCCTGTGCTGCCTGACCTCCGGCCTCCAGCTCCCTGTCCAGCTGGGCCTGAAGCCTGTTCATCTCCTCTCTGAGGCAGTGCACCTGACCCTGGGCCTCCTGGTGCTCCTCCTCCAGAGCCCGCAGGCTCCCTGTCAGCTGCTGCTGGATGTCCACCAGCTTCTCCCGTTCAAAGCGTGAGCTCTCCACCAACTCGGCGTACCTCTGCTCCAGCTCGGCCAGCCGAGGCCCTTGGCTGCCCAGCTCCTCCTCCTTCTGGGCCTGAATTTGGGCTTGCTCCTGAAGTCGGACAGCCAGCGCCTCATTCTTCTGGGCCAGCACCTCCAGACGTTCTCTCTGCTGTTGAAGCGAGGTCTGCAAGAGGCGCTTCTCCTCAGCCAGACGCTCGTTCTCTGCCGTCAGCTCCTGCACCACTTGCTGCTGGTCGGCTAGCTCCTGCAGAGTTGCCTGCAGCTCCTCTGACGTGCTGTGGTGGCTCTCCTCCATCTTGTGAATCTGTTCTGTTAGGCTCTGCACCGACACATCCTGCCCCTGTGCATTGGTTACCGCCCCTGCTGCAACGACTTCACCGCTGACACCACTGCTCACCGATTCTGAGCACGACGGGATCTTCTCAAACTCTGACGAGTCAGGTGACGGCGAGTCCTTAGTGATGTCAGAGCTGGAGGAGACAGAGGTTTTGAGTGGGCTGGTGGTAGAAGGGAGACTGTCTTGTTGTAGAGCTGAGGAGTTGGAGTCTGATGGGAGGCCATTCACCAAAGGCTTGGAGGGGGAGCTGGTTCTGGAGAGCGGAGAAGCTTCCAGGCAGAGCAGCTTCTCTTTCAGCACCTGGTTCTCCTCCCTGAGCGCTGCCAGCTCTCTCTGAAACTTCCCGTTCTTCTCCCTCAGCTCCCCGACCAGAACAAGGGCCTCCGTCACCTGTCCCTGCTCTCGATCGGCACCAGACTCTTGGCGTGAGATAGAGTTGTGTGAGGGTGAAGACGAAGCAGTGGAGGCTTTACCTTTGCAGCGCTGCAACTCCATCCTGAGATTGCTGATCTCTAACTCTTTAGCCTTGGCCTCAGCCAGCAGCTCTTTCACCTGGCACTCCAGAAGGCCTTTTTCTTGGCCCTCTAAATCTCCACGGGCCTTGGTCGTACTACGCGTCTGCTTTGCCAGGGTGGAGAGGCTGGAAGTGCTGGCACTGGAAACCATCCTCTTATTGGAGGAGCTTCTCAGCTGGTCCCTCAGAGAGATGCGGTCTCTTGTTATGGTGGAGGGGATTTCTCTCGGGGCTGGGATACCGGACTTCTTGGTTGCTTGAGCACCTGCAACACAAACCAAAACAAAAGGACATATTGAGACAGTGTTCAAGTCGTTATGTGATCAAATCAGAATTTACCTCCGTCAATTCACAAAGCAGCTGATTGAGTTACCTGGTTTTATAACTGTAAATAAAACATGAAAAAGGTCTTTATCACTGTGTCAGCTGCTGAGCCACTGACAGATGCCTTTTTTGCAGCTTAAGTGAGTTAAAGTTAAAATCTTGAAACCTTGTTTGTAAGTTTAAATAATAAATGTAACATACATTCACCACTGAGTGATTGTAAATGGAAAGAAATCTACATTATTCATCTACAGTTACATAAAAAGCAAATATTGCTCCAACACAAGAACAGGAACAACACATACATTTAGTACGTATAAAGTTTATGTCTATAATATGCTCATTGTGTTTAGACCAGTCGGTGTGAATGATCACATCAGACACACATTTAATTCTAGAGTGAAATAATTTCAGATAAAGAAACGTAAAGATCCACTGGGACTGTCACTGGTTCCCAGCAGCGATATGACACAGACTCCACTTCACAGTCAGCACACTCTTTACTGTAGAAACTCAAGTTCCAACGATAATTTTTCTTACAGTAGAAAGACTGTTCGGCAGACTTGACACTGACAGGGAAGGTAATGGAATCAGCATTCAGACGTGCTGGGACCACGAATTTGTTAACACTGTGTAATGACACTAACTGAATAGACGGCGTGTCACATTCAGACACTTGTATTATTCAGCAGTTTCATGTTGCTGGTCACTGTACCCTATTCACATATTCTCTGTTTGGACAACAGAGCATGTGCCTGGCACTGTCTGTCTGTTGCTGTCTGTGGTCATTCATTGTCGCAGCGGAGCTTAACTGTGGCATTTCAAAAGGCATCAGCGTGGGCCGTGGCCGCCAGCCTTTTCCAGACCCCTCTCAAATATGAAGAGTATTGACTGATGCCTGGCGTGAGCTGGGTGCCGCCTGAAAACGCTTTTTTGTTTGTTTTCAGATCATCAGCAAACAGGGATGCCGACACAAGGGGGTTGCTTGTTTCAAAGGATGACAAAGGTCCCTGTGCATGAGGCGCATCCACACACAAAGCAGCTTAAGCAGCGCACGGACAAAGACGGCACTGTGTCTCTCACATGCATGCATCATAATCAAACCCACAGAGCAGAGGCTAGACAGACAGCCTGTGTGAGGAGATAGACACTCATCACCCTCAGCAACATGTGCGAACACACATGCACACACATGCACGCGTGCACACACACACAAACAAATGGCCTAGTTTGGAATGGAAATCCTATATCCCTGTGGGTTCTTTAAGTACTCTGCCATTGATAGGCACTTTGCAGAGACGATCCCCTTATTGAATAAACTGGCGACTGTGGGAGAAGCTGCCAACACTGGCACAATTTCTTGGGCAACAAAGCCGTTTAACATTCCCAGAGTGTGCAGCTGTGGT
This sequence comes from Seriola lalandi dorsalis, assembly GCF_002814215.2. Classification (NCBI taxonomy): domain Eukaryota; kingdom Metazoa; phylum Chordata; class Actinopteri; order Carangiformes; family Carangidae; genus Seriola; species Seriola lalandi. The sequence goes on along the minus strand of NW_019525134.1, from coordinate 2,343,913 downwards.
TGAGAAAGTGAGGTGCTCTAAGTATAGAGAGGTAAAGACACATCGCTGGTGTAAATGTAACGTCGTGAATCTACAGATTTAAAAGGGAACCCAGTTCAACGTTATAATCATCAACCAAAACACAAGATTTAGAAGAAAATCAGTGGCTATAAAAATGAAGAATCAGACGCTCGGCTCCATCAGCTCTGAATGTCACTGAGATTAGACTCTCGGTTAAAAGCCCCTCTTCAAAAGGAAGTCCAGCCTGCTTGGATTGAACGGACGCTGCCATTGAAATTCACATTAAAAGAAGGAAGCACTTCATCCCAATCAGATGAATTTGTCACTGGACAAGCCTGCACTTCACAAGGATCCAGAGTGCCATTAAAAATCTACAGTCACTTTTCTCTGCACTTCACAGAGGATGAATCCATGACTGACAGAATGGGGACAGCGTGCACTCCTAAATTATGTACCGTCACATGCAAGATGTTAACACCAAATCAGCACTGTGCGTTATACAGGATTATTTAGCATGCACTACAGGAAGCATCATCCAGACAGTGCAGGAGAAGAAAGAAACACAGAACAGCTGATGTCTGTTCTATGGCCACTTGTCATATTCTCATTAAAGGTGGGCAATAAAGAAAGGGACAATAGGTCCTTGTTAGGAAGAGAAAGGAGTCCAGTGTGATTAAGATCAGTCCATTCCCATGAGGATGAGTGATGCCAGCACTGAGACTGTGGGACAGGCTTTTCATTTGCTGTTACTTCATATTCTGTTTTCCTCTCGCTCTTAGTGAATAAAACCCAGATGGAGAACATGAACTCACTCATCTTTAGATCGCCCACCTCTTTAACCGTGACATCACCACAGCTGCTTAATGTGCACGGAGAAATGACACCAGACAAGATGCCAGAAGTCAGCACATGCAAGACAGCAGGATCCTGAAGAGCCACTAGAAGTAGAGTGTCAGATGGTTGGAGAAGCAGAGTTGGCTGTGTGTTAGACTGTATCTCAACTTCTACACATCACTGCAGAGTGTGCACTACTGTTTCTTTCTAATCCAAAACCGCTGTTTTCCATCTTTATACCTGGATGCATTTTTGTGGCACCAATGCAGGAACAGAACAGGTTGAACTTTCTAAAGGTAATTAAGAGTTTGTTTTTTTCAACTCTGTGTTTCTATTGGTGACGTTGTGAAGTAGTGTGGGATCATGGGAGTTGGTGTCTGCAGCACCATCACTGCAGTCAGCTTCTCCCAGTTTGGATTCAATCAGTGTCAATCATTCAGGAGGTTTTTAAACCAATTAATGAGACAGATTCACATTAAAAATAGGTGTTTCTCCGGCACTGTTCGAACACAGGACGTCTCCGAGGGGCCGAGCTGCTTCATCCAGTTAAATTAAATAGTTAAAAGCAACCATGATGTAAAAAGTGTACCCTAAAAATGTGGCTTAGAGCGGGTCGTCCACTAATCAGAAGGTCAGTCGTTTGACTGTTTGGCCATAAAAACAATATTAGAGCTGATATTTGCCACCACTGACAAGTGTATCTATGTGTCTTCACACAGCCTGTTTCCAAGAGCAAAACAGCAGCTGCAGAGTATTTATTACTTAAATTTTCACATCATCAAATGCCCACTACTCTGCCAGACACAGTGCCAGCGAAAGGCATGGCTGTGCCAGGAGAGAGGGCCCAGATTAGATCCTACTTCATTTGCCAGTAAGAGGGCGGGAGGAGGAAGCAAATAGACTCCTGACACCTGAAGTTGCCAATTTTTGTCTGAACATGTTTGGTACTCTTTAAAACTCTTTAATCTGTTTGACAATTGTTTGAACAATCTCAAATGGACACTGATGGTGGATTAAAGAGGAGAGAGTGAGGGAAGCTTTTCCCTTATTCAGGCACTTTGGTCGGGATGTCCCTGAAGGAGACACTTAATCTCCAAAAGCTGTAGCAGCGCAACAATAAAAGACTCCCAGGAGAGAATGTGGAGAAGATTAATGATGACAGCCAAATACACAGCAGACAAAAAATAAAAGTTACTAATGAAATGTCCACGTTATCACAAAATTCACACATTAAGTTACAGTCCAATAGTTCAGCCAAAACACTATTAGTGGGTGTGAAAATGTTGTAAAGCGAGAGAAAACATAATGAACTGTGTGGTAATAAGCGGGAAACAAAGCATCTTGAATTTGCTTCAGTTATAATGAATTGAAATTGGTTCTGTTCAACACAAGAGCTGCTTTTCTTAATCATCTTCGCAGAGAATGATTTCTACTGTTGCTGCGCAGGCGTAAATCTTTCTTTCACAAATCAAAGCAAAAAGAAAGAAAAATATCCAAGAGTTAGTTCAGTCTTAATTTAGTGCCGACTTCGATGTAGGCCGGCTCAGGTCCAGGACCATTTATAGCTACCCCTGAGACGCACTAAATCTGTGAAAAGCAGTGGAATGGGCAGTTAAACGGCTCACTGAGGAGCTTTCCTCCTGCAGCAAGGAATAAATCCTCATGCAGCCTGAGAGGAGCAGATACTGTGAAACACCAGCTTTGGAGAAACAGAAGAAAGTGATCTCCAATGAAAGAGAATATTATTTTTCTATCTAGTGTCTCAGGAACTGTTCTACACGCCATCTTCTCAAATAATAAAGAAAACTCATCGATATATTGATTGAAGAAAACTTTTTTAACATGATATAAATACATCCTTCATATGAAGACTTGCTGCCAAGTTTAATAACCCTGATTGAGGAGACTGAGCGTATGAAATGATTGTGTTGTTTACATTAACTAATCATCTAATTGAATTACACGGACCAACTTCCAGTAATCCAAAGGCATTCAGTTATTTCGTGGGAAGTCAGCTCCCTGATCACAGTAATGCACTGTGCTGGCTTCCTTCTTTTCTAATGAAGATAAGCTTTCAAATCACAGCAGGAGCCATGTAGCTGGACACGGTCCAGCACCGGCCCGTTAACTGCAGCCGGCCTGCCAGCCGGCCGAGAGGTGACAGAGTGCGTTGTGAGCAAAGTGCGCAGAGTCTTCAATTTACAGAAACAGGAAGGTCGTGGGTGAGGAGTCATGATGAATTAATGGCTGCAGGTGGTCAAGTGTCAGAGAGCTGGCACCTGAAATGACGCACTGGCTCCGTCACCACCCAACAAGCTTCGGATGGGAGTCTCTCGCTGCCACTCCCCCTCTCCCCCTCCCCTCCCCCGTCTTCCCTTCTGGGTTCCAGGAAATGTGGTGTGCAGTTTTTTCAGTCAGGTGGAAGTGGAGAAGAGAGACAGAAAACACAGTCTGTGTTTCTGGCCTTCCTGTTGTCCGACTGACAGGCCATGAAATAGGTCAACAGGCGCCCATCAGTCAGCGGCTGCGACTCACAGGCATTCCTTTCCTCTTACTGGAGTGGGAGATAGACAGAACCGAGGCTCCATGACGGCCACAGCGGCTGAGCACAGATTAGCCTGGGTGGTACTAACTGCATCACAACACCCCAATGTGCCACTGAAAAGCATTAAAGCACCACTTGTTGAGGATAAACCTGCTCTTCTATTGTAAAGTCACACTGTACACGACCCCAAAATCCAAACAGAAGTCGGATTAATAACTGATTTGAATGAAAACATGTTACACTACGATCCCTGAAATGTCAAGGACATGACGTCACATTCATGGTGATGAATAAATGAGCGAGCAGATAATACGCAGCAACATGTCACACAAGGGCAATCGGATTTAGCATGAGGAAAGGAGTGTCTCTGTTTGTGTACAGTATCGCCGAGCCCCAGGGATTTACTGAAGGCTGATGACAGTCTGACACCTGTCTTGAAAAATGACTGACTACACGGAGGATTTGAATGGCTGTTTGCACTTTGCATTTCCCACCTCTGCTGCAGACGCTGTACAAAGATCTTCCTCTCAGCCGTCAGCTGAGTGGATCTGCTGCTGTCAATTTAGACTAAGGAGTTAAGTATTCCTAACCTCCTCTGCACAATTTCCTCAGATAACACATTACTACAAAACCGTAGCTGCGTAAAATAGTTTATGTTTAATGAATAAAAGTATTTGTGTTAAGTAACGAGAGTCAGGAGGTTTTCTGTGTCAGTGTCTGATATCCAGGATTCTTCACTTCCATGGTCACATCTTTACTCCTCACACTGACAGACGACTTCTCCTCAGACGACATTCAACTGTGAGTCAACTCAACACTGAAACGACACACAGCTGCCCCGAGAAACATTCATGGACCAAGTGTCCAATTACTTCTAAACCCTTGTAATTTGTGCGCTATGTGTTAAAATGGAGAGTTTCTATATTGATGTATGGTGAGGTTATTACAAAGAAAAGACAATATTTTGGTTGTGTTCAGTTTAAAAAGAGGCTGGAAAAGAGACTATGAAGAAATAGTTGAGTATTAATCGACTGTAATCGCAGCATTTTAGTGTAAATTTAGACGAGAGCAGCGTTAAGTATTCCTCACCTCCTGTGAGCAGGAGGGCAGTAAAACACACACACTCTTAGTCTGAAGTCGCTGCCGTGACTCTCGTCAGCAGCAGGCCGCAGGTTAATCACACGTGTCGACAGCTGACCGGGCAAACCTTCCACCTTTCAGAAAAGATGTACAGTATGCGAGACTTCATTGTGTATTTAAGCTGAGCTGCTTGTTTCTGCCTGAAAAGTGAACAGCTCTGTGTTTCCTCTGCAGCACAGCATGAAAGTGCAGCATGAGGGCTGGCAGGCCACGGGGGCCACTTGGCCTGGGTTCTTTGGCTCCTTTAATCGTTTTGATTGAATCATTTTAACTGGCCTGCATGCTAAGACTTTTAACACAGTGTCCTTATGCTCTGCTTTACACTACTTATAGAGCCAATACACTGCAGAGACATCCAATAGCGCGGCCCATGAGCTGGCCAACTTTTCTTTATGCTCCAAATGGAAAACAGTTCAACACAGCGCTCACTGAAGGAATAATGATATGCCATTTTACATGATTGCAGGTTTATAGGATCAGTGTGTGCGATGGGTAACAGGTTGTAATGAGTATTGCTAAACTTAGCTTTAATCCTCTGATGATTCTTGTCCTAGCCGTATACCTTTAGAATAAATATTACATGGGTCGGATTAAGTGTTTGTGATTTATTTTTCCAGGACTGACCTCGAGCTGCAGAGGAGAGGGATTTGCAAAAAGGTCAAAAAAAGAAATCTCAACCAGCATTTAGGCACTGCGGCTCCTTTTCTTTGACCATAGTTCAAGACGTAATCAACAGAAACTGACTCTGTGAGAGCTCAGAAAAAGCAACAGTCCTGCAGAGCATTCAAGTACAGTTCAATATGGTGAACTGTGGCGTGACGATTCACACAGTCCCGACCTCAGAGAGAACAACCACCAGATTAACTGTGTAATACAACCCACGAAAAGTCTCCACGTCGTCCCGCCTCCAGCATCAACAAGGATGTGCTAATGAATGTCACTGTGCTGCTTTCTGAAGTAACCGCTGCTCTGGTATCACAACACAAGATCATGGATGTTCGGATCACGGTTCTGGTCTTGGTTTCAGAATCGTTACCCCCCCTAACGGGCAGTAAATCCGAGTTAATGTGCCATGACGGCGATATGATCGTTGATTGGGCTGTTCCCAATACAAAAACAGCAGCGGGTAGCAGACAGCCCAAGATTACAGTTCTCATCATGAGGACGAACCGCAGCCGGCTGCTGACAGACACACAAACCACATCAGGACAAGCTTGATTTGGTATTTACTGAACACACAGTCACGGGCTCACATGTCAGATCCTGCTCAAGTGTTTTTAAAGGGGGTCAGTTTCATTCACACAGTGTTGGTTGCTCTACCATAAATTAGTGATTATTGTGACCTCAGGCCTGAAGGCTGTAATGAACAAACTCTGATGTCCAGGCTATCGTCTCCAGTTACACAAACAGGACACTGAAACGGCACCCGCCTCCCTCTGCAAACACACAGCACTGTGGAGCGGCCGGTGTGTTTACTGTACGAGCTGCTAACTGCCATGGAAAGTATGACTGAGTTAACTTCCTGACAGTGTCCCGGCTATCAGAAGCTGGACAGCCTTGTTTCCTCATGTTGAATCCCTGCTCTACGTCAATTTGCTCTGACACGGTGTTGAGATGGCAACATCGTCTACGAACTTCCACATTCTTTGGCTTGTTGCTCACTGCGGTGTAACCTGCGTTGAACGGGAGCAGTACCCATGAGGCGCGATGAATCAGGGCTCCACCAGACATCGCAGCACACTGATAACATCTGGATCAGTGTTAGAAGTGTCTTGATTGACACATTCTGGCTGTACTTCAATCATATCATATGAGAGGAAAGGATTGTACTCAGGAGTGGGTTTTTAGGATTATATTTTCAGTTATATAATAGATATGTTAGAAAGATGGCCGCTCAAACAATGTCTTGTGGGAAAGAGGAATACAGATGGGTTTTTTTGTTTCTTTTTTATGTTAGAATAATGTTTCATTTTAGTTAGTTTAGTTTCAATTAGTTTCATAATGAAACTAATATGTTGCACAAAGAGTTTAGAGCTGCTGCTAATTCTCGACTCCCTAGTTGGGCTTTTACACGTAAGATGTAATTAAAACTGTCAATAGCAAAAACATCACAACTGATAATATCCTACAATGAACTAAACATATACAGATGTTCAGTCTGAAAACAGACAACAGTACAACAAGCTACAAACGATCAACAATAGATACAATTACCCAGAAATGGGTACAGCTCTGGTTTGCTTTTAGCAGCACTGAACCTTTGTTGTAAATGAATTTATATCTGGAGTTAATTCGATTTCAGTTAGTGATATTTTCCAGAGTTAAAGCTGATAGTCCAAATTTAGATCTACGATGTGGTATTTTATTTTGCAGTTGCCGTTCACCACGTTCCTAGTTGCTGTTACTGTCTCGTCTTTGGATCTATCTGGAGAGAAACTGTTGATACATTTATAAACTAGTTTGAGAAAAGCAAAGCTCAATAAAGCTCTCAAAGTATATTATATCTTTTCAGTTTGTGACAGTGATGCCATCGGACAGGCTTTTTGTCCATTACTCTCAGAGCCTGATTGTATGAGGACGTGAGGGGTCTGAAGTGACTGTAGTATCTAATGAAGGCTGGTCTTTACATCTTCTTTACATGTTTATCAAATTAGAGTTGTGGGTCCAAAATTCTTCCTAAGAACTTGAAATCATTGACTTCCTCTATTTCTTCATCCTGTAGCTTGATTTTAAAGTTTTCAGGTGAGCCCCTGTTTTCTATTGGAGAATCACATGGAAACTGTCTTTTTCAAACACATAAAACATGATTATGATGTATGTGTGTGATGAGCATGTGTGAAAACTGTGCAGAACTTAATCCTGTGGAAGTATAACGTGAAGATAATGGTTTTCTGTCGTAACTAGGCCAAGACGCTGTTGCCTAGTGATCAGTGAGGTGGTACTTATCTGGGCAAGCAAACTCTCTCTCACACACACACACACACACACACACACACACACACACACACACACGGTTTTCAGTTATTCTGGATGATCAGACCTCTACTTAAGTTGATGTTGAGTGAAACCATGATGGGAATATCGTGAGGTCTCCGACTGTGACTCCATGTACCATTTAAAGTGACAAAGGAGTTAGATCCATGAAAGCTAACAGGAGAACTGTGCTGGTGGGCCAAGGCTGTATAGGGGCTTTAAAAACAGAAGTATTACCCAGGAAATAGCTGAAATAAATTATTAGCTATCACAATTATTTCATCCTCGTCCTAAAAAGGTGAAGAAAAATACGAAACATTAAGGAAATTTCAGACATAGCTTGGATGTCTTGATCGAGGAGGTAACTGAGCTCGGTTTCCCTTCCCATTCCAGTACCCAGTAAAAACAAAAGTTCAGTGCTGCTGTGCTGCCGGTAACAGTGCACAGAAACAACAATGTTATTCCAATGACAACACACTAACTGCTGCATTGATAGCGTTTCCCTACTTTCTAAAAAACACTATGCTGTTCCATGTTTTTGGCAGCGCCCTCAAACATTACAGCTCTCCTCAAGCATTCCAATCAAACTTCGAGCAGAAACCACAAGTCTGTGAAATTTCCCCATTTTTGACCATGTGGAAGTTGGAACAATTTATTTAACGTACAGCAACATGTTTTCACATGTTTTCACTGGGACGACTGAGTGAGTCGGAGCCCTGAAAATAGACCCTCTGTTATTGGACTATGTTTTACTGACAATTCATCAACAGCCGACAACATGCTGACCACAGGCTCTGGTCTTGGCCGCTCTCCTGGTGAGCCAGTGAGGAGACAGGAAGGTTGTGTGTAGTAGCCGTCAGAGTAGTTTGGTGCAGATAACAACCGGCTTATCACTGCAGCAGACAGCTAACTCCTTAGCCTGCCACTTCAGAGATAACGCCATCAATCAAATCGGAACGAGTTCCTCCTGTTCCCACATTTCTTTCCTTACTTCCAGCACCAGAACTGTTATTCTACTTTCCAAGCCCAAAGGCTGACAAACCTCAGCTGGCTCCGTCTTCACCGTCCGGGTGAAACGGAGGCTAACGTGGAGAGAATAAACTCCACTGCTCTTGTCCATCACTATATTGCTGTTTATCAGAGCGAAGCAGATAATGAACCCCTCATTCAATTGCATGTTTAAAAGTCTGTATGCTTATTATTACACTTCTACCTTGTGTAACACAGACTCAAAGGCTTCTGTGTCTCTGGCCTCGGCACAGAGATCTACAGCTTTTTGTCATGAGTGAGCACAATGAAAAATCAAGCCATTTACTGATCAATTCTCATTTACTATAGAGGGTCATTCCAGAAAATGGAGAGCGGATTTATAATAAGAGTCAATCAATTAACACAGTACCGCTGACTGCTTCATTTCATAATGGAGGTTCATGTGGGAGGCTGGACCAAGGATCATGGAGTGCTGCACCGAGCAGAGTTTGAATACTTTTCATAGCCTAGAGAACATGATTGATTATACAGCAAACACTCTAACCCCACATACTTCCACAATCCACCTGTGTGCACCAGTCTCATATTTACCTTGTACCAAGTGCAATATAAACAACAAGCAACTCCAACTAACTACAGAATAATTAGTGACATCAAAGAAAGTATTATTAGCCTGCTTTGTTCCCACTTTTTGACTCAGAAATCAACAATCTTTTGTTATGTGTGTAACTGTGCAGTGTGTGTAACTGTGCAGTGTGTGTGTGTGTGTGTGTGTGTGTGTGTGTGTGTGTGCACACGCATGGAGAAGAAACTGGGAGCTAATCTTTTCAAGCATGCAGCAGCTTGCTACCAATGGCTTCCAATCTGAGCCCACTGTGCTCTATCTTCAAGCAACACATGCCACTGCTATGAAATGATGCAGCTTAAACACCCACCACTGATAAAATACTCCACTGTATTTGTGTGTGTGTGTGCGTGTGTGTGTGTGTGTGTGTCCATGTCTGTCGCCACCTGGCTCTGGTCTACTCAGTGTCTATTTTTGGTTGGGATAAAAACACACAAATATGATCACGTAACAGCAGAACGATGTGATGAAGCCGTGTGTGTACAAATATAGGACTGTATATACACATGCGTGCTGATATGAGAAGGATCTGCACACACACACACACACACACACACACACACACACACACACACACACACACACACACACACACAAAGATGCAAATGATTGTTTAGTTTAAGAGAGGTTAATAGAGCTGGGTTGTCTCTGGATGAGGGTGAAGTTGCTGCTGAGTGCAGATCAGAGCGACTTTGAAATGGAAATCTTAGGGAGGCGCAGTGAGCTCGGGGCAGTGGAGGGATGTGAGCCCGAGACTGATGATACCATCTCCTCCAGCAGGTTCCCTCATGCTCACTGTCAGGCACTCACTGTCAGCACTTTCCCCTGCCTGGTATCTACACAAACCGTGGCGCAAAAACCACGAACACACCGACAGACCTGTACTGACTGAAAACAGAAACACAACGCTCCAGATCCACAGGAACGTGAGGACAAGCTCGCACAAATAATGGCAGAAGAACAGAGCAGAGGAACTAACTTCTCACCGCGTCTATAACTCCAGGGCACATTAATCAGCACTCATCCGTCAGCGCTCTGTTGGTGCACATCTTAGTCAGTCCTCGTTAGTCAGGACTTGTCTGTCAGATGTACTCAGACATGACATGACAGGAGATTAAGCTCACATCCATTGTACTTAGCAGCTGCACGTCTTTGCCTTTTTACATCAACAGAGACAGACAGACACAAAGAGGGACAAACGATGCTGAGGAAAACCACGATACAACAGAAGCAGACCTGACTCCGATTCCTCCTGTCTCCCCGCCTGGTTCCCCATGTTGGTCCACTCCGCGACTCCCACACTCCGCACCGGGGCGGACTAATCCAAGAATCCGTGGCTGCGGGGGAGAGAGGTGTGTGTGTGTGTGTGTGTGTGTGCGCGCGCGCAAGTGTCAGGGTTGTTGTCTCTGTTCAGCACCCACAACCAATGGCGGTCAGTCACATAGAGAGGAAACCATGAGACATAAAATTCTTCTTATTCTTCCCTCCTCCTGCTCTTCTCTTCTCTTCTCTTCTCCACTCCTTCCCAGGACTGTGTGAGTGTGTGTGAGCATGTGTGAGGAGGCAGCCTGCGTGTCCTGTCAGTGAATGACTGCAAGTGTGTGTGAATGTGTGCGAGTGTGCGTGTCCTCCAGAACAGTGACAGTATGTCACACTGGCAGGCGGGCGGGCAGGCGGGCGGGCAGGCGGCGTCGTGCTCACTTCATTATCGCTGTGATGACTGGAATCAGCTCAGAGGAGGAGTGGCTTCCCAGGCCACACACACACACACACACACACATACACACACACACACACATTAACACACCTCCTCCCACTGCTGCTAGCCAGTTTACTCTCACCAATACCAGTTAAACAATGGTGAGATGAACCGTCCCTCTCACTGGTACTGAAAGGAGAGAGAGAGAGAGAGAGAGAGAGAGAGAGAAAGGAGGGTGGAGGCAGAAAGGAAGGAAAGAGGAGCACAAGGAAAGGAAAGGCACTATTTGTGTTTTTGGCAGAGGGTGACAGTGCAGCTCTTGTCTTTTTTCTTTTCTTTTTTTTTCCTTCAAGTGAACTTGCAGCTTGGGACCTCTCACAAAATCTCCCACCCCACCCCCTCACCCCCCCACACAGAATCACAACGACCGTTTCCCAGCTAATGTCTTCATAAACGGGGAGAGGAGAAGCCGGGCTGGGGATCAGAGGCCACCCCAGGCTTTCTGTACCATTTTCCCTGCAGCACACACAGCAGGGGACAATAGCATTGGGGTGTGTGTGTGTGTGTGTGTGTGTGTGTGTGTGTGTGTGTGTGTGTGTGTGTGTGTGTGTGTGTGTGCTAGTTTAGGTGGGGTTGGGTGAAGCTAGTATGTAGATGGCTTGTTATTTTCTGTCCTCTCTCATTCACAATGTATGCACAGGTTAAATATTAATGATGGCAGGAGCTACAGGGAGAAACCAAGTTGGAAGGGAGAATGACTTTTCATTTTCAGGATCTTCTTGGATCCCAAATATTCCCTGTTGTGTTTTAGTAAGTGCATGTGTGGAAAAACAGAAACTACTCTTTCACACTACAGGCACACTGCTGTTAAAAGTTTTTAAAAAAAAATAATTAAAATGGATCTTAGTTATACTTAATTGATCTTATACCTTTTATAAAAACATTATTTTATAGATGAAAACTTTTGAAAACAGCAGTGACTCAGGCAAACTAATAATTATTTACTTGTACTAGAAGTGACAGCAACAGTGTTTTACTGCTACTATTTCATCCAGCTATCTATGATACAGTTTGGTACACTGATGGTCAAAACTTTAAATGCTCCGCATGAACAAAAATCAGTATCATGTGCTATTTATCAGAAATTAAAATTCATCTTATCTTCATCATCAATTTTTCAAAGCCATACTTGACACAGATAGACACTGATATTTTTAGTTGTATGAGCATCTATGTTGCGTAAGCTCCCAACTACCAGCTTCTTTCTGTCGTGTCTCACTGCTGAGAAGAAACGTGGAAATAAAAATGAATTTGTGGTTGTAGCTGAATTTCTTCCTCAGTGTGTATTTGATGCATAAAATACTTTAAGCTTCGGCCAGAAAAGCCTTTTAAAAATTCTCCGGTAGCTGTAAAGAAGGTCTATCTTGCTGCATGATTCTGCCCACATCAGGTTGAATATTCAGCGCTTTGATATCATACTGTACACGGCGACTCCCGAGCCTTTCATTTGAATGCTGCACAAACTGTTGGTAGACTTTTCCTCTTCCTTTCTTAATATTCTCCTCTCTCCTCGTCTCGGAGCAGCACATCCACCTTAGTAAACAAACATGCCTGTAATCCAGCTAAGAATGTTCTCCTCACCGCAGGACGTCCATCTCTGTGAGCCCAACAGGCCTCTTTCAAAATCTGGCAGGGCCGTTTCTCTCCGTCTTGCATCTCGAGGGGACTTTCTACGGTCACAAGCTTCTCAAGAGAGGAATTTGAGACTTGATGCCAAAGCTGTGGTCAACAAACCTTAAAAGGGAGCAGGTGTGTTTGTGTCTGAGTCGATGCAAGAGCTGCAGATACAGTGTTAATTCTGGCCCTTTAGATGAGCTGTGTTGAGTAGGAGTGCAGCTATTCCTGCTCACCATAATCCTTTTTACACTGCATGCATAATAAACGGAGGAGTACACTATCACACTGTATATACTGTAATGTACACAGGACAGGGCATTATGTGTAATTCCCCATGCATATTGGTGCGTGTCTATCTGCATGTGTAAGCATGTATGTCCCTCTTACTGTTTGTGCTACTGTGCGTCTGCCATGGCTGAGTGCTTATGCAGGTTGAGTCGTCCCAGTGGGCTGAGGCATGTTTGATTAATTCATCTGACAGATAGAGGAGCTCAAGGTCCATACTTCTCCCTCCTCCCGCCTCCCAAACACTGACACACACAGACAGGGCCCTGCTGGGACCACATTACTGCTGTCTGGAGTCTGAGTTGTGCATAGTAAAGCTCACACACACGCTGGGTCCATAATATTTCCTGCTTGCCTTTGTGTCTCTGCTCTGCCTCTCCTTGACTGAGACTGTTAAGGTCAGCCGACACTTGCATCATACATCCATCTTCCTTTCTCTCCCCACAGTGAATTGGCTCCACGAGGAAATGACACGAGCTACGAGGTGATTAACAGGGAAACGGAAAGACGTCTGTGTTGTTAGCAGACTTCACATATGGCAAACAATCCGAGAGGAACCTCCAGTCCATCGCTCACTGACAGCAGAGCTCTCATCCAGCAGGGGCCGGGACGTCACAAAATTAACGGCGTGTGTTTGGTTGATGGTGATTTAGGGAATGATACAGCAAAAAATATTTCTGCTACCCTGTAAAATGCATTTGAATCAGCGTGTAGCAAACAACATGTAACATCTCTCCTCGACTTCACGAATCATGACATTAGCAGAGGAGACTGACGCCACATTACGGCTGGGAAATTATTTTCATTTAAGATTACAGTTTTGGTTTCCAACGATTATGAAAAGAAGATGAACCGATGATTTTGCCACGTTCTGTTTAGTAACAAATTTCATCCCTTTTATCCACTTCCTGGTTACGAACGTTAGCAACGCCGGTTCAGAGTCGGGCCAGCCTTTAATTTCCTTAGACTGAGGCAGGTACTGAGTTTTCAGTATGTAACAACACATTTGATCTAATTTATTCTGGTCTAAATTATCTTTATTTACCCTTTTTTATATACTGAATATATGATTAGTGGTTGTGGAAGTACACTAATTATTATTTATTTTTATCCATGATTAAATCTTTAATTGTATATATTTAGATTTTATTTACCTAATTTTTTTAACACTTTTTTTATTTTATTTTCTGTGGAATTGAATTTAAAGTTGAAGAAAGTCAACTGTTTTTTAAGTTTAATAAATGCGTGGTGTTTCTGAAGTCATTTATCAATTTATTTCAATTTATTAATTAAATAAATTAAGTTAATTTATGAAGTGTATTACACTGACATGTGTCACTCAGCAGAATGACACTGTGCAGCAGAAACACACTGACAGCTCTTTTCAAATGTGCAAACACTCAACACACTCAACATGTTTGTTCTTTACCAGGAGGCAGAAAGTGATACTAGCTGCTGCCAAATATTCTCTGACAGATCATGGAATATTCTATGAAACAGGGCGAAAGCTACAAACCTCCAATAACCCAGCTGGATTTAGTATCAGACACTTGTATCAGCAGAGGCGGAGCAGTGAAATCTGAATATCTATTCATTTAAGAGAAACCAACACGGAAACGACTCGCTGAAGCACGTTCACATTAAGCTTTACACTCCTATTAACAATCAGCGTGACAGCACTGACGTAACGAAGGTGAAGGTCTGTCACTGAAGTGGCTGTTCATAAAGTTATGTCCTGCAGTCGCCCCTACTGGGCTTGTTATTTATAGAGCAGGACAGTCTTATCTCCTTCTGTCTCTTCCCCTTGCTCTCTCCACAGGGACTCCTCTCCAAGTGAAAGCTTTACTGAATTATTGATGAGGCGTTTTAAATAAGTCATCAGGATGAGGCTGGGTTTTAACCCGTTGTCTGACAGCGCGGTAGAGTTGGTAAAGCGCCAACTGGGATAGGAGCAAGACTCCATTAGCAAAAATAACAGTTTTGCACGGCATGCTGTGAGGGCAGGCGAGGGTGGGGTCAGACCGGACACCTTTAGCCAATACTGGTGTGTGTGTTTGGCGTTTTAATGTTATTGCGTTTTTTGGCGCCTAATGCAAGTATACTGTAGTTACTCTGCTTGAATATTGTTTTTTATATTCAATTAATCATAGTCGCAAAACGGCCAAGTGCAATATCCAAATCACAGGAGCTGCAATTCTTTGAAAGACCGTCAGTGAAGCTTCGTCCTATGAATCACAGCAAGAAAAATATTAGGTACAAGACCCAACAACAATCACGTCATCATCATTAGCATATTTTCTTTTTCCAGAGAAAGTGAAATGCAAAAATGACCATTCCCACTATAATTATGACTCATATCGAAAAAATCTGCCAAAAATAATAGCAATATGATTTTTCTTGGATATCGTCCAGCTCTGTTTTAATGTTTAGGAGGATAAAAGCCTTTTCTCACACAAAAACAGTGACTACAGTGACGTCTGTCATTTGCGTTACAATGCTCATAGCTGATATTTAGATGAAGATGAGACGGTATTGCAATAATATTTTCAGAGATGATGAAAAAATGGCAGTTTATGGACAAATTTGGTTGATTTCATCCAGAGAAAAAGGAAACCACTGATCAGCTTCCCGACAGGAGACCGACTGCTGCACTAAACTCACAGTGCTGCGGTATTTTCAAAATTATACTAGTTAGCAGAAATATCATCTTTATTGTTTGTTTCTTTGATTTTCTACGCATGCACAGCATCTCACGCTCATCTGACCCAGTTCTGATCAAACGAACGCTGCATCTCCCCACTGCAGTCCTCATTCCTACGTTTAATTAGCACTGATTCGCTCAATGGGATGTGGGTACAATTACAGTTCATAGCAAGATGACATTCATTCAAGTGCATCGTTTGTAAAGGACAAAAGACGCTTGATGATTTTTCTCCCTCCATACAACTTCAGTAAGTCGTGTTTTCGCCGCTCAGTAACGATCCTGTCATGCATCCGGTCTGGTCACAGAATGTTCTTTAATGGCCTCTGAGAAAAGACTCAATTACTGCCTGTCAGGTACGATGACTGTGCCTCTGAGCCCAGTGAGTCCTGATTGCTTCTTGTCACTGTGTAATGTCATATATCAACTAGGGAGAAGCGCATCTGTTTATGACCAACCTGTTGGGTGACAATATCTCTGAGACAAGCCTGAAGACACGTCTCAGGACTCCTGTGAACATGTTAATCCCAAAATGTCATGATGCAAATTTGGGATTCGGGAGATGTTTTTTCTTCCCTTCTGCGTCGATAAACACAGACAACTTATTTTTTTGAAGCACGACAACTCAAAGAGTTAAAAATACCACAGACCACCACCCCAATCTATATTCAAATCATGACATTTCCCCTGTGAGGATATTTCAGCCGAGCTCTCGGGGCAGGCGCAGTGACTTAGAGCTGAGGGCAGCAGGTTGAATGATGATCGTCGGTGCTTGCATGCGTGGTTAACCGTCACTGCTCTTTCAGGTGTCTGATCTGATTTTCCACTTGCTCCTTGACTTGTTTTTTTATGACCTGTTTGACATATCCACTCATTGTCTGTCTTCATAAGTCTTGACATGCACTTTACCAGGTGGACGACCTGGTGGGAACCTCACGTGGAGCTGCGGCACCACTCTTACAGTAGGACAAGATACAGCTGTTAGTACACGATTGAGGATTTAAGTGTTCCATATATATATATAAATATGAAGTAAGTTACTTACTTCAAATGAAATGTTTGATGAGATCAAATCATCAATATTTTTTAATTGGGAACATAAAAGTGAATAAAGCTGGATAACTTTGTTTGAAGATAAAACACAGAAGATAACGTGTTTTTTTCGGGAAAAACAAATAGTCCATCTAACTGATGATTTAGCTTCTGCAGTGAAGATAAACATCCTGTTGAGATCAGCATAAGAAATGCAAAACAAGCTCAATATAAAGAGTCAGCTGATTTAACGTACAGGATACCAATAAGCCTGATACAAAATGCAGCTTCGTAACAGCATCAAAACTCATTTTAAAGAAGGTTTTTATTTTTGACCAGTAATTATTTAACAATATTTCCATCCTCAGCTTTGGTTGGCTGACAGAAGTAGGCCAGGCGCAGTCCGTTTAGAGTAATGAATTTGTCATGAACAGCACAAAGTGGGAACCTGTTCTTGTCCTTGGGTGTGAAAACACTTTGAGAAACCAAACTTTGGTTAATTAGAGCTCAGTCCAGTGAAAGCTGATCATGGTCTAATTGTGTGTGAAAGAGCCGAGAGCCTCGCTTGGCCCAGGTTTCTCAGCTCCTCTGGAGTCTTTTGTCAAGTAGAATTCAATTATCTTTTCTTCAGCACAACACAGCAGCCGCTTTGAAGAGGAACTTCACGAGAGCACAGGATCCACACACTGTGTCGACGGGCCTCCGTAAACAAACACAGTTATCCCTCACATTTTCCAAGGGTGCCCTGCGAACAACATCAATTACTGCAACCAAATCCCTGTCATTATCAACTGCCTTACATGTCCAACGTGCAATACGAGTTCTGCCATCAGGAGGAAGTGTAGCTGCTTTTATTTATCTGTTTATCTGTTTATCATAACAACATCCTTCTGATGATACACAGTATTTTCAGCGACGAGGAAAAATGATAAGATAAAGTGTGCGATTCAACCTCAGGAAACAAACATGGATGTCAAGGACCACAAACTCCCAACAGCAGCGATGTGTCGTTCTCTAACCCTAGGAGGCAACAGTATTTGTTCCATACGTGTCTAAGCATCATTATCTGAGGTACGTCGCCTCATGTATCTCCACCCTTCCTCTGCCTTTCACACGTCTCTAATGTGTCACTTGAATTATTGCCGTAGATCTTCATTCTCTGAATTCTTACCACAAACCTTGTTCGCTGTAAAGACAGCAACTGGAGCGAACACAGATGGAAGTAATGACAAGTCATTCCAGTAAGACTGCACCGTGAAGCACCATCTTAAGACCTTGTCATGTGTACGACACATTCAGATAGATATGAACTAAAAGATTAAACACGCCTGTTTAAAAATTCTAGGTAGATTTTTTTTGGGGGTTGTGTGGCTGGTAGGAGAGGAGCTTGAGGGGGATGGGGGATGAATGTGTGGAAGCTGTCTATTTTCAGATAATAACTTAATATGGAACTTCAGAGCAAAAAGCACTGTATATAGTTCAGTATGAGACAGCTGCTTGGGATTCAGTTAAACAATAAGCAAATAAAGGTGTGAGAGCTGCTTCACTTCCCCTGAATGCTCCTTTCATGTTTGGCCAAATGTAAATATTACACCATGTTTACCATGAAACACGCAAGTTTTTGTATTATTGTTATGATGAACAAAATGTTTCTACCCACAATAACATTTATTTTTTCACTTGACTGAACTTGTATAACCCGGATGACTGTGACACTTTGTTCAGCTTAATAGATTTTGTATTTAAGGTGCGTTTCCAATAGTTTTTAGAATTAAACGCTCACTTCGACAGCAATGGTGGAGTGGAAGCCAAGGGTTTATCTAAAATAATGTGTGCTTACACTGTATTACTGTGTGTATGCCATAACAGAGCTCACAGTAACAGAAGCTCCCATTTCATTCAGAGCTTTGGGGTGTTTCTCTGTGAGTGACTGAACAACACAGACCACAATACAGCACTGTAACCTAAACCAAAACACAGCAACACAAACACAAACACACACAGACACACACACACACACACACACACACACACACACACACACACACTAAAGTAAAATGACAACAAAACACCAGCCAATAACCCCACCAACATCATGTTTCTGCTCTTGCACTTGAATGAAGAAAAACTTTCATTTTTCCTCATTTGTCATCCAAAACACATCCTGCTGTTCACATGGCTGAGCAGATGTTGACTAAGGAGCAGATTATGAATGCACACAGTCTCTCAGTTCTGGACCCAAACCCAGAGAACCTTTGTCCGCCGCCACCTGCACCGAACCAGTGCCAACCGAACACGAAGAAAAGAGACACAGGAAGAGAAGGGACGAGTGTGAAGAGAAGCATCTCTCGAGCTGCTGGTTACCGCCAGCAGCTTTGGTGATGCGCTGTCGCCCTCTAGTGGCCGCAGGTGGTTAGTTCTCTCTCTTTAGATCTCTAAACCCCAACTACACACATGGACCACATCTATAGTTAGTTTACAGCTCCTGATTTTCAGCATCATATTCTTTTATTTTCATTAAACCAAGTCTCTGAAACTGTGGTTATGTGAAGACAAGAGTTCAGACAAGAGTTCCTTACCAGACGTGCTGCGAGGACGGGCCTCAGCCAGATCTGAGATGGCTCCGGTGGTCACAGTCTTCCTCATCCGGGAGCCAGAGGCAGCGGCTCCCAGTGCAGGCTTCGTCAAGGCGTCATCACTGCTGGCTCTTTTCAGCTAGAAACACCAGTGCTGTTAATACCAACACCATGGGTCTAATAAAGTTACAATAATGTTTCAGACATTTCATTTAACCAACATCACTCATAGAAATTTACGTTAGTAAGTGTGAGATTGGCGTGTGACTGACCCTGCTGAGGCGCTGTTCTGAGGCGAGCAGGCTGGAGGATCTAGTGGTCTTCATTGCTGTGGAGCTGGAGGAGGAGGAGGAGGGGACCAAGGAGGCTTGCCTGGCTCGCTCCTGGAGTCCCGGCTTGGGCAGCCCCACCTTGGTGGCGCCCGCTTTCAGCATGGCTGTGTGTCAGCTAACTACACCTGAGAGAAGTCCAGAGAAGAGAGGACACCGTAAAATATCAAGCTTCTGAATCATTATCCTCAGGGCTGAAGAGTTCATCGAAATTGTGCAATATCCAAATCGCAGGAGCTGCAACTCTTTCGATAAAAAGGTAAAATGTGTCATAACAGACCATAAATGAAGCGTTGTGGTGCTACAGAGTCGCTCTGGCCTACAGGTCATATTCTCCAGACAGAAAGGAAAAAGTTTGTTTGGTAAAGAACGAACAAAAATCACATCATCAACATTTTTTCAATGAAAATAAAATGCAAAAATGACCACTCCAACTGAAATCATACCCATATATCACAATCAAAATATCTGCCCCAGTTATTCTCAAGACAAATGACGGCATTAATTTTCCTGTGTGTTCGCTGCAGAACAGCTCCCCTGCAGATTCTTCCAACACAGATGGTCAGTTTTGTCTTTTGGAAAGTTGCTCTGTCTTTACCACAATATCCACTGTCTGCCCCAAAAGCACCAAGAATATGAACATGATTTTCCATCAACAAAAGAATCACTTAGAACAACAAACATGTCTCTGAGAACAACAACAACAACACAACTGACATGGTGTAAAAATGGTTTCTGACACAAACAATCAATTTTATACAAAGCTGAAGTTTCTGTCTCCTTCCTTTGTGGGGCAGTGTAGATCTAAACATTTCCAGGACATTGTCACCACTGACAAAAGGATGTAGAAAAACAAAAAGTGGTTCAAATGTTTTACAGCAACCATATTATGAATAAAACATGTAGCCATGTTTGGGACTCCAGAATTGTTCCGTTCGAATACCACAGTACGGTAAAACTACAGGCGAAGCACAGAATAACAGGCGGCACCTTTGCTTTGTGTGAATAAGAACATTATGCTAACGCTGACTGCTGACATTTGTGGCCGTTCCAAAATATACAAGCTAAGAGCTGCTTCTGAGGGCAGCTAAGGTTAATTCAGTAGCCACACCATTGAACTACTTCCTGCTAGAGGGAGGAGACAGAACAAAATCTCTTATCTGATTTGTTCAAAGCAGCAGCACTGACCAGCACACAGCACAATCTCCACACATCTAGGAGGAGGTATGCAGCCAGCTACACTCACAGCTGCCATTCCTCTGTGAGGAGTTAAAACATATCACAATACTGGCTTGATTTTTCCCTTCTCCAACAGGATGTGGTCATACAGTCTGTTAAAGGTGTGCATGTGATGTCCAGACGGAAATGTACTCATCTGGACAAAGAGTAGCTGTAGGAAATGGAGAGATGGTGGAGTGCACTCAACCAAGGAGAGAGTGCACTGGTAAAAAGCTCTGCAGCTCCCAGTGGAGCGGCTGATTCATTGATCGGAGCTGAGGTAACCGGATCTTCTGCTCCGACAGACACAGGGAAACCCTCTCGTCTCTGCAAGCATGTACACAAGTTACCTCAGGACAGGGAGGACACTTTTTATCCCTCCGCTTTAATCTGTTTCTACTGATGTGTTTCGGTGGAGTGGCTGAAAATGTTGCATGTGAAGCAGGACAAATGATGCAGCAATAAAGATCTGCAGTGACCACCGGTCGGCAGTCCAACAAATAATGATATCATGGGTAAAAGGAGCAGTGGGGGCACCAGCCAACTCCAAGAATATAAACATCAGTCATTTGTCAGGATGTCCCAGGTCGGGACATTTTACCAAGCTAGTAAGTTCGAGAATGCTTGTGGGTGCTTGAGGACTTATCTGATTAAAGCACACTGTATGCACTCTGTTTTTTTCCTGTATGAGAGCATGTGTCTCCCTGCTGCTTCCATCATATGATACTTAGACCTCCCTCGGCGAGATCCTGTGACTAACTGCCCGGCCTGGTCGTCTAACACCTCAGCTGCAAGGCTCACCTCCCTTTAGATCAGCTTTCACGGCTACACGCGTTTGACTCGCTTCTAAACCTGCTCTGATGTTGGTGTGGGCTAAATGAGGAAGCGAAGCAAAATTGAGGATGTCCCCCCAGAGGCGATATTATTTTCATTTTTGAAACAGAAGGGAACTGAGCACCAACCAAACATTTTTCTGTAATAAATTAAATAAATCAGGAAACTGTGAAATGTTTGAAATGTTAACCTTTACACAAAAGCCTGTGGATCAAAGTCTAATCCACCTTCTTTGGACTTCTGCAGGACTCAGTTATGCAAATACGACCTCTCCATTTTCCTCTGCAGAGATACGATTCTCAGGAGCCAGAAGTGCGTCCCATTTACTTTACAGCGACCTAGTTTTGAAACCAAAATGTCTTTGAGAGACACGCAACATAGTTGAACTAGAATGAAGGCAGAGCGTGTGACCTGGGTATCTCTCTTCAAAAGAAACTCACCTGACAAAAATGACAAACATCTACTGACTTCAACTTCACCTCTGTTCAGACGGACAGAACAAGCATGTCGGATGATGACATCGTGCCTTAAACATGGCTGCTAAAAAAAGCTAAAAGTGGAATTTGCTCTGGAAAATACAAAAATAGAAAAGCAAATGTAATTTGTAGTCACCACAGCCATAAGTAATGGGTTGTCATCTGCTTTAATTACATTGCCTCCAAGAACAGGAACATGAATGTCAGGCTGAACATGGGATGGAGGAGCAGCAGAGCAGTTTCTGGACTGCTGCGATGAGATAAGGAGAAAGCACGAGGATCCAATACCAACTGAAAACAGTTATCAGTTTGAGTCTGGGTGAAAACAGTCACTTGCATGTCACCTGATCTGACACAACCCTGAGGGACAGGCAGATGCACTTTCATCACACAACCAAGATCAACCATGATACACGAGTCATTAGTCACTCTGCTTTGTTTTCTTTCTTCTCCTTTTGTTTTTGTCTGTTTGCTTCTGTTTGCCCACCCCCTCCTTCTCCCCTACAGGCTGCCATTGTCTTGCCTGGTAATATAAAAGTTTGATAAACTAAAAGAATTAAATAAAACACTGGAAATAGCTCAATTCAAGATGCACATACACACCGCTGTTTTTCTACCCTTTAATTTAGCTTTAACTGATCCATTACGTTCACAATGACAGGTATAGAAAAGATCACGTCAACAATTACAATAATTTACTTCTACGAAAAAGTGGTATTCATAGTTTTCCTGAAAAAAGATCCACATTTATTTTACAGTGCAACTTACAGAAGAAACTCGTGCTCAGCAAAAAATAGGACAGAAGCTGAGACAAAACCAGTAATTACTCTACGACATAACAGCTACAGAGAAAATACCTCGTATGTACACGTTCATTAGACGAGTATGTAACTTAGCCAGTTCAGCTTGCCGCAACCTCAACTAGCCTCAGATTAGGTTGAGAAATCCAAGCCAACCAGTCCTGACCATTCTCTGACCTTAAATGCAGGTTGCTGTGGCACAGCGCAGGACGGGCCAGTGAGCACAGCCTCAAATGTTCAGTTCATGTGTTCGTGTGGGATACGGAGCTCCCTCCCGTCACTAGGAGCTCTGTGTATGAGAGCGAACGTGCTGTCGCTGCCATTTATACAGACATCTAAAAAAAAAAAAAGATCAGTGATCAGAGGGGAAACCGCAGACCTTCTGCAAAACCTGCTGCCTTCCTGTGGTGGCACCTAATTGGACAGAGTGCACTCAGGGTTGACTGCACTGCCTTACTACAATCAATTATTTTACTCTGAACAAATTCAAACAATTATCTATTTTGAATTACACCACATCTAGTTCAGATTCATTACAACTAACAACAAAGCACCAAAAGCAGCAACACAAGTGATTCAACTACTGAGCAGCTCGTAGTCTCCCGCCTGCAGTGGCTGTTAAAGGATATAAGACAGAGTTAAATGTGTCATCACATCCTTTCTTGAACGCTTTCCGGTCTTGCCCAGTGGTTGGTTGGCCATAACATAACAAGCTGTGAGGATGCCTTAAGCTTAAATACAGTCAGCTCAGGTTAAATACTGTTGTAAATCCTTGTGTTAATACTAGTTCTTCAGAGCACAACAAAGTTTGCTCAAGCCACTTTCCCTTTCACAAATATACTTTCAGTGTTTGACAGAAATGTGAGAAACCTGGCAGAAAAATCATCAGCAGATGTTCTCAGTCACTTTCTTCCTAAACCTATTATAAAATGACTCCAGTTTTCCCTCTTTCAAACTTTCCCATTCCAATACAACAGTCATCAATCACACCTTCAACCCTGAGTAAACCCCATTGTCCCATTTAAACTGGAAAACAATGAGTGAAGGTAAAACAACATGATCCAGTATCATCTGAGAGTTTAAGGTAGTGAGTAATGAGCAAGAGAGGGAGAAGGCAGAATGGTGTCACACACAAAAAAAAAGAAAAGCTAAAACCGTGGTGCAGTTCACTCACGTGTCGTACGGTACTGGATGCTGTCCCAGAGCCTGCCCTCCGCCTGAAGTACAAGTGACCAAAAATATTCACCCTTCACTGAGCTCCACGGAGAGAGTGTGAGGGCAAAAAACGAAGGGTCAGGAGTAACGGCTGTCTGCCTCAACACAGTCAGTCAGGATGAGGAAGTACTGCAGGCTGCCAACCGCTGTGCTGAGTGTGTGTGTGTGTGTGTGTGTGTGTGTGTGTGTGTGTGTGTGTGTGTGTGTGTGTGTGTGTGTGTGTGCGCCGGTGCCTCTTTCACTCTCTCTCATACCAAGAGGAAGGGAGCGACACAGTCTCAGCCATGGGTATGTTTTTCTCCTCTCGCAGTTTTTCCAGAGTTTTCCTCACTTGTGAAGAAAAGACAGCAAGAAAGGGAGAAAGGACCAGGAGGAGGAGGAGGAGGAGGAGGATTAGATCTCTAACATGTGGCATTGAGACTGCTGGGCCATGCACGGTCTGGATGAGGCTAACGGTTTTTATTATGACTGATCACACAGACTAAACCCTTATTATTGCAGGTTCCTTCAGTGGTTTACAATTCGATTTAACCTGTGACCACTTGTGCGGTTTGTAGACGAGACACAACCGTTCCATTGTATTCTTAAATTGAAAAACACAGCTGTATGATGCAAGCCCTTGCACTGTTTCTGTGCTCTGCATCTGAGGACTTAAGTACATTCTGACAAATACAAATAAAAATTGATATTAACATAGTTATGAGTTCTTTATTTCCACATGACCTGTAGGCTGTTTAGGCACAAACAGCAGCTACCAACGCTGACAAAGCCCGTCTTTGTCTCAGACACACTTCTTAATATGTGGGTGGATCATCTGTGGAGGGGTTTTCAGCGTATGCGCTCCCATACTGCTGTAATTTGGGTCCAACAACGTGTGGCATGCCAAGGCCATAGAGCATGTGGGTAGAGAGCATACTGAGCTCTGAGCTGCGTTGAAACGGGCTCCAGTTTGTGGCAAGTGGTAGACGGAGGAACTTGGTCTGACCACACCCCTACACCACCACAAAAACAGCTTTTTAAAAAAGAGAGCACTGCAAAGGGTTGAGGAACAGTTCAGAAAGCTTTTTTTAGACACTGCGCACTGATTCACACCCTGCTGCAGATACAGATTCTGAGTGTGATTTCATGGACACTGCGGGTTTTTGTCAACACTGATTCTGTGATGTTGCTGCCGGAGCCACTGGAGACCAAACACAGCACCATCCCTGTGACTGTTCGCCGCCGCCAGCACTCACATATATTGTACCTGTGTGGTAACTGTGGTTTAGGAGAGATCTACTGAAATCATCTGTCGTGACACACACTTCTTGTCAACAATCTAACTTTTGTTTAATTTTGTCTTTTCCATGGAAAGACATGGACACAAAGGCGGCTTTGTTTTCTGTTCCAGTCTACCTGGTATGAAAGCTGCAGGGCTGAATAAACACACAGGGGCAATATTTCAAAAACTTTACAGCCAATTTGTCTTTACTGTAAACCACACAAGTTAAGAATTCATATTATAATAAAGGGCTGGTTCTGTGAGCCATCCAAATATGTAAATAGTTGTCGAGACATTTCACTCAGAATTGATCAGTATGAGGCTGTCGCTCGGTGAAACGTCAGGATATGAATGATATGTCACTGAGAAAACACTGTGCTGCTCTTGGCACCAGATAAAGAGTCAGGTGATCTCCAAATTCATTAGGATTCCTCCTCTGGATATCAGCTGATATCTGTCAAGAAAAAACAGAGCTGTGACTCTAGAAGAGAAGGCCATACTGCTAGCATTGCTAAAAATGATTTACCCTCCAGGGGGGAAAGAATTACGTCTTGGGAAGGGTGAAGACAGTGTTTTACTTCCTTTCATACACATGGTGTCACCAGGAGTTTCACCAGGAGGACGTAGCACGCGTCCCGCTCCGTACAGGTGCCCAGAACAACCTGCAGGAGTCACCAGTGCAGCAAGCAGTATATCACTTCCCCAATGGTAAGATAACACAGATACACTGGGACACATGTCCAAATATAGAACATATACTCAGAGGACGAGCGAAGAACCATCTTTGCACTTCCTGTCCAGCTCTCTTACTCACAAACACCACAATGAGAGACCAGTAATTACCAGTATACTGACCATCTCCAAGCCATAAAAATAGCAAACTTATGCATGAGGACATTTCTAAGAAGCTTCCATACTGCCAAAAGTGAACACTTACAGAGAGGGTGAAGTGGGAAATAGGAAACAACAGACCCCTGGAGTATGAAACAGACCAATCATTAATAACTAATGAACATAAAGTCACGCGGCTCTGTGGAGGCTCACTAGTTGAAGTGGCTCTCGGGGGATTCCTGTCATTGTGTGACACAAGAGGCTTGTCAGATGAAACCAGCAGCAGGCCAGGAGCGCTGCAGCTCCTGAGAGCCGCCTGTTTCTTGCTCTCTTCCTTTTTCCTCCCTCTGTCCACAGGAAAAAGCACTGAGTCAGACTCTCCACACAGACACAACACAGGATATGAAAGCAAATGTAACATGTGCAGTGATGATGATTCACCCGAGTGTCAGGCTAAATATATTGCTTTTTCCATGGTCTGTAATCAGAGCCTACTCTCTTTATAAATACAAATGTTGAGACAACTGCTCACAAATTTAGAATAATTGTAAAGATACAGCATTACAAATTCAGTGTCAAGTTGCGTTCATGTGCAGAAAGAAATTCAGCTAATGTGGCAATGACCTAACCCTAAAAATAAACATGCAATTAAATATGGATTAAATAAGTATGAACATCCATTACAATTCACAGAAATAAAGCCTCCTGCCTCCATTTTCAGGGATCAAGCTGTGCTTTCACTGAGCATGCAGAACTACAGCAGTAAGGAGTGGATGGTTTATTTAACTTTAGTGAGGAACCTAGTTTTTCACATTATACAACATATAAAATAAAGATGAACTGGCCAAGGTACGAGCCAAGGATACATGGCTACAAGAAACACAATTTAATTAGCTTTTTTTTTAGTCTAATTTAAACTAAAATCTTATATAACCATGCTGACATGTACCATGAGACGCTGGCTGGATACTGATCAAAGTGTATCAAGAACACTGGAAATAAGCCTCTTACAAATGAAAGCAGAGATTATACTGTGTGTCTGTTGGTGTGATGTTGATGCCACTGAGTGCTGTTACTAAATAAACATATAATACTGTAGATCCATTTCACTCTAATATAAGTCTGTTATTTCAGAGAATAATGTTGCAGTAGGAACTTGTGTAAAAGGCAAACACGTTAGCTTACGTGCATATATTAATGGATTAATTGTGCTTCACCACGCTGGCAGCTCTGAAGCATCTGTACAGCACCTGGATCTAAGGAAGCGCCGTGTGCAAACTCATTATCTCGGGTAAAGTGAAACAGGAAGAGCGTGGGATTAGTCTGTGCCTCATGCTGTGAGACGGTCTCTGTTCTCCCTCTGGGTTCCCCATTTAGTCTGGACGGATCTGAAACCAGTACACAAGAAAAACACAAACCTCCTTCCCCGACGCTGCATCAGGAAAGTTGCTGCCTAGTTTCACCCAAAAACAATGCTGCAAACGTGTGAAATTTTCTGCCGTCAGTAGCAATTTGTGAGAGTTGTGAGCAAAGCCGAGACGCCAAACACACTCGAATGCCTACAGCTGTACAAATATTAGCAGACTTTAAACGGTTCAAACTGCACTGTGGGAATGGAGAACCTGAACCTGCAGCTAAGATTCAGCAGCTCTGTAAGTGGTATGTACTGTATATGCTTCTATGTATTGTGTTTGAGGCTATTGACTACCATGCTAACGCAGAGACAATGACTTGAAATATCGCTAGAAAGAGTAAAACAAGAACCGTAACATCCCCTCGAGTATAGTATTATAATTTTCAACCAAAACACAGAGAAACTACTTCTCAGCATCTGAATATGAAACAGCCTGAAGACGAGAACTGCTGCTTAAATCAGCATCTTCTAGCACAAGAGGAGATGAGAGGAAAGCAGAGCTGCTGAGGAAAGTGCTGAGTTGATCATTTCCTTTGATCTGGACACAGATCAATAGGTAGCATGCTACGGGCCCGTACAGCAGGGGGTTCCCAAACTGTCAAAATAATATGCGTTTGCTTTGGACCCCTGGCTCATTAATAGTGACGCATCATGTGGGAGAGGAGGAAGTTCAATTCCCCATTTTTCAAAAATATCAACACTTTGAGAACACCCACAACTTTGGTCGAACTTTAAAGACTTCTTACTCCCAGATTACCAACTTATTACCAAAAATAAATGGTGTATATTTCACATTAGCAGTCCTCTCTCAAGACAAGTGCGCCCGTTAACTGTTCTGCTGTTGATGATAAATGCTACATGTGGCATTTATTAACTTAATGAACACTAATAAAGTTAATTCCTTCAAAGAAATCTGGATAAAAGCATCTACATCCTGATGTGTTTGGCCTCGTCCCAACGAGGGATTACCGATGTATTGAACTGTGCCACCTCACAGCAGTCACAGACGTCCATTATCTCCCAAAAAACCTGCAACAGTGCTGCTACTGCTGCTGCATACAGTAGTAGGAGCTGAGACAGATACAGTCTTCATGCATATTTCATCCGCTTCACCCTGCGTTTCATCTTTCTCAGAGCCGAGCTCCCTTGAGGCCGAACTTCCTGCTCTGATGGTGTCAAAGTTCTTGTCTAATAAACAGTCAGTCAGGGCCACGTTGCAGAAAACTTCAGCTGCTTTCCTGTCTGCCCGCCTGGCTGCATGTACAGTGAGTGGGCGGATTCCATAGAAACGCTAGCATAGCATCCATGAGAACTGTGAGGGAATAAAAAGACAACCACTAAACAGAGCTCAGTGTTTTTCCACAATGGAACATCATAGTACGAGTGCCACCGAGTACAATCACTGTCCAACCCAGAAAGCAGCGTTCCCTCCCTGGTGTCCTTTGACTTCACAACAGCACACAGGCCTGTGGCATGAGAGCTATTTGATGTGCACTGTGGGTGTGTTCAATTTAACTTGGGTCAAGGGAGACCCAAAGACATTTCAATGGGTGAGACATCTTTCAGCTATCAAGCAAACAATTTACCGACACTCCCCACACACACACAGGCACACGCGCGCGCACACACACACACACACACACACACACACACACACGTGAATGTCACAGATGTAAACCTGCTCATCCTGTTCACCTGGATGGGATAAACCAATAATATCACATCATCTGTTTTATCCCCGACGTGCACATCACACTTGTACCAAGACACTGTCCGTGCTCTCGGGCTACATACAGCAGTACATACGTAAAGACCATATCTCTACTTTTACTTCAGAAGTGGCCCAGATGACCCATTTACAGAAAGAGCAGCATTCCTCGAAGCCAGTGAGTTAGACTGTGATGCTTGTCAAGTATGCAGTCTGTTTCCTGGACAATGCTGAATTAAAAACAGAGCCACGGGGAAAAAAGACGCTTGGAGCTGCCTTCCTTCACAGCTACCATTTACACCTCTCAGACAGAAATGCATTGCTCTGCCAGTGCAATCCATTTTTCTCCACTGGCCTTTCGGTATATGACACATGGGGGGGGGGGGGGGGGGGTAAAATAGAGACGGCAGCCTGGCAAAGATGTGGAAGCAGGGAGCCATCCGTGCCTTTGCAGAGCAGAGGCACTGAGTTAAAATATCATGCAGAATTAACTCCAGCCTGCTCACAGCGCACTGAGCAGCTTCACATTCGGTCACAAATAGAGGCGCTTCTATTTATTCATCTGACTGAGCGCCACACCAGCTCTCATTCCTGCTCCAATCAGTTCATCGCCCCTTATCTCCTCAATTAAAGCCTCCGCCACTGCAGCAAAGGACGTGCCACTCCAACTGTATGCAGACCAGACCTCGCCTCCTGAGAATAGATAACAACTCTTTCTTCTGAGATCACACTGAGTGCTTTCCCCAAATGTGTGTGTGTGAGAGTGGGGAGGAGATCCGACCGACCACAGCAGGCAGAGAAATGTGTTTCTGACCATGTTAGTGTGAGTGAAGAGTGAGAGCTGCTGTAAAGACTGAATAAATGGTCACATGGAGACAACCAAGAGTGCTCCTTCAAACAGACCTCAGACCACAAAACTCAAGTCATGCTACATATATGAATGAAGTGCCTTGGCTGTTTTAACACCGTGTCACTCTGCTGTGCTGAGACCCAGTGAACAGACCTGCAGCTCAGGACTCATGAACCGTACAGTCAGACCCCCTCCCTGGTAAAACATCTACCACCAATCAGGCTAAAGGCGCATTTACATGTAATCTGTTTACCACTGACTTTGAATCCATGCACAACATCTCGGCTCTCATTTATATGTATTTTCAAACATCACAGCTCATTTCGAGAAGACAACTTGCATCTTACGCAACACATTGCTTCAAACTGTTAATTCCTAATAGCTTTACCTGATAATGTATGCTGGGAAATTGTTGCTCAGTTAATCCCTTCATAAAGCTGCACACAGTGTTTGCACTTTGTGCACTTGTGGACCTGCACAGCTTCCCAAACTGCTCTGACAGCCAACAGGAAATTCTCTATCTGGTCTTGAATTTGTTTAGAGATACAGTCATTTCCACCTCAAACCACATTTTGTATCAACAAAGATTTACTGCTCAAGATGAAATTTCATCATAAATGAAGCCATTTGCATTGCGAATATCTACGACATGTGTATAATGTTGTTGCCCCTCTAACAGAATTAAAAACACAGAACCGTCACTCCACATTGACTGACAGGTCATCACAGGCTAACACTATGCAGCAAGTAATGGACTCCATGACCTCAGCACCTCCAGGATCAGCTCCACCATCGGGTTCAGGAGGACGGCCGAGAGGTTCAACCCGGTACGGCTCGTGACCGCTTTGATCCTCCAGCTCATTATTGTGGGGAGTGGGTTGGTGCTCTGGTAAAGATTGGCATCCCACCTATATGACTGAGGCCAAAGTTTCATGCTACATGGTGAGAGTCATTTTCAGTCTCTGTCTCAATATAAAATCCCTGACTTCTGAGTCCTGACGTTTTTATTATATTATTTTTTTGGCCCCATACATTAGAGAGAGGTGTGTCCACACATTAGGACATGAGAATGATTGTATAGTAGAGTTATATTGAGTCTTCAGGTGATTGTTATGGTGGTATCTCCTTCCATAGAGCATAAGTAGGAAGTGAATTCAGCCTCTGAGCATCTGAAGTGAGCAGCGAGCATGTGACGCACAGTGGAGCAATACATCACTGCAGCATCTGCCTTTCATCCTTCTTACAGAGCTGGACAAGGTCACTACAAATATTATCACCCCACCCCCACCCTGACTCATTTCATATGTCATGTTACAGCATGCGGATGAAGAACTCCAGCGCCTCTGCTAATTTTCTACTCAGCATCCCCAAGTGTGTTGTTAACAAAAGTGAAACCGGGACACCATCACAGCCCGGCCATATTCCTGAGAGTGTGGAACACACCGAGAGGAGACTTTGCATTTAAATTCTTCCCACTGAGCACAGCAGACAAGGAGATCACCACTGAACAACGGTGCTCCCCACATAACCCCTTACTATAAATAGCAAGCCAGTGACAGGAACTGCCCGGATAATGAGTTGAACAGAGGATGAGAGCCTCTACACGAAAGACAAGAGAGATTTGGTGCTCCAGGTTCTACGAGGACATACACAGTGTTAGCCCAGGTGGGAGTGTTTGTGCTTGCCTCCATCAGTGACAAACACAGAGGCCATGTGATCAATTATAAACTCAAACAGACAGATGCTCATTTGGCAATCCTATTAGCTGCTGACAGATGTCTTCATGTAATAATCCTGCCTGCAAACACATCATAAACACCCCCACCCAGCAGTAACTGTGGAAGTGGATCACCCACTTGACTCCGTGCTACAGCCTGAATGACGATCATCATCACACCGAGACAACACAAGCCTCCCTCGGTGCTACCTAGCATGGCCTGTCCCAAACACAGCCAAGAGGCCAAACGACAGATTCCCAAATATTTCCCCTTCTTGAATGGTTAACCATGAAAAAAAACAAAAAAAACAAAGGCTGTAATTACCTACAAACAACATGCACATTGACTGCATCATAAATGACTGGTGCACTTCTCGTATTTGAACTCTATTTCCTTGTGGCATAATCAAAAGGAACAGAGGAAACTGAAAGCTGTCATTTGTTGCCCGTTTGGTTTCTCCCAAAGGACCCATGCATGTACCACTGCAAGGGCCGGCCTGCTCCATAAACACAAGACTACAACGTAAGCACTGCAATTAGGATGTTTTACAACTTTACTTTCCCTTTTGTCATTATTGAGACGTCCAATTACACCGCACAGCAAGCCATGACCGAAATAGCAATGGTTTATTATTCAAGTGTTTCTGAAACACTTAGGTAATGTAGTTTACAAGTAAATGTTACGTGGCAAGAATACAATTACACACAGTAGCTTAGTCAGGCTAGTTTGCCATAATGAAGCATTTAAGGGCCCATTTAAGACATAAAGAACAAACTTTCACAGATAACTTTACTAAACACAATAAAGCCTTGTTTGACTGCTTCACATGGCACTGACCTAATGAGGAACAAATGGCTGGCTGATCATGTGAAGAGAAACCGCTTGCAGCGCACTGAGGTGGTTCCCAGAAAAAAAACACACGCAGCGCACTGAAAAGGTTCCACGTTTTACATTTTGCGGCCGCTGGCAGCAACAACATGTTAAGAAAATGTGGCTCTCAAGCCAGAGGCAGCTGCTGAACGGTGGTGAGCAACCGTACATGAAGATGTCACGATAAAATGAAATATGTGTGTTTCTAAAAAGGAGTTGATCACAGGGCTGTAGCTTGAGGACACGGAGGTCAGTCAGATCATCTGCTGTATCACTGTGGGACTTTGTTTTGGTAACCTAGGGGGAGGTTACAGTTTACAGGTAAAAACGTATACATCGTGGATATTGTATAAGATTATTCCAATATGTTTAAATGTTTAGTCCAGGTTCTAGGCCAACAAAATACTGAATAAATGCAGGCCAGACATTTATAACTGGCAGTGTGCAGAGGGTTTAGAAACTGCATTTTAAACCTTCGTGTTGGGAGGAAATATTTGTAGAAAGTTTAACAAAATATTTAACATCATAAAATCCAGATAATTCTTTAAATACTGTATGGAACCTCCTTTTTGGTTTCTAGTTCAAGGTTTTTACGGGTGGTGGGGGCTGCACTGAGGAGACTCCTGGCCTCAGTGTTTCTAAAATCCTGGTCACAGCTTTGATTTGAGTTTGAGCTGCAGTATTTTCACTGACCTGCAAAGAAAACTTCACGTCACACACTGGAGACAATTAATAGAGTTGTCAGGTAAGACACAAACACACACCCTCCACTATCACATGTTTACCTTTAACCATGGAGGACAAGGAACTGAGCCAATAAAATGGATGTATAGGAGGCAGATGGGGAGTTATTGATCGAGCACAGATCCTGCTGAACCCACGACTGTGCCTGGTGCAGCGTTAGATCTGAACACATGTTAACTGAAAAGGATCTTGTGAACGTCGATGTTATTTCCACTTTCTGTTACCGACCATTACAGTCCTACAGCCAAACAGTCCATTAGCGTGAAAACATGTCCTCCAGCTAATTTTGTGACAGACGTCGTGGTCTGAGGAAAGACTCATCTGCTTCAGACTGACTTACATTAAAGGCGCAGAGTCGTCCACTGTGACCTGATGCCGTTAACAAGCACGCTGTCATCAAAGTCTGTTTGGCTTTGCCGTCAATTTGCCAAACCAGCTGACCTGAGCGACACCTTTCTGACACCTTCTCTCATTTCCACCGACAAACACAGAAGCGTCAAGAGCAAAGTTTATACGTTTTGACCCGGAGAATTGGTGAAAATCTGAATAAACGCTGTAGACTGTCAAAATAAAGGAGTATTAACCTCTAGCTTCAGCTCACCTGCTCAGTGTCGCTGCGGTGCTGCTGTTGTTTGATCTGGATGCTGCTGCTGCCGCTGCCGCTGCCGCCACACGCACGCGAGTCATTAAAGTGTCACCACTGGCCAGTGCTGGAGCCGGTAGGTGGAGCGCGCGAAGCGACTTTGGCGCAGTGCTCCAGTGGATTTCTGGGAAATGTAGTCTTTTCTTTAAGGGACGACGGAAAGTAAGATTAAAAAACTTTATCGTGGTGTAAGTTTCCCAGAGAACTTGAATGCAGCTTTGGAGACAGATGTGTTTGATGGTGTTGTATGGCATTGCATATTTCGCTCTTCCCTTTAGTTAAATAAGAGGAAATCAACATTTCTCTTAAATATTTGCAACAAAAGTATAATAGGATTTTAAATATTATATTAAAATCATAATATTATTCATAATATTTAGTGGAGCCCTATTGATCGTTGCCTGTGAGAGAGGAGGTAAATGTTTTTTTTTATTTTAAACAAAAAAGACGTTCAGTACAATGAAGTACAATTCAACAACACACAGACTAAAGCCTCAAAAATGACCATGAAGTTTCAAGAAAAACATTGTATAACCTGCAGGAGGGCAGGATCACTGCAGGGCTGCTGCTCGAGTCACATTGGCAGGTTGACTTGTGTCGAATGTGCTGACCAGAATTTGAAAAAACCTTATTATGTGAGGATACAAGCTATTTAAAACAAGGTTTGAACAATACGCGTTTTTACCTGTTTCTCTTCACTCCTGTCGTTCTATAAATATATACTCTTTATTTGTGTTTTCATTGTTTCCGCTCTCAGAGATTAGAAATGTGACGAATCTGCCACAGCTTGGCGTTGACTACATTTACCTAGACGACTGTCATTGAGAAACATGGCCGCCTCCACGGGTGCTGCAAATGTTGCTGCCTCCGACTTACAAGGTCCAGCTTCGGCTGGGCCGAGTCCGGACAGCCCGACGGTCCAGTACAGTATGATCCTGGACCACCTTATCGGGGACAAGAGGCCCGTAAAGGACCTGAACCCGGCCGTTATGGGGGGGCTGCCGGTGCCTGCGAAAAGCGACGAGCAGAAGATGATCGAGAGGGGAATGGAGAGCTGCGCCTTCAAGTCTGTTCTGGCCTGTGTGGGAGGTGAGACACCACACTGATATTAAACATGAGGATTTACTGCACACATTCCTGCTGTAGGCTACATAGGGAGGGGGTTTGAAGGTGACACTGGGATTTGAGCGTGAGCCTTCCATAACGCAGAGCTGAAATAATTAGTTGATTGATAAAAAATGTATTATGATGATCGATCAAAGTCATTTTTTAAGTAAAAATGCCAAATATTCTGTATCACCATACAGCCTCGCATGTGCTGTTTGTCTTATGTGACAGTAAACTGATCTTCAGGGAGTGTAATCAGTTATGGGACATTTTTCTCTTACATGTTATAGATCAACTGATTGATGGATCCTTGCAGCCCTGCCATAATGCTGCCTCACACAAACATGAGCAGTCACCTCAAGAGCAGCATGCATCTG
Source organism: Seriola lalandi dorsalis (assembly GCF_002814215.2). Taxonomy (NCBI): domain Eukaryota; kingdom Metazoa; phylum Chordata; class Actinopteri; order Carangiformes; family Carangidae; genus Seriola; species Seriola lalandi. Next base: position 2,308,441 of record NW_019525134.1, on the reverse strand, counting down.
TTCTTCCTCAAGGCTGTAGATATTTTTCCTGCTTTGTTGCTTAGACACTGATGTTGGTGTTTCTGTTTTTCCCGCAGGCTTCGTTCTCGGAGGGGCCTTCGGTGTCTTCACAGCTGGCATCGATACCAATGTTGGCTTCGACCCTAAAGACCCCCTGAGAACTCCAACAGCACGAGAGGTCCTCAAAGACATGGGCCAGAGGGGGATGTCCTACGCCAAGAACTTTGCCATCGTGGGCGCCATGTTCTCCTGTACAGAGTGCATCATAGAATCAGTAGGTCACACCCCTTCCTTTCTTTATGTGCGGTATATATACAACCACACAGTTCCATAAACATGGCATAAATGAGTAAAGAACTTTTTTCCCTTGTTCTCTGTAGCAAAACAGCAAATGTACAAAATAATGTAAACACTTTGTGGACAGGGATTTAAACCCTGAAGTATCAAACTTACAGTTACAGGCCCTGCTATGAGAGTGGCTCACATTAGGTGTGATGGGAGTTACATGACATTTGTGGACAAATTACATGAGTATTGGTGTAACAAAAAACAACAAACACAACAAAACAGCTGGAATATTTAATTTGTCAGTGGGAGCAATATGGAAAACATGACAAACGCATGTGGCAAACACATCTACACATACAATATTTCCAAGTTGAAACAAGGCTGATAAATGAAACTCATGTGGACCACCTGTGCAGCGGCGTCTGTAATTACTCACTCATCTTTCATTAATTGTTTAAATAGTTGTTGTGTGTCCAGTCTGAGTGGAGAGCAGTTTTTTGATTTTGTTGTACAGGTGCACAGGGTCTGTGCAGCCTTCATGCATTCTGTTGCTTTAACAGACCTCTGATAGCATCTGGACAGAAGTTATATTATATAATTATATAAAGCACACAAATACAAATCCCCATATTCTCATTGTAATTACATTCAATATCCCATATTGAATAACAGATGTTTCAGGAACCTCTGTGGTCTGATAGCTCCCTCTGCTGTAAAACTGTATACTGTACGGCAGCATGCTCATGGCCAATTCTAATTGGAAACCGTCTCTGTTTCCTGTTCTTGTTTTTTTCATCTCTTCTTTTTTATTTGGCCTCCACATACCTCACACACAAATACACAACAACTGTCTTTATGTGTGTGTTTTTCATTTGCAGCACCGAGGCGTATCTGACTGGAAGAACGCAGTGTACAGCGGCTGTGTAACTGGAGGAGCAATTGGATTTCGTGGTATGTAACCCGGTACATTTACTCAGATTTTTCAAATTAAAAGTACTTTATTCCTGATGAATTCTTTTTCTGTTGTGCAGCTGGTCTGAAGGCGGGGGTCCTGGGGTGTGGAGGCTTTGCTGCATTCTCCGCTGCCATTGAATATTATTTGCGGTGAGCCACGAGAGAGTGGCTCTGTGGACAAGAACGTAATCGATGCACATCTGGAAGAGCCGTGAAGACTCACGCTGTGAGAAATCTGACTTTGTGAATATTTACCTGCACATGGAGGATTGCTGCAAAAGCAGAACAGATGTATTTGGAGGAAGTGACAGGTTCCTGTTCGTGAACTGAAACAGACCTGTCTGTATTTTCTTCCTTTGTCTCATTACTTTTGTGTTGTGGACAGTTTGAGCAAAGCAAACCGCCTTCATGTGGAGACTGAAGAAACTCAGCAGAGTGAGTGCTCTTCTGTGTAACGATGAGATGAGAATCACTGTCGCTCTGAGTCAGGACCACCTCGCATCAGACTCAGATTAACACTGTTCTTGTTGTAGAACATTGGTATGATGTGTCAGTAACTAATCCACGTCAGGATTATTTATATTAAAGATGTTTTTTTTGTTAATTTGAACATTCAGAACCTTTTTCTTGATAAAGTTTACATGTGTCCATGACCACAACATTGTTTATCGCTTATTAATTACAGTATTGATTCCAGGGCTGCACGATACGCAAAAACAAATCATTATATTTTGGCAGATTTTGCAATTTCAGTTGGAACATTTTACCTTTTATTAAAGTTTTTTTCTTGCAGCTCCTGTGATTTGGAGATTCGGTTATATTTTCATTAATCGTGCAGTCCTGATTGATTCTAGTTTGAATCTAAGTATAATGAATATAATTTGTCTTTATTCTAGTCAGAAATGATTTTTCTTTTGTCATTCACGTTTCACACAAAGTCTACAGAGTAAAAGTGTCGTGTCTCCACCAGCAGAGGCTGCTGTCCACACATTTATCATGTTGTCATGAATTATATGTTCAACCCAAACAAAATCACACATGTAGTTCCAAGTCACTGGCCATTTAAATTTTAAAGTAGTATGTTGCTTTTCGGCAGGACGACTAGGTTTGACAAATAAATAGCTCAGAATATTAATTATAACAGTTATTATAATTGGTATAAACTAAGCAAACAACACAAATATTGATATCAGAAACACTGAAAAAAATGAATTGATTGATCGATAAATTGCACTGGCCTGTTTTAAAGTATCAAGTATGTGACACAAGCTTCCTGTTGGTCATATTGTCAGTGAAGAGTTTGACTGATGTGGTCTGTGTCAGGGGAGGTTTGGTGCTGATTATAAAATCATCTGTAAAAAAAAAAAAAAAAAAAGAATAAATGTGTGAACACTATGTCTTACCACTAGAGGTCCTCCCACTTCCACATTACAGTCAGACCAATCTGAAGTTGAGTCTCTAATTCTAAATAAAAAAATGGCAACTTCAGTAATAAACATTTCTTAAAATGAAAACGTCTCCATCAGTGTCAGTCAAAACTGAACATTTTGTCTTTGTAAAGCTGGAAGTTACAGGTGAGAGAGCTGTTGAGTTGGATTGCTCAGGTGTACCTTCCTAAGTGTAGATTTAGCTGTTTGATGAAAAAAGTCATTTTAAAATGTAGATATTTACCTGTTGTGGAAAAGGTGCAACTCAAAATCAACTAAACAACAATACTGCATCTATGTGGTGTTCAGCGTCAGGGATACAAGCAGGAACACCAACAGGAGGAGAGGATGTTAAATGTTAAAATGACATATGCACATGATATGAGAGGTTTGGGTAAAGAAAATAAATCTAGGTTTAAAATGTATATTTCAAATGTACAATTACAAATTTGTCACCATATTTTAAAAGATTTCCTCAATCGCACTAAAAATATTGGTTGGAAAATTAATAACTTAATGTAAAGTTGACAATAATAACTTTAATACATATTAGTTCATTGTTGTCAACAAATTTAGCTAAATAATTTAGACCTGCTGTGATTGGCATCACTGAAGTGTCTCGCAGCTCCACCTGCTGCTGTCAGACACTTTATCAAAAGGTTCAAGGACAAATTTACGTATTTGAAATCAGTTTAATTGGTCATTTCAGTGTCTTTCAAACTCGCCAGCCCACAGCTCAGCTAATATGACTACTGAACTTTTTAAGAACATATACAACCAACCACTAACAAGAGTCCTTACTGCAGCGGCTCCGGGTTCGAATCCAGTTCATCCTCTCTCTCCCTCTCTCTCTCTGTATCCAGCATTTCCTGTCACTCTCTACCGTCTCTATCAAATAAAGCAGAGTACTGAAACAAAGAATGACATAGATGTGGTGAATGTGAATGTGAATTCATGTGGAATCCACTGTGTTATGAAGTTTTTTATGTTGTGCAGGTGATGATCTCAGTCTGAAGTCCTTTTGAAACAACCCACCTCATTATCCAGCCATGAAGCAGATCTCACACTCATCTGACAAATGAATACTTCTGGCTAAATGCTTCAAACCCGATTGTCAGGTTCCCTACAAGAGCCTCAGTCACGGCCTGGAGATACCTTCGATCCAAAGGGTGGCCCTCGTTGAAACAGTGACGTGATGTTTCCAGGATTAAAACGTGTTGCTGTGGCTGGTGGAAGCTACAAATACAGATTTCAGCAGGTCTGTGCTTCTGTCCTGAGTACTTCAACATATCAGAGTTAACTGCCCTCCAGCATTGCAAATTCATAGTCATGAGTTACACTTTCATTAGAAGTAACTTTCAGCTATTTGCACCACAGGGTGCAATATGAAAAGAGCTGGAACCTTAAATATGCACTTTATGCTTTCATGACTGAAAAAACGATCCTACATACTGAAGTTTCTGAAGATTTAGTGAACGCTTGGAGTTATTAATAAAAATAAATTAAAGACAGTCACAAGTTCGCTTCTCCAAAACTGAAAATGATCCGCTGTAAGTGCAGAAAACCGCACTACAGTCCCGGGGGGGGGGGGGCTGGGGGGGGCTGGTTATTAATGTCACATGTACCATTCAGAATAATCAGCTCAGACATCTTATAAAATGCTGATATCAAATGTGATGATGAAGCATTTCTGTGACTTTTAGTTTTATGTTATTGATCCACTGTTTCCAAGGAGACAACCATAAGGAAGTGCAGACAGACACAGTCGGAGTGTTTTGGTAACTTTTATTTTACTAAAAAAAAGGGGGAAAAAGTTCACATTAACATTTAGCCTCAATATTACAGTATATTGAAATTCTTCTCCAAAGAAGTAAAATACAACATTTTTTATTTTATTTTAATCTTATATTAAAAATATCAAATAGTACTCATCTAGCAGTGCTTACAGTATTTTAAGATATGTCGCAGGCTTGATAGCAGAAAGGTTGTTGGCTTTGTACAGAGCAGAGATGGGCGTTTGCCAGCCGTAGACAGGGCCTCGCAGAGACAACCTACCTTTGTGTTACCCGGCCTGGTTTGATTGACAAGCTGAACATGCAATGAGGGCAACTACACAAATCATCCTATAGATTATACCGGTGCAGTAAGACACTTGGAACAGGCTTGCAATGCAACAACAAGAAAAAAAGCTAAATGTTCCATTCATTGTGTTTTTTTTTTTTTTTTATCTCAACAACCCTCATGTCACAGAGTGGCCTGTCTCCTCTACGAAGTGATCTGAAATTAATTGGCAGATTTTCTGGTGATCTTTTCAGTTACAGCTTACCAACCATGGACATGGTGAATGAGAAAATCAGACTAAAAATAACATCACTACCTGAATAAACTTCAAAAAACAGACTCCTTGGAGCATTTCTCTAGTTGCACAGAACTGTACAGGCACACATATTATATATATTTAAAATAAATAGGGCTAATTTGACCGAGACTCACCGGGGAGGGCAGATCTCTCTCGTTTGTCAGTACAGAGAGACGCTTCGCCAGCCATCTATCACGACGGCTTCCCAGCCACTTCTAAACCTCACAAGTTCTCATAGTCCCTTAAACACGCACATACAGTCACACGCTCACTCAAGTACATCCACATCGTCACTCACACACCCCAGCCTCCTCCACCACATGCACAAAGCCAGAAAGACAGAAGACGGAAACAAAAACAGCCGTTGAACAGAATTATAAAACATGTAAATGCCATTTTTCTGGAATGCCTCTGATCAGGAAAAAAAAAGCTGGAGGTTTTTCTGAGATCATTAAACCAGTGTCTGGAAAGGGCTCACGAGATGACACCACCACACACGCGTTGGGCATGATCCCGTGCCACCGCGCCGGACTGTGGCCTGCGGACCCCTCAACCTTTCCCACTGTGCTCCCAGAATGCCTTGTCGTCTTGTTGGTTGGAGGCGGAGAGCGGCTCTGCTCTCCTCACATTACAAACAGGACATGATGCATGACTACTTAGACGACCAGGAAATCTCCTTCACCATCTCCCTTCATGTTTGGCTCCATCTCTTTTCAGGGTAAGGGG
>NW_019525134.1:2270223-2302667 GCF_002814215.2 Seriola lalandi dorsalis | reverse complement strand
GTACAGATGAGATGAGCTGCCTGCTGGGAGGAGAGGTGAGGCAGGAGGACCGAGTGGCAGGGACCAAGGTTTGTCTGGAGTCTCCCACTCTCTCGTCTCCAGGTGCCGCCCTGAGGGAGGTGGGTGGGGGTTAGACGTCAGTGGAAAAGTAGAGCGTGTTGCGCTTCAGTTCGGCAAAGGAGATGGGAGGATGCTGCAGGTAGTAGAGCAGCACCTGGACCTGAGAGGAGAGAAGGTCGTCTCATTACAAATACATTAAGAATGCATCGACTCATTCTGACTGTCGCCGTCTACTTCTCAGTCTAATACAGAGCCGGACCCTCCCCAATACCAATGAGTGTACACACAGCTGTCACTGTGATGCTGAAGAAAACTTAAAATGTGAAGATTGTCAGGCAAGAGAATCTTTTTATAAGCAGATTGATGAACGTGTATCTGCACTGGTCTGTTATAATGTGTGTTATTATGTACGTATTATATCCTGAAAGTGCAAGTCACACAACATCTAAAAACAAATCTGACTGACTTATTACTTCAAGGAAGAATAAGATTCTTGATAGAAATTGCATAAATGGAGATCTGAGGGTTTTACTTCAAGAGCTGTGAATCGCAGCCACTGCAGCTGCTTAACATGTGGATAATGGGTCCATAAATGTGTAATAACCTCTTATAACTACATAGTTTTATCTCTAAGGTCACGTGGGTCTACATCCTCTTTCCTTTATTCTCCTAAAATCTAAGCACATGAGAGAGAAATATCTTCCCAAGCTGTTTTCTCTCATAAAAAAAATCACAAAAGAATGATTTGAAAACTAAAAAAGTTTTTCTCTTTCAGTGAATTTTAAATAATTCTGGATTTTGTGGCAGACTAATTTCCTTTAGTTAATATTTAAGTTGTTTTGGTTCATGAGCTGCTTTGATGTTGAGAGTTCTGTATAATTCAGCGTTTAACTTTTACTTTGCTCTCTGTTCAGACAGACACGTATTTTGTCGATCGCTCCTCCAGTTCAGGTTTAAATCCACAGCTCCCATGAAGAATACTTGCTCCTCAGCTCAGTGAGACTAATCTGGTAAAATACAGTTTAAACAGCCAGGTAGGGCAGTAAAATCTGGGCAGATTTGAACATTTTAAAATGTTGTTGTGTGTCTAACAAACGTCTTTATGAAAACCGGTGAATGAGTCTAATGTGCCCCGTTGCTACGCTCCACAAATTTCCCTTAATCTCCCCTTTGATCAGTTTCATCAGATTGGTTTATGTTTGGAAAGTTTAATTTGATTTACCGTTTGTTTGATGCTCACAGCTAACCGGCACAAACACTTTCAGGTGCATAATTGAATTTACGTTATGCATTTCACTACCTCTAAAAGGTACTTTGCTTTGTGAGTCAGCGGACCCCATCTTTAACTTCAAGCAGGGTTTTTATTAGAATGAGAGCAAATGCATCACTCTGAGATGATGTGCAGGATATGCTGGCGGAAGCATCTTTCTTTGCTGTTTGACATTTTGTAAACTTGTCCAATAAACATTTAGAATTTAAATAAGCCAGAATACAAACAGTCAGCCTCACTGTAATGGACGGACTGGGGCTCCAGCATGTGCATGCTGCCCCATTTATGATGATTTACTCTGGATGTTGTTTATTCTACCAAGAAAAGACATTTGTGCACAGGAAACTCATCTCTCAGTAGAGATGAATTGATGGCCTGCAGCCTAAATACAGCTGGGAGAATAGACTGCAGTGACATGGGTCACTTGGCGACGTGGGAGTAAAATTCATCTGGAAAACATGTGCAGCGACCGAGGCAAAACGCATGTACGCACCAGCCTAACATTTATTACACTCACAGAGGGATGCCTACTCAGTTTCAAACTATCAAGAAGACTGTTTAGTAAAAAACCAAAGAGATGGAGGACACCAGAGAGAAACCACACACACACAGTTTCGTTTTTAAACCTGTAGATTCAGGTTCAACACCCAAAAATGTCAAAATAAAGACAATAAAACTTCAAATGCGGCTGCGTGTAGGTACCTGTGCCATGACGTCATGTGACCAGATGTCCGAGGCGGAGGTGATGTGCTGTCCCTTTGCGTGCTCTGACTCTGAGGGCCTGAGCAGGGTGGGGCCAAACACGGTGGCCAGGTTATGGAGGGACATCTTGTTGATCGGCTCCTTCTCAGCCACCCTGCAGGAACAAACACCCACAGGCCGTCAGTCAGGGAGGGCGGGGTCAATACAGGAAGGGACGCAGGTAGGGCGGAGTCAATACAGGAAAGGATGCAGGGAGGGCGGGGTCAATACAGGAAGGGACGCAGGTAGGGCGGGGTCAATACAGGAAATGGTGCAGGGAGGGCGGGGTCAATACAGGAAGGTATGCAGGGAGGGCGGGGTCAATATAGGAAGGGACGTAGGGAGGGCGGGGTCAATACAGGAAGGTACACAGGGAGGGTGGGGTCAATACAGGAAGGGACATAGGGAGGGCGGGGTCAATACAGGAAGGTATGCAGTGGATTTTTGCCTTAAGGTTAAAGGTAGGTTTGAATCTTTTGACCACAAATGAATTTTTCCTCCTTAAACCAACAGATTTGTTACTTTTTGACTGACGGGTGGCAAAACTGTGATCAGTGGGTGTCTACGTGTATGGGGGGGAGGGGGGTGTTTGAGTGTGTGTGTACCGTTTGAGGTGCTCCAGCAGAGTAAGGAAGGTCATGAGGTTGGGGTCCGGCAGGGAGCGTAGGAGGTGCATCATGCAGTTCTCCTTGGCTGCTGGGTCTGAGAGCGCTGCGAGAGAGAGGAAGGAGATGTCAGATCCAATTATGGTGAGGCAGCTTTTTAACTTTGGCCCTTATCTCTTTCAGCTGAGCAACGATAACTCTAAAGGTCACACCTATGCCCTCCATGAAGGCGGGGTAGAGGCGGTCGGTGAGCAGAGGCTCCGGCAGCTCCCTGAAGTACAGCTTCAGCGTCCCAGCGATGGCGTTAATGTCCATGTCGCTCAGCATCACCAGGATATCTTTGGTATCTACAGGTCAGACACAAACAAAGACCAATTAGAAACTGAACACACTGCATTATTACAGAAGCACGATAACACAGCTGCTCTCTGTCTCCAGGAACGATGTAACCTCTCAACAACCCCACATCCAGACGGAGACAGATGCTTAATATTACACACAGAAACGAAAGGTGAAACCGGGCTCGGCTCAGTCGGATCTGGGTGACGTAAAAACAGCCGTCACCGACACTGAGACTCTTATGCAACATAAAACTTGAACACTTGACAGCTGCTGCTCCTCATCTGTCCTGGATTCCCTGACAGCCGGTTCCCACAAATCTATTCTACACAGTGTCAGAGTGAATAAGTACTACAGCTCTGAGCTGCAGCACAGGCTCTACGTCGAACACTATATTCATCTGAAACACACACGGACTTTATACACACACTACATTTCTGGGAAATTACTCGGGACCAACGAGGTAAATGCTCGATGACTGACAGGATAAATGATGGGATGTGTCACTGATCTATCTTTCTGGGTTTATTCACTGTAGTGGTACTGCACTGTGGGACGTAATCGCTGCTCAGAGGAGTGTACTCACCACTCACCAGTTACTGTTTTTGTACAAATGTATGTAAGTTGATTGTTTGTTAAATCCTAAAATGAGCCTTAAGTTTCCCACAAAATGGATCCTGTCTCAGTTTACACAATACACCTGTGAGTACTGAAGTACAACACATCCATGTTTGTTTACACGAAGGTTTATAACGGCCATCTTTGTTTTACCATCAAAATAATTTCATTTCATTTGAGTTTTCTTCCTCTGTTAGTGAATCGCTGTTTCATATTGTTTTCTGTTGACTTTATTTTGCACACATGTGTTGCTATGACTTGAGTCAGTGATGGGGTTTTCCTTCACTACGAACATGTGACTCAGGAGCTCTTTCTGGTAAATATGCATCATTGTTTTCAGCTGTTGTGATTGTTAGAAAGGATCAAACCTTTTATATTGTTTCTATTCTGTGAAATGAATTAACTGGTAATAAAAAAGCACATAATCTGACCTTTCCTTCTTCAGTTACAGATATACTGTGATGAACTGCAGATTCCATTGCGATATATTATATATTGATTCCTAACCTTACTGCATAGCAGGGAAAAAAATATATTAAATAGTAGATTGATCTCCGGTCAAGATGACAGAAGCAACACAGTGTCCCACAGAAACCAGTGGGCGGAGTCTTACTGGTGTCGAATGCTGCTTTGAGGGCCTGGATATCAGTGGCCACCCCTGAGATCCTGTAGATTCCTACTTCGTCAATCCCCCTCTTCTCCACTTCCTCAATGCACTGACGGACTATGTAAGGCACCTTGGAGCGTTCACGCCTGCGGACACAAACAGCAGTTTACACGTTACTCCTCTGATGATGTGGGAGAAATGAACTGTTGACCTGACAAACAGATCTCATCTCTCTCGCTCGTCTGTTAGCATCTGTTAGCTCTGTTAGCTTGTCCATTCTGATCTCAATAACAGGAAGACACTCACTTTGTCACCACGTTGATTTTGACTCCAAACACCCCACTCTGTTTTTTGGACGGCGTTCTCTTCAAGCTGAGGTCCCGACTCGTGAACTTCATGGAGAACTCCACTTTGATCTGGTGATGAACAACAGCTTCAGTAAACTGCATTTCTCTCAGAAGCCAGAACAGATTTTTTTTTTTGGTCTCTTTCTGTCGTAATTTGGAGATTTTGACAGTGAAGCTTTAAAACTGAGCCACTGATACAATTACAACACCCAACACCTTCAAACTAATCATTTAACATTTGGATTTTATTGTTAACATTACAGCCAAACTGATTTTGTTTTCTGGAAATTCAAATTTATATTATAAATGATTTTTCTCTTTTCAAAAACGTGCGTGTGCACAAATTCCTGCAGTCTCCAGGACTAAACACGTAACCTCAGTCTCACTTTGACTTCCTGCAGCGCTGTGAGAGGATACAGTGCTGTTATGATACTGACTCCAAACTTTGCCAAATATAACACATCTCATTACAGTATTTATAGTGTGTGTGTCATTATCTAATCTAAACAAATCTAATCTATGACAGAGTTAAAATTGTTGGAGTCTCACCCCGTTCATCTCTATGACGTCCATGTGCCAGTTCTTGGACTGCACCGTCTGAGGATCCAGCTGAAAGACACAACAGAGACACAAACATATTGGATGATGAGATTGTTTTATCAGATAAGGACACATGACTAAATTCATACAGAGATTTCCCCCAGAGGATTCTGCTTAACCAAATCTTCAGACAGTGTTTGTTCACCACGGAAGAGTCACATTTCCGCATGATAGCATTATGGGAAACAAGTGAGGAGAGTCACTACCTGTACGTTCACCACACTCTTTTCCCCACATGAATCATGGGGAATATTTTTTACCACAGGAAGGAAGCCAGTTTTTACCCTCCCAGTGCAGATTCCCAGAAAAGCTGGTTGATATTCATATCATGTAGAAAAAAATAGTAGTAATGGGAAACTAGTAATGGGAAAAGCCAAACGAGAGGGAGCAGCAGAGGTGTGTGAGAGATGATAGCAAAGAGCAAATGCAGGACTGCTGTGTTAAAGGAAGACTGCAGGTAAATCATGAAATGACTGAACAGTCACTTCAACAGCTGCTGCTTATCACAGAAACCCCCTCCTCTCTTTGGTGGAGGTTAAAACACGCTGTTCCCGCCCGGTTTCGAACCGAGGACCTTTCGCGTGTTAGGCGAACGTGATAACCACTACACTACGGGAACTGGCTGACAGCTGACCCCTCCCACTTTGCAAACATAACTTCAAGGCATGCAATACCACAGAGCGGCCGACACGAAAGGCAAGGCTGCAACGGACTTTAAGTTTAAAGGTGACTGAAGACACTTGTGATTAATATCCAAGTCCAGAGTTCACCTTTAAGCTGCTCCATGTATCTAACCCAGATCAGAGTCGAGCTGTCGCAGCGCCTGCGCCCCCGCTGCTGCTGCTGCTGCTCACAACCACAGTCACTCAGTTCACTTAGGGAAAGAGTGATGCCACTTATGTTTCCCACACATGCCCCCTGCGGTCTCCTGAAGGTCCAACAAGGGCTCCAAATTGGCTCCGACACTTGGTCTACTTCTCCACACACACTCAGAGTCTGGATCACATGTCCCATGATGCCCTCTGAGACACGAAGGATGGCAGCTTCTTGTTTCTTCAACTCTCCTGGAGTGTGCGCCTGCTGTGGGAGGCCACAGCAGCTAATGCCTTTTTTACAGGCAGTTTGAGCATCTGCACTACACAGTTATGTCATTACAAGCACACGTGTCCATGTGCTCACCTCAGAGGGAAATAATGATTGTTGGATGAGCACAAGGGCAGCACACTTCTCTTATTGTCAGCATTAGGCTGCAACCATTAAAAGTTCTCAGTGAGTGTATTTCATTACCTCGTAAAAAGGCCATTTGGCATCGGTTTCACGCATTCCTATTATCGTTAAAGCTCGTTTTCCCAGCAGGGCTTGGGTTTGAGATGAGGGACAGGTAATCACCGCAATTGGGTCTTTACACCGCTACTGCCAAGAAGAGATGTGGGCAAAAATCCAGGACTCGCTGACGGCGCCTCTCGTAGCAGACTCGCTGAAAAAACAAAAACGTTCCCCCCGCCTAGTTCCTCTCTATTGCCCTCTGTTAATTTCTAAAAAACCTGATTAAAAATGAATGTACTCAAATAGGGTTGTAAAAACAAAAAGGGATTCTTTACAGGCAGGGTTTACACTCCCTGACCCGTCTCGAAACTCCAACCTCAACCGGGCCCTTTTTTATTACAAAAATACTTAGAGGGGAACTTGCCCCCCCCCCCCCTTCCTGGGAAATGAGTTGGTTTAAAGGGATGACTACAAAATGCTTGGCTAAAGAGGCCTGCACGAAGCAAACTCAGGCCGAATTATTTCATACAAAGTATTCTGCTCAGAAAACAGGACGAAAGGTCAGGGGAAGGGCTGCATGACAAGACACGGCTTTCTTGGAGATGAACTGTGACTTATTGGGGGGGATGTGTCGAGCCGGCTGGTTTGAACAAAGCTGAAGGAGGATTAAGGTTTTATCCTGAGTGACGTCTCAGGCAGGGACGCAGCAGGGAGAGGGCAGCAGGTAACTGAACCACTGGGGAGAGAAAGGTAGTAATTTTTAATACAGCCCAGAATGCAAAATAAAGAAATAAAGCTGGTGATATTCATCTTCATCTGACAGCGGTGGACATGGTCACAGTCTGAAGGTGGACATGTGGACACCGAGGGATTAATGGTGCATTCAAAGCAAAGAAGATACACTGCAAATAACGTATTTCAAAGAATTACTTACAGCTGATTTACAGTATATTTAGACCTTTTTTCAGACCTAATAACGACCCACAGTCCCCTTTCATCTCCAGAGATCCAGTGACAGATTTCCATTCATAGGGATTTTGAACACATGAGCATCTACGGTATGTGTGCGCGTTCATGCACATGTCTAAGAAAAGATAAAAGTCAGAAACTGTCTTGTGTTTTTTTTTATTTTTTCATCCTCAGGCTAATATGGTTCAGATTAGGATCGCATCACTGCGGTGTCAAAGCTCTCTTTATACGACCCGGAAAACAAAGCAAAGCACAGAAATACTTCACACGTAGCGGAGCGTTGCGGACACTGATTTGTACGGATTCCAGTGGCGGCCTTTTCCTTATATAGAATACAATAAATATGTATGTGTTTCAATGGGAACTCAATGTTCTGTGTGTGTCTGTGCGTGTGTGTGTCTGTGCGTGTGTGTCTGTGCACCAGGTTTTGGGGCTCAGCTGGTAACTGTGCTGCCTATCTACTTCCTCTAAACCCTGTGTATGTTGCACTAACCTGACGCCTGTATGCTCTCACACACTCGTGTCGTCCTTTCTTCCTTGTTTGAACATTTAACGTGCAACAGGAAGCCGGTGGCTGCCACTTGTAGGCCCCAATGGATGACTTTTGTATGTTTGGTGCTTGAGGAGTTTGGGGACATTAAAGGGTTAATACTTTACCAACAAACACTGTTGGGGCCATCAGTGGCCAGTTTAACATTTTTTTATTAGCCATTAAATTACTACATACAACAAAGGCTGACGTTCCTCGTGCACAACCAACAGTGTTACTGTGACTTCATCTTCTGCTCCATGAACTTATGATATTAAAAAAAATGCTGTTCCCGCCCGGTCTCGAACCGAGGACCTTTCGCGTGTTAGGCGAACGTGATAACCACTACACTACGGGAACTGGCTGTCAGCTGTCTCCCCCCCCCCCCACAATATAATCCTGCCCTCCTTCACCAGCAGGTGACGTGAGTCAAGCTGCTGCAGCCGTTACGAGACTGACAGCAGCAACAGACTGACCCAGCAGGACAGTGAGGGGTCCGCAGCTCTTTACATTTCCTGCACAGGAGACGTGCTTCTGCAGCAGAGTCACACCTGCAGGTTGAAGGAGCAGGTTTTACCAAAGTGACCACGATACAAACCATGAATAAGGTCTGATGCAGTAAATAAACCATCATCCCCCAGTGTTTTACAAGTTACTGCTCATATGACTGAGGTGGTTTGGTAAAATATATGTTTCAAATAAAAGAATTTTATATCATACAGTATGTTGTTTCAATTAAATATGGAGTTTGGATACTTGTTTATTCTGTATCATATGAATATAATTCCCTTTGAAACCTAGTGCTGGTTTATGTAGATCTAAGACAAGGAGGTGAGGGTGTTTTAAACAGCAGTAGACATTGTGCCAAACAGACACTGAAATGATGTGTAAAGCCTTTAATAATAAAATCCCTATACACTTAATTAGGCCTTTTTTGCTGTGCCTGAGAGTTGATGCATGCTGGCGACAATATTCAAAACACTGCTTCTTCTGATATGCTAAATTAATGAATTTTTGTTTAATTTGTCCTTTGTGTTTCATTGTAGCTTTTCCATTGCTGCTCTCTGGATGATTAAATATTCATTCAGCTGCAGGAAGCTTTTTATTAGAGCTTTAATTAGAACGTAGCTCAAACTGCATGGCTCCTTGGTTTTGGAAGGATTACAGGAACTGTTTGAGCAGTGATTGAGCCTTTTTTTCATTCCTTGCTAACACATCACCCTGCAGTTTATTTCTCGCCATACAATAGAAGCGCACAACTATTTTTAGTCTCATGAACCACATAATCATAATGTTTAAACGTGCACCAGTGAGAGCGTCTTTACTCGACAGCTGCTGATGTCACCACGACCATGTGAGCTCTTTGACTCAGTTGCCATGTTGCCTCGTCTCCTAACTTCCCCGCTCGAGCCAATCGGAGGGAGTTTTCAGGCCGCAGAGGGCTGTGATTTGCAGAGTAGTGTTTCGTCTCTGCAGGCGCTCTGTGATTCTTTTCTCGGGCCTGTAAACAGCGACACACAGATCCGTACTACACTTATGCAACACAACCCTGCCTGCAGCCTGGGTGAGCAAGAGCGCTGATGCAGAAAGAATTGTGAGTTATCCTACATGTAAGAAGAAGAAGAAAAAGATGGAAATAGCCCTTTAATGCTCTGAATTTGAGTTAATCACATGCACTTCCTTCATTCAAAAGTACTTTCATGGTTTTTCTTCCCTCAAAATGTTCCATTCTCACATGATTTCCTCCCATGTTGTTCCTGTTTTGGACGATGTTCAGTGTGAATTTACTCAGTAAAGACACGTCGATGTAAAAACAGATGATTAAGGTTTTTCTGCAAAATAAAAAAAACAACAGTTCACTGCTTCTCTGGATGTTACCACTCAGCTCCCATTAAAAGGCCTTCAACCATAATCTAAAACCCACACAGATGCAAACGCCGCTTTGTTCCATTTCCATCAAATTTCTGATTTAAGCAGCAGAAACTCACATATGCTGTCAAGACACTGGGATCTGAGTCACATGCTTGTCATGTGATGAACCCTCATGTTTGTGTTGGACAGATCTGCGGTGAGGTGTTTCACCCGTCAGCCCTTGTGGAGACTCATTACCTCACTATTCAGGTCATTTGTGATCTTTTCCTCTAACAGCATGTACCGCTTGTACGTCATTAGATCATCTCGTGTGTGTTTACTCAGTGGAGTTCACAACATCACTGTCGCTGCTAAAGAGAAAGTATGATGTGTGAGTTTTGAAGCAGGTGCCAGTGCCATGATCAGAGGAGTCCCGCTCCAGCGCTGATGTAACTTTCACCAAGTTTTTTATTTTTATTTTATATTTTTTTTGCTTTTTTTGGGGGGGTGGGGGGTGGATGAGCTGGAGTTTGAAATAAACCAGCAAAACAAGTCATAAACTGACTGTCCTCGATTATTCCACACAGTTCTTCTCTGTTCATGTGGTAACTGTCGGAGTCACCGTCTCTGAGCGCAGACTACTGTTAAAGCATGTGCTGAACACCAGGCGCCCTCGTCTCTTTACTCTCAGTCTAATTACATGATTAATGTCTCGTTGTCACCCCACTGAGATTAAAGCCACCGAGCACACGGCCCGCTGAAGGGCCAGAGGCGAGGGGGTCACTGTGGGTATCAACCTGAGAACGCTTTACTGACTTGCCTCGTGTCTCCTGGAGCTCATTAACCAATCGCAGCTCCCGCTCACTGGGGATGGATTGGGGCCAATAAAAGGCTACGCCCTCCGGTGGGGACAGACGGAGATTTATGTGGCCTATATAAAAGGCCATTAGGGGGACTGCCTGGCATTTTAGGCACACAGGAGGAAGGGATGAAACGCTAATATCATCTGCACTAATCAACATACTCAAATGGAAGAGCATAATTTCGTATGTGGGCTAAAATGTGGCGGGGGCGAGAGGTGGGATGAGCGGGCGGATGATAATGGTTGGATCTGATTCTCTTCCACGGCTAAGCCGGCACGACAGCTCCATTGTTCTCCTCGCTAAGCTGGCTGAAAGTCCACAAAGAAAATAAAACCGAACCTGCGCAGCAAACAGGTCATCGGGCCAAAATAAATCCAAAACGTGATGTTAAACACGACGCCAAAACCGGCTACAACCCGCTAACAGCTTCATCATCGTTTGTTCTTTTGCTGGGACACATTCAATACATTATGTCTGGTTCTAGGCCAATTACTGTTCCCAGCCAGCCTCCTATCTCATCACACTGTGTCTTAATTAGCTGCTGCTTAAGGCTGAAGGAGAGAGGACAAATCCCCGGTGTGCTGCCATACCCTCATGCATCCCTTAACATCCACATTCCTCTGAACACCCTGTGAATAACACGCTGCATCACACAGATGCACATAAACACAAAACACAATATGCCCTGAAGCTTTCAATAACTCTTTGAAAATAAACCTGGAAGTCGCTGCTCCTCATAATGTGTTTCAGAACGCTAAATTGAATTTAAAGACAAATTCTTAGTAAATTTGATCAATTTAAAAAGCTAAATAAAGCTAGAAAAAAAACAACTATTTTCCACTTGAGCACAGCTGATTAAGGCTGTACAATGATGAAATAAATAGATAAAACAAAAAGAATAAAAAGGAAATTATGTCTGAATGTGAATATATAATAAAAATATTCACTGTATTAACCCTGACCTGTCTGAAAGATAAAAACATTATTAAAGACTTTTCAGACTTTAGTTTCTTGTTGTTTTCAGCTACGTTTTGAACACGACATGTTTTTGTTTCAGATGATTTAACACCATCGCCTCTCCATCATCAAACAGTGTTCACCACCATCTAGAGGCAGAAATGCAGGGCTGAGGGTGGGGGCCGTAGTAGAACAGCTGATAGGATCTAAAGGTGACGGGACACAGAAAAACTGCAACACAAGTTTACTTGTAAAAGCTGCCATTCAAAGGGACATTCAGAATGAATGAATGAATGGATGAATGTGTTCACAGAGAAGCTGAGTGACCGGGGATTTCTGCGCAAGGTGGGAGAGCTGGGAGGCAGGATCACATGCAAATAACTGCAGTGCTGCCAAATCTGGACAGCAGCGAAACACAGAATCCTCCTGAGTCACATTCTTTGACATGAAGACATCAGCGTCTTTGTGCACAGAGAGGAGAGGAATGAATCAATACAGGACCTGCGGGGTCAATGCAGTAAAGTCCGGGCTTAGTTTGTAATTCCCATTTTATCCCGCTCAGTATAACCAGTGGTCAGCCGTCCTCAGGCCTGTTGAATAATGGAAAGCAGCGAAGCAAAGGTCAAGCCAACTCTCAACTTGGATTCTTTATTCTGAACCGGTTCATTACAGCTCAAAACGCTGGCGACGCACTTTCTGATGAAGATGAGGAGGACTGCTGAATAACCGTGCAAACACACACTGAACTAAGAACAGAGAGATACACCTGAGGCTCATAGCTCCACACATTAGTCACCGCTGTAGCTGTGTGTGCAGAGCTGTGATAGAACCAGCTCAGGCTCACGTGCTTCCTCTCTGTCTTCCACATACAGAAAGCATCTGAAGGGGAAAAAAAGAAAGGTACCACTTTCCTGCTCCCACGCATGAATCACGATCCAGAACCTGCATTTAAACTTTGCCATAACAAACCTCTGTGTGTGTGTGTGTCTGTGTGTGTCTGTGTGTGCGCTCATCGTTGGGTAACAGATCCCTCAACACAAAGGTCATTCAGTCCAACCTGAATGCTTTCACCACATGACAATAATTGAACCTCAATCCTATAATAGCACAACACAGTGATCGCTATGTTTTCCATCTAATTTTGGTCTCAAACTCAAGTGAATTAGAAAAGAATCATGCAAACACAATGAAATGCCAAAAGATCATGTGTAACAAAACACAGTGGGGAAACTGCAGATGAGAATACTGGAAAAAATGTGTTTAGCCGAAGATTTACCTTCGCAAAAAAAAAAAAAAAAAGATGCGCCAGACACATGTTTCAGGAATGTGACAGTTAATCAGAGAAGGAAAAATAAGAATCTGTGCTTCAAA
The DNA here is from genome assembly GCF_002814215.2 of Seriola lalandi dorsalis. Taxonomy (NCBI): domain Eukaryota; kingdom Metazoa; phylum Chordata; class Actinopteri; order Carangiformes; family Carangidae; genus Seriola; species Seriola lalandi. The sequence continues at coordinate 2,289,674 of NW_019525134.1, read as the reverse complement.
TGCCAGAGGAGCGGTGGACCGGTGGAGCCAGACACTATCTGAAACGAACAGCAGAGGGAGCTGGTCTGATACCAAAACACCATAACCAGCTCGGTTTTTATTTGGAAACACCATGTACTCATCACGAGTGGCTTCAAAAGAAGACCAACAAAGGCTGGTGGAGGCAGGAAGTGACAGGAACCTCAACAGGGACGCAGAATATCACAGCAACAGACACTGGTTTCCACAGTGACGGAGATTTTCACCTCTTGATTGTAAAATTGTAAAATTTAGTATCCGAGGAATTAATTTACCTTCTTAGTGTTATTAATGAGTTCATTAACATATTTGTGGTGGAGTATCAATCCTCTACACGCCCTGATGTGAAGAGTATAAGCACTTCTTCTTTAAGATGAAACATTAGTAACAAATATTATAAGTGTCCATTGCAGTTAATTACATTTAAAATTATTTAAGGAGGAAAAAAAAGGATGAATAAAAGTTTTTCCGAAAATATTCTTTTGTCTGTGCTGTGGTGGGAGTTACTGCAGGTCACAGTTTAACCAGGTCTGTGCTGCAGTCAACAGACCCATCAGATAAGAACAATAGTCAACTCTGCGCTGATGGAAAGACACGGGGGGAGAGAGAGCACATGGAGCGACACGCTGAAAATAAAAGAGACAGAGAGCAAACAGATGGAAGTGACAGAGTGATAAATAACAGAGAACAAATGCAAAGGGGGAGAAGATAAAAGAGAGGAAACGCAGTGAGTGTGTGTGTGTGTGTGTGTGTGTGTGTGTGTGTGTGCATATGTCAGCCAGAGACCTTTTGTCTGAGCAGCTTGCTGCGGACGCGGCCCCATAGCTTGGCCCCGGTGTTGGTGTGCCTCTTGAGCACGGGGGTCTGTGGCTGGCTGGACAGATTGTGCTGGTTCTGGTCTACGCAGCAGTGCTGCTCCAGGCGCTCACACACCGAGTTCAAGTTTACATCCGACACCAGGATCTCCGTCATCCCAAAGCCTCTGATTCCCCCTCCCACCAAAACACAGGTGGACGAAGTGCGCCGCTTACAACGAGGGAGGGAGGGAGGATGGATCCTCACCGACCTCTCACAGATTACCGGACCAGGTGCTGGAAAGCAGCTCCGGGATTTCACCAACAAAGAAGAGGAAAAGTCTCCTGCAGCTGATGTTCACTTCAGAAAAGACAAGAGTGATGAAAGTGAGTAGAAGAAGATGCTGCCATGGCTTCCTTCACGAGCCTGATAATAATTCCACGTTGGTTCCTCTTTCTCTGTGAGCTCATTCCACAGTCAGCCGCCAACATCTCCTCGCTGAGCAGTCTGACTTCCACAACGGCAAACACAGACACAGAGCGCTGGAGCGAGGCAGAGCGAGAGAGAGAGAGAGAGGGGGAGGGAGGGAGGGAGAGGAGGGGAGTGAATGAGCTCCCGTTGTCACTGAGCGGCCCTGCTTCTCCAGATGTTGATGGACACACCTCCAAAGAGAGGAGGGAGGGATGGAGGGAGTAATACACAGTCAATGAGAAATGAGGAGAGAGAGGCAGAGAGGAAAGAAGGAGCGAGCGACGGACTGCTGAACGCTGCGCTGTGTTTTGTTCAGAGCTTTGACCCCTTGTCAACCTTTCCCAGAGCTGGTCAGCAAACAGGAAGTGGCCGGAGAGGAATGTGACGAGGAGGAAGAGGTAGAGAAGGTGTGAAACTTTAAAGTGGGAAGGTAATGACTGATAAATAAGACAAAGACGATCAGCAATCATCTAATGAACTTAAAAAGCTTCCATGTTGTCAAATCCTCTTAAAAAGTGATAAAAGATAAAACCCTCTTCTTCCTCTCTTCTCACCACTCGTGCAGTCCCACCATTCCCCCTCCACTCACTGTAAATGTGTGTGTGTGTGTGTGTGTATTTTTCCACTACAATGCTTTAACCCCTTTTTCACTGAGTGCGTCTGTTGACATTGGAGACTCAGTCAAAGACATCGACACACACGCAGCTCGCTCACCCTGGGACACAGGCAGAGCGAATCGCCATCTGTATTCACCAGGACAGCCGGAGCTGGCTGCTCTTAAAAGGCGTATTCCTCGGTATAATGGATCGATCGGGGCCGGGGAGTCGGTGTACGCCTGTCAAACTCCATCTCCATCCAGCTCGTCCCATCCCGTTCGAATTAACAGGGGGGGAAAATATTCTGCTGGGGAGAAGGTTACAGACACGAGGCTGCACTTTTACAACCTCGGGAGCAGTCAGGCAGACTGTCTGCTGGGCTGAGTGGAAGTTATGATTCAGAGTCATGTGCACGGGCAGGTAGAGGGGTTCCTGCTGACTGAGGAGCAGGAGAGGGAAATCAACAGAGAAGACTGAGGACATGACGTATTGATCCGGTGTCATTGTTTGAGTTTGAGAGTCAGCTGAGAAGTTAACATCAAAGGGACGTTGTAAAGTCATGATTAACACCTGAAGGTACGACTGACTGAGCCAACGTCATGTCAGCAGGGTTTACCTGACTGTGTATGAGACGAGAACAACCATGTTAGGGTCTTCTCTCCATGCTGCGTGACTTACTGCCTCTGTGGTTCTTCAGAGAACTAGCGACTCTCAACAGAAAGAAGGATTTCTTTCACACAGGTTATAAAATTTCCCTGATGTAGAGAAATGGTGGGACACAGCTGTGTTTACTAGGACGGCAAGTGAGATGCATAAATATGTCCTCTGCAATAAACAGCTCCTCTGCAAATCCTCTCTCTACTATGAGAATCAGATTGAGTCACTAAGGAAACATTCACTCACTGATGCCACAAAAAGATCATTAAAGCGATTGATTATCGATCTTCTACATGATGATTTATCATAAATTCCCAGTACTCCAGCAGTTACAAGGAGAGGAAGCGGAAGTGAATATTTTCAGTGCTTAGTTTGAAGTCCACCTGAGCTCTGAACACACCTGAACAGATGACACGTCATCATGAGTCGTCTCAGGTAGCAGCAACAGTCCGACACAGACGGTTGGTGTGTGACTCTGTGGCGATGGAGGCCGAGGGGAAGGGTGAAGAGGGCAGCCTGCATGTCTGACGGGGAGAGGCGGGGTGGGCTGATATAGGAGAGACCTCAGCCAACCCTCGCCACAGAGTATTTTTAGCTCCCAGTGTTTTCAGCTATGAGATATACAGACTCCATGCGTCACATCTTGGAAAGAATGTCTGGGAAAACCATGTTTTGCAAATGGGGGGGGGGAGGAGGAGAAAAAAAACCCAAGGGGAGACAGGAGATATTTTTGGGTGAGATGAGAGAGAAGGGGAAGACAGAAATAGATGAGCATGTTTTGACTGAGTTTATGTTCACTGTTGCATATGTTTAAAGAGAGTTCTGCTTCCACTGCGTCCAGCAAAGCAGAAAAATCATCAATGCCTTAATGATTTCAATTGTTCATTTCAGTCCTGAATTTACAGCCCTGATTTCTCCTTCATATGGACGCACTGATCCAACTCTCCGTGATGCACCTCACTGTGTGGCACCGAGTTCTGAGTTGGATGTAACTGACAACAGATGAATTCATTTTGGATCAGTCCGATACTCTCTCTACCATTTTATGAAGTCAGCATCATCACGTCAGACTGGTGCTTCTCTAACTGCTGAGTTGACTGAACAGTAACAACAAATCCTTTATAAGATTTGAAGATGATGTCATCTAATAATTTTGTCTCTACAGATAAAAAATATTCAAAACAACCAACTCTTCACATGTGAAGCTGTGACCAGATACTCTTTGCTGGGTTTAACTTGATCAATAATTTTCACAATCAAAACTGTCACTGATTAACTATGTTTTGATTGTTGATTAATTGTTGATCAGATGATGGTTTCAACACTTGCAAGAGCCACCGTTTATAAAGCTGCTTCCACTAGAGAAGAAATGATATGACGACGTGATAAAATGCCTCATCAGTTAAATACTCCCAGGAGTTTAGCTGATGGTGGCGAGTCTTTGCTAATCTTAGCAAAATGTAGGTCAGATTAAATAAAATAAATATAATAAATATCCCTTCTAACTAATTCTAACATCGCTCTGCACATGCATACATATGTTTTCTGCTGCTGGTTGAGAAAGGCTGAAAGTCCAAAGATGCTGAGCAGTGCAGTGCAGCCCTCCTATATTCACCATCACAAACCAGGCAGGATGCTCCATTTACAAACAGCCACAGTTCCACGGAGCTCAGTGATACTTTAGAGCAGCAGCATCTTTCACGGCGTCTATACGACCGGGTCAACCAGAGTCCAGCGCGTCACAACACATCACATCCACAAAACCACGGAGCGAACACACGTATGCACTCCTCCAGCACACACATCCTGTAAATTCATATACCCAGGGCTCCACTCTCTGTAGTGTTAGCACATGACTCATTTATGGCATTAAGACCATGCCTACACACTGTACATACAGACACGTTAACCCACAATACTGGGAGTTCACACAACTCCACGCTCATTAAAACAGCCCTGGCAGATCTGCGCAGGCTGCACACAGACGGCCACAGTTCACCCAAACCCACATTTACTCCATACATGACATTTAAATGATAAAATAATAACAGGATAGCCATGTGCCACAATAATATTTGTCTGAATCTCGTTGAGAGCAAACTATTTCTGCTCCCTGGTTTTGTTGGTGGGATGGGTTTTTGCTGTGCGTAAGAAGAGCGGAATAATGGCCCCTTATTTTCCAAAAAAAGGCCGTCGCATAGATAAAAATGTACTGTGGAGATAAATGAACAGTATGAGAGGGTGAACTGCGTGGGGCCTTGAGCTTGGGAGACATGGGAATGATAAAAAGAGGAAAAACGCAAGAAGAAGGAGGAGAGGAGGAGGGAGTTGAACAGGGAGATAAGATTAAGAGTTCTTGTGGGAATAGGAGACTACATGAAAGAAAAGAGAGTAATTAGTAAAAGCGGTAATCCTCCAGTTGGTTTTTGGTTCCAGGTTTGGAGCTAAGAACTCAGACCTCTTTTAGAGATCACCTGACACTGTGGCTGCTGGCTTCCCTTTTTCTTTTCTGTTGATTGATTCGTTTTCCTACTCTTGTCTTCTTTTGGATCTTTTTTTTCCTTCCATTTTAACAAAGAGCTCATGCTGCTGGAAATCTGTGCACCAAAGGTCCGAGGAACAAGCTACTGAACACCCAGTTATTTTAAAGGGCAATTTAAAGACATTTCATTTGAAAACGTATTAGAATTTAATTTCAACTATGTAGATAAAGGATGAAAAGGTGAGAGAACAGATGGTTCAGGACTGAGTGCCCATGCTCTGACATCAGGACCAGTCCTGGCTCTTAATTATAGATGGGCTGGGTGGGCACAGCCCCTTGTAAAGCTGCTCCATATGACCAGACAAGAGGGGGGGGAGGGGGGAGTGTTGAACGAGGTCCTGGTTTCCACTCCACACTCCATCTGCGGAGTCCGGCCGCTCCCTGAAAAGCACCGTGATTCTGTTGATTGTGCGATTCTCTGGCCTCGACTCCTGCAGGCTTCAGCACTGCTCTGCCAATCACAGAGAGCCAGACATAAATTAATGATCAATTTAACGACCACGCCGCTCCGACATGAATATGGAGCAGCTCTGAATCCATGCCTGGCTAATGAATATGGGACGGTCCTGGCACTCTAATGAAGTCGGGCTACATTCAGGTGTTTGCCTTGTAACAAGCCGCTGCAGCTGCACATCTGCCTGTAAATGTGTTGGAGCTGACCTTCACCATATTCCTCCTTTGTCTGACACAAACCATGTGTGTGATGCAATATAGCCATAAATTACATCCTCAGCCGGAGCTGGAATATTTGACACTACATCCTGTTACTACAACTACAGAGTTTTGAATAGGAATCTGCAGCGAGTCTCTTTTTTCATGTTCTGTCTCGTCCTGTCCGACCTGTAGAAAACGGACAGATGGCTGGTATATTCCATTGTTAAAGGAATATTTTGATTATTTTTTGTTCACCAAGTTATAAGATCGATAGCGTTCTCATGTCCACTGGTAGTCAATTAACTTTGCTTGGAAAAAGAGGAAGTAGGTATCATAACATGAGATAAAATAAGATGTCAAACTATTCCTTTAAAACTGAATATTTGGGGGATTTTGCTGTGAATTGAAACAGCCAGAAAGAGCGACTATGATCTCCACCAATCTGCAGCTGTTAATGGTTTCTCTGTATTTTCACTGTCATGGCAGAAAGAGGGTGCACAGTTTGGTTCTCAGGTTTTAAACTGCAGCACGCTACACGATCTAACACTGAAACCGAGTGAGTGCATTTATATTCCAGGCCTCAGCTCGGCCCCGTTCCCACTGTAAATCCCTGTGAGAACAGAGGTGAACGTTTGGGACCTTGGTATCAAAAAAACCATGAAATAAAAAAATAAAAAAGGGAAGCGGCTTCAGGCTTATTTAACTTACTCATCAAAAATAACAAGTGCTGTGTTTTCATCGTGTGTGCTCTGCTCTCTGAGGCCTGTGATTGGCCGACATGACGGGCTGGGTGACACTGATAGCCTCAAGTCATGTTGTGAGCGGATAATTCAATCAGATTTAATTTGAAGGGTCTCTATAAGTATGTTTATGGGATGACCCACTCCTCCTCTTTGATCTTTCCCGCTGCCTTCGCTAAAGCTCAGGCGAGAGGAGGGGGAACAGAGTGAAGAAAAGAGGTGTGTGTGTGTGTGTGTGTGTGTGTGTGTGTGTGTGTGTGTGTGTGTGTGGGGAGGGCATTTGAGGGTGGGTCCTTCAGGGTACAGTGGGAGTGCTAAGACGGGAGTGCAGAGGTGGGGGGGGGTTTGGCAGGGTGGGAAATCACAGCCTTAGGGTGCTCTACAGATTATTCCTGCTTCTCTTTCATCTGAGCTGATGGGGGGGGTGGGGGCCAGCTTCCTCCGATTAACCGCTCCATCACTTATTAAGCACTTTGGAACAAAAGTGGTGATGGAGAGTGAGGAGGGAAGACAAGAGGAAAAGCAAGGAGGAGGTTTCATTAGCATGTAGCTGGAGACTGTTGTGTGTTGTTGGGTGTGGTTGGGATGAGAAGAGGAGTGTATGTCTCCTGTCAGAGACGGAGAGTGGGCGGAAAAACAAAGCATCCAGGACACGAGAAGCCATGAATACACGCAGATATTTAAAGACTTAAAATTGACTTTCAGGTAAATCTAGCCACAACTCAGCAGAAAAGCCTTTTAAAACTGCTGTGCTTTTTTCACTAGAGCATTTTTGAGTCTGATGATGTGCATTTGGATGCAGGCAAGGACACAGAGAGAGAGAGAGAGAGAGAAACTGAGCGAGAGAGAGAAACTGAGCGAGAGCAAACAAAGCACAAAAAGAGGTTGAGAAGCAGAGTGATGCAAGAGCAAATGTTGAAGCAGTAACGCTGCAGGTTCTGCATGATAAACCTCCACCCAAACACTGAGGTCACACTCTGTACACGCTGTTCTTCACGTCTTCAGCCATTTCTACGTCCGTCTCATCTGATATAACTGCTGATTGTTACGTTTGTTGATCCGCGTCTGTTTGATTCTGTCTGATGTCTGAATCGCACAGAGGACGGAGACAGTCGATGCTCTGTGAAATCAGAACTGAATACACACTAATAATGTAAATCATGGGCAACACTGAACAAGTCGGCCCGTACTGGAAATTTAACAATCAAGTCGATCTCTCTTTGTGGCACAGTCGCAGCTGAACAAGACACAACATCAGACGCAGAATCAACAGCAGAATTCAAATGTGTCGTTCCTTGGCTCAAAGTGTATTTGTTCACTAAACAACAGAGCCTTCTCTGTGAAGATAATTACAGCTAAACAACACAGTGAACTTTCTTTAATTACAACTGATCCACCCATTTCTGGCAAACACTGCAGCATACAAATTCAGCCAAGATAAAGCCTGGGTTTGCTTTAAATAAAAACCCCAAATGAAAAGCAGAGTTAAAGCTGCACAAAGCAAATTTGCAAGAAAATAATGTAGTAATAATAAATGCACTAATAAAGCACCAAAACATCATGAAACTACATAATCCCGAGTGTCTGAGTCTATTTTTCCTTTAGCAGAAAGAGGAGGAGGTTATGATACGAGGTCTTTCCACAGCAGCTTTAGACATCATTGTTGTGTCCAGGTATTTCTGGACAGCACCCACTTCCTGTATCTTACTCCAGCTTTGGTCATTTGTGGGACAAGATATACACAGAAAGGATATTAGTTTAATCTGAGTAAATAGGACAAAACCAAGAAGTAAGTCTTGGTGGTGGTGGTGGTGGTGGTGGTGGTGGGGTGACACATTCTTCTGTGTTTCATCAACCATCTCTGATGGAGACGGGAGTTGGGTGTGATTTCTTCATACAAGCCTGTGTGTCCTTCAGTGTGATTTGGTTGTGAACCCACTCCACTGAAGTTGTGATTTCTGCTTGACTGGGACAAGGCTGCGTTACATCTGAGCAGTGTGACCCAGTTCCAGTGATGAGGAGAGTGCGGCCTCACAGGACGACCTGCTTGAATAATTCACTCTGAAGTGTAAACCTGCGGCCGACTGGAGGCAGCCACCTGGAAGATTACATGAGCAGGGAGGAGGGAGATGGGACCATCAGAGAGGGGGAGGCGACAGGATGATGCTGAATGACACCGAATGAGATGGAGATGTGTTATGCAACTGGAGGTTACAGTTAAATGTGCAGATAGAAAACAAATGTGAGTGTGGCTGTCTACATGTTAGGAGAGGAGGCTCGGGTAAGGCGTGTGTGTGTGTGTAATATATATACTGTATATATACACACACACACACACGAGTGGACTGGACTCAAACAGACACAGTATCCTGTGTCAAAAACAACAAACTGTCCAATTGTTTTTGGAGAGTTTTTGGAATTGTGTTACCGACATGTTTTCTAAGACATCCCACAACTATGAAGGAGAGCCTGGGTTTGATGCTGATACCCCAAGTGTAATCTAGCATTTAACATCCCCGCTCCCGGGTTAAGAAACAGTCCAGCAAATAACATCCAGTAAAACCACAATTTAGATTAAACAAACACGTTATAATCTGTTCATTTGTGAGTTTTACAAGATTGCTTTTTTTCTCCTTTGGACAGAGCCAGGCTAACTGTTTCCCCCTGTTTCCAGTCTTTATGCTAAGTGGCTGTAGCTTTACCACACAGACATGAAACTGGAATCCATCTTCTCATCCAACTTTCAGCATGAAAACAAAGACTGCATTTTCTAAAAATTATTATCAGTACAAAATGTGACTGCGGCTCTTTCTCCACAGACCACGGAGAACTCTCCTTAATCAAGGACATAAAATCCCCATCATCAAAAAAAAAATCAGTTTCATAAGCTCTGACATTTTCTTTCACCAGCACAACTGGGTCAGTTATTCTGTTAACTAATTCACAGCAGCGTCCACATCCTCCCGCTCCCTCGTTTCCATCACTGATAACAAGTAAAAAAAAAAAAAACTGGATCAAAACCTCATTAGCAGGTGAAGAAGACAAGTCAACGTGTAAGTGGGAAATCTAGTACTGACTCCTCTAGCTCCAGCTCGGGACAAGGATCCTGGTGATTGGGTTGATGAGGACCAGTCTTTGTGTAACAGTGTTAGCAGGGCGGCACAGACACCACCTCAGGCTTTATCTGATCTACCACACTACTCTGTCTCTTCTTTCTCCTCCACTCCATCTTTCTTCCCTTTCTCCCTCCAATTCACAGATAAAGACGACGGATTAGAAACTACAGTGTGTGTGTGTTCCAGTGTTTTCCTCTTATGATCGATGCACCGAGCAGCTAGGATCGCGGTGGCTTCTACCTCACCAGCGCTGACCTGCCTTCTTCGTGTGAATCATCATCATCATCATCATCATCATCATCATCATCATCAGGTCGTACTGGAGGGAGAGGAGAACATGAAAGTGGGCAGAGATGCAAGCAACCCAAACAACTCCTCCGTTACTCCTGGAACTCACATACACAGTCCACATCCCTCTCCCGGCTATTATACAACACGCACTACATAATTTTAAATTTGTGACTCTGTGAAACAGACTTTTGAGGTGCCCTCCTTCATAAACTCCCACTCAGCTTTTTGAAAGCCGGACGAGATCAGGGAACAGGTACACACTCGAGCTGGCACCCCCGCCGGATCAACACATTTAATGCTCCTGCCAGGGATGTGTGTTTTTTTTTTCTTTAAAAGATTGCTCAGATGAATTCAGCATGACACGCTGGTTATGCAACAGGCTGCTTCAAGCAAAGTAATACACAGAGAGCACTCGTCATCTGAGAAACACTAAGAGCTGGAGAGAGCCGTGCTGTTCTCCAGGGTTCTTTCAACTGCTGCTTTTACTGCTTAATTCAAAGAGGAGTATTATTTTTTTTTACTTTGCATTATTCAAGTTTTGTGTAACAACATCAGAAAACATTTTAGAAGGTGCATGAATCGCAGCCACTGACAGAAAGACTGTGGAATGATGTGTACACTGTTCTCCTCCATAGAGGTTTAACATCATGTGTGCAGAAGCCAGAAGTTCAAGCTGAAGAGCTTTGATCCCCGGCATGTTACATGTGGTGTCAGCCTGCTCTGCAGCACCAGCACTGAACTCGGTGAGGCCATAAACACTACTTAACTGCCCTGGCAATGATCTCATCTTTTACCCAGCTGACAAGTTCAAAACATCCTCGTGGGGTGTCTGCAGGGACTTTGGAAACATTTCCTCCACATGAAAACAATTACATCATCATTAGCCTAATTTGTGGTGGAAAAGAGGGGCCTCAAAGACACTGAGGTCTCAGGACAGAGAGGAGCCAATAAAAAGAGCCTCGTTATTAAAGTAATGGAAAAATGTACACAAAATGTAGAAGCACCTTATAACCCTGACTGTTTGGTGTTCACATCGTTTTACCTCATTACAGTGAACATATATCTGCCAAGTGAGGAATGCTTTGTTTCGTTAGTGAAGATAAACACCTGTCAGGGTGGCCAGCTGTGACCCTGGCTGCACATCTGTAAAGCAGGAGTGGAGCAGCCTGTTTATCAGTCTGTGACTATAAAGACATTAAGAGCACAAACCTGAATTACTAAAGCTGGAGTTCTGGAGTGGAGGGAGAGTGGAAGGAGTTTTTAATATTAACTGATTAAAAAAACACAAAAAAAAACAAACAAATGAGATAAGAGCTTGTGTGATCAGTGCACCACCAGCACTCATGCAGTCTGTACAGTCCGAACAGGAAATGGGCAGTCTCCCTCCCTCGCCCTGGGACAGGAAGTCATAAAGCAGCATCAAACGCCTGGCACTGCTCACGCTCCTGCCATATGAACAACTTAATGTCATGGGAAGTCATAGACTCCTTTGCAATAACCAAAGTAATGAAAAGTTGATCCTGAAGCTAGCTGGGGTTTTGGGAGCGCACATGCTTTACGTTCCATGATGAGTCAGGTTCTTGTACGTTTACATTAAACATGGCGACGCCTCGTCCCTCTCAGATAAGTGGAGTGGAAGGAAGATGGAAAGGTCGTCAGGACCTGCTGAAACGTGAAGAGAGAAGCTCCAAGGTTTGAGCCACGACCGGAAACCACTGAGCCTTAAACTTTAACCTCACAGAATCCATATTGCATTTCTATGAAGAGTGCTCTCTAATTATTTCTGTGAAGTATTTAGACAGCTACCATTAAAAATGTGTTGTTTTTTGCCAGGAATAACATTGAACTAACACACACTAAACCGTCTTTAATAGAATCAGCTGTCACGAACTTACTGGATGCTGCTGTTTATTTGCTGACCCACTGTACTGTTATGGTTAGGGTTAAATCTGGACCCCCTTAACTACATCTCCGCCTCTGTACATCAGCTCATGCTTACATTAGGGTTAAGGTCACAGTCTAGATAAGGCTACAGGCTGAAAGGATTATTTTAGGGACCTTGCACTCGCTTTAAATCTCCCTACAAGCCTGAGAAGAATGCTATTAATAACTGTATTTTCCTCAGCCAGCAGTTTTCATAGTCCACTCATTTCTCTCAGTATGTGTGTTTGTGGCTAAGGGCTTTCTCTCTCGACTCACCCATGAACGCAGTTAGATCTCTACAGCAGCTGAGCAGATGCCTCTGCAACACTCTAGCATGCAAAAAGTGCACGCAGCAACCCAAAAATAACAGCTGCAGTACCTCAAGCTACTGATTAAGAGTCGGCTACTGTTTCGGCCTCATGTGGCGTGGAAGGATCACAAGCCAAACACAAGGTATCAACCAGAGATCTGTGAAATTGATGAGCTTGGAAATCGGAAATTACGAAAAACTCTTCCTTTACAAACCGGCAGAATCATTGCACACCTTCAAGAGCACAGAGCTGCTGGTGCTTTCACTCACTGACGGTGGCAGGGTGGGAGCTACTGGGGCTTTCGGGGCCCAGCAGAGCGTATAAAGGCAGATCTGACAGCTTACTGAGGCATACACACAGATACAGTATACAGTTACTTAGACAAAGACTGTGGGGCTCAAGGACAAGGTGCACCCTAGGAACCAGTACATATACGCACATACACACCCGTGGCTCTTGGCAGGCAGCAGGCAGCAGCGGTGAGGCTCATCTTTCAAACATTGTAGGAATTTCCAGCAGAGAAGTGAATGAAAAACATCAGACAGACAATATCGAAATCTCATACGACCATGTTGGTCAAACCGCGTGCTGCCTTTCAGCTGTTTCCCCAATTTAACTAATTGCCTGAACATCATTAGACCTGAACCACTTGTGCTGATACAGAATGTTGTCGTTGGATGGCGGATGCTTCACAAAGCTTCTCCCGAGGTCGCAGAGTGGAAAAGCAGGATGTCAGTCATCCCTCTGACACACTATACTACCTGACAGATTCTTGTGGACGCTTCTGGAGAAACGTTCAGAGCGAAATGCTACACAGCAGCGGGACGTAGTGGGGAAGTGTGGTGAAGTGGGAGGTCACCCTGCAGCACAAGCAGCACCCATCAGGTTCTGGTGTGACCAAGGAATGAGAACAATGACAACTTCTCTGATTTAGCAAGTCCTGCATGTGCTCTGGATTAACAGCTCCACAGTTCAGCATTAAACAAGAAAGCATTCTGCTAGTCATTATAACTCCATTTATACTGGTGCAGACCGCCGCCCCACCGTCCTCTGCACCATATCTCCAGTTCCTCTAAGAAAACAGACCTCATACAGGCCCCACTGCACATCAACCATCCTGCATAACGAGGTGCAGAACCACTGTGGGCAAATACTTGCTCAATCGCAGACTCCAGCTCTGGCCATGTGGAAAGCATTGTAGTTCCTGCACAATCATCACGTCTAAACAAACAGCTGAGAGGAGCATTTTAAAGCTGCGTCTCAGTAAATGCTACAGCTTCATAACTGTCCAACCCGATCACCAGCTTCCCCGGGGGTGGGGTGGGGTGGGGGTGCTGTGTGGGGTTGAAAACAAACGTGGCTCAGAGCAAACGTCAGCTACAGATGGATATCCATCACATCTCGCTGTTCTGGTCCCCTGACTGGCCACTTGAAAGCCAGAGCGGGCTCTGCACACTGGGACACAGTGTGTTGCTCGGGCCCATTTACTTTAATATTGGCCGGAAGGCTGCCAACAACAGCAAGAGGAAAAGGGAGAGGGAGGCGGAGAGGGAGAAAGTATTCTGGTCACACTGGGTTTTGGGAGATAAAAAAGACAGAGTTGCATCTGGTGGTCAGAGACTCGGTTCTGGCAGTGATGTAAAATCTGATTAAGAAAGAAGAGAAGGCAGAGAGACAGTGAGGGGTGTCTCTGTGGAGCTGTTCCACCAGTCAACCAAGGACGAAGGAGGAAAGTGACGGGGGGTTGGGGGGGGGCTTCTTTAAAGGAGCAGGTTCATATTTTTGGGAAATATGTGTCTTCACTTCGCAGAGCAGAGAGTTATAAGAGGAGATACTGCTCTCATGTCAGTCTGTTAGATTAAAGCTGATTGGCTTATCTTAGCATTTACTACTAGACAACATAAAGGAACAACCAATAAAAACAAATAACTGCTGTTGTCACCATCTTAGTTCAAATGAATCAAATGAGACATGGCGTGAGTTTGGAAGTTTTAGAGGTACTGCTGACCCCCCCCCCCTTTCCAGTCTGTATGCTAAGCTAAGCTAAGAGGCTGAAGCTTCATATTTAACAGATACAAGAGTGGTATCACACTTCTCGTCCAACTCACAGGAAGAAGGTTCTCTGACCCCTGAGCTAAGGATCCATCCGCTGACCACACAGGGATTTCTCAGACCTACAGCCGAGGTGAGACCGAGACGATCTTTGGGTCGAGCCTCTCGTGCGCTTGGCAGACGGAGCCAAGCATGAAATGAGCTTTACCCCTCAGGGAGTCAGACTGGGACCGCGATGAGAGGGATGAGGTGAATCTCTTCCCCCAATGTCATCTGTTGTCTATAAACCCACAGCTTGAGACGAGCCGGGGAATGTGTCTGTGTGAGGTTTGTATGTAAATTAGAGGAGGAGAAGAAGAATTCCCCGGACCAAGGAGAAAAAAAAGAAAAAAAACTGAATTACACAAAGAAAAACTTGTTACACTAAAGCAGGAACATAAATGAAAGTGTGATTTGACAAAAATATTTGTTAGTCTGCTAACAGTAATCTCCGCCCATGAAAACCCAACGAGAGACGATTGTTTTAAACACAGCAGGCTGCGTCTCCGTGTCACCATTAATGACCACTTCTAACTTCTCTCTGTGTCGCGTCTCTGGCGGCAGCCTCTGTTTTTATTCTCCAGCGTTAAGCAGCTTAAAAATAAGAGAGGAACATTTTAAAAAACAACTGATCCTGATTGGACTAAATGGAAAACTGGAGCTCTTCTGGCCGGACAAAGAGGTTTTCGTCCCTCTCACAGTTTTATCTGAAAACACAATTGACGGCCTTTCTGTTCAAATATGACACTCTTTGTATCAGCTGACCCCCCCCCCCCAATTCAGACTGTTTCCAATTATCTCTGAACCCGGACTCTTCCACGAGACGAAGAGGGCGTTAATAAATGCGTGGAGAGATTTCGCTGCGTCTCTCTGGAGAGCATTTCATTTGTCAGGCTGTGATGAGCTCCTTTGTTCTCACTTTAACTCTCAGCATCACATAATTGGCCACCATCTGGGGCTCTCACTGCTCTCCTCCTTCTCTTCAGCGTCTCTCTAACTGCCCTCTCCTCATGTGCTACATGTGCACGCTCATGGTAGGAAATCATACATCTGTTGTCGATCCCTTACACTTCCCTGAAAGATTATGTAATGTTATAATGAGGACCAATTACCAAGCGGCTCGCTCTCGGCATCTTGGAGGTTCACAGGAGAACACTGTTTGTATTTAGAGGGATAAAATGGCGTGGAGAAGGAAAAAGAGACGGAGAGCGATGTGAAGGAGGTCACACAGAGATCCTCTGGCCTTTAAATTGACTTTTTATGTCTCATTTTATTCTTTCACAGGGGGCCTCAGTCATCCAACAGCAAGAGCAAAACAGCAAAGCTTTGCTCTTCCTACACGGTTCACAGTTCGCTCTTCAAACGTGAACCAAAAGTCTGTCCAACGCCTCCGACTCGTAAAGAGTCCAGCTGGTATTTTAACCAACGCTGGCGTCCATTCACTCGCACCGTAACTGATTAGATTCACAATTCAGTCTGATTTTTCTCATCACTTCCTAAAGTGAAATTTATTCTGTTTTCAGCCAGTCGGTCTGTCGGTGAGTCCACCACTTCCAGACTCTGCAGATGTAATTTCCTCCACCCTGAATTGTCTCATAAAATAAGTATTTTTCAGTTTTACCAACACAAACTCTGTTTAGACTGGACTGGATCTGGACTTACTGCTCAGTGATTTGAGTAATGACGGAGCAGACCATAGAGACTGAAAGCAGAACAAGTGCAACCAACTGTGGCTCACGATACAAATGTGTTTCTGCTACCAGCTCTACGTGATTAACATCATTCCAGTGATGTCGGTGCCGAGGTTCAGACTGTGAAGAATACAAACGTTTACGAGGTCAGAACACAATATACCAACATCATCACAATACATTATCAATCCTCGTGCTCTGAATCACATTCATCTGAATCCAAGAAAAAATATAATAAACATAAAACAATAAGCTGGATGACAAATGTTGATCAAATGTGTCCGGGGTTTTTCCTATCCTACTCACAGAGAGAGAGAGAGAGAGAGAGAAAGGTGGGAACCTGCATGTTTGCAGAAAGCTTACAGGATCGCGTGTAGTTATTTAGGGCATGCATATCCCAAGTGGCAGGGAGAGGAGTGGATATTTTGAGTGGGAACAAAGGCTGTGGAAGTGAGGGTTGTGACGGAGGGGCTGCTTTGAGGGAAGATGACAAGGGAAAGTCTGAAAATCCATCAAAACGCTGCTATCAGCTGCACTGATCAAGGATCGTTTGATGAGGAAGTCGGCCTAATTGGGACTCATCAATAAAAAAGCGCCGTATGTTAAAACACAGACTATGAAGGATGAGACTCATTAAAAAGCAGCATTGAAAAATTCTGTAGAGGAAACATGAAATATAAAATAAGCAGGTTTAAGAGTAAGAGAGCAACAAGGATGATCTTTGTTCATGAATGAATGTACACACACACACACACACACCTAGCCGGACAAAGGAAGCACAAGCATAATAAACACCAGGTAATGCAGCAATATCATTTAGAATGCATTAGCATATCACCCATTTGTGTGTGAGTATGAGTCTGTGGTTTATCCCCAGGGGGGCTGAACACACACAGCAGAGTCCCATCTGTTAGCATTGTTGACAGCTGTGTGTGTACATGTATGTGTGTGTGTGTGTGTGTGTGTGTGTGTGTGTGTGTGTGTGTGTATGGCTGCAGGGGGTGTTTAGGATGGAAACATGACAGATCACGGCCGTAAACGACAGATGACAGAAAGAAAATAGATGATACCATCCATTTAGACACTAATTTACATTAATACCTTCACACTGAAGCATGAACACACACACACACACACACACACACACACACACACACACACACACACACACACACACAACCTTATTAAAAACACTCAGCTCCATGTTCTAAACAAATACTACATGACATACCACCACGCTTCTTGCCCCAGAGGCAAAAGATTTTTAACAGAAATTACATCCCAGGCAGAAAAGGCAGTTCCCATTAAAAACAAACCAGAGAAAAACCTCATTTTGTTCCCCTCAGTGTAAATTATATGCTGCGCTGCAACACAATCTAGAAATTGTTTTCTCTGCCTGCTCACAAATACTTTCACTGTTTTTCTAGTGAAATTTTCTTCATGATTCATACATAGTGTAGATATTTCTAAATACATTCACCAGGCTGTATTTGCCTCTCGTGGCAGCCTGCTGTTGGCATGACGTGTGATCAAGCGCTCAGAGATTAGATCAGAGTAAGGCCTGCACTTTTTGCACTGGCTCGGAGCCACTGGTCGACAAACTTCACTGCTAATTCTCCAGATGGCCGCTCCGCTCTCAGCCCAAACAACGGCACTTTGACCAATAAACCCCTCACACAGCATGTAAACGTCAAACTTCGCATCTAATGCTAATCATGTCGAGGAAAGAGCTTCGGCTCTTAAGTGGGAATGAGAGTGCACGTAGATGCTCGCCTCAAACTTTACAACCCCTCTGCACCAGTAGTTTTACAGTAACGCCAGCTAATGCCTGCACCCCTGTTCGGCTCCTTGGCTTCAGAGAGGTGGGGGGGAGAGCTGCCAGGAACAAACAGCTTCATCGGCTCTTTTTCTTTTTGTTCCTAATGCCCAACTGCTCTGGCTCCCATTATCTCCAGGAAACAGTTCAAAACTATCCAGTTACTGCTTATTGAGACACAGTCACACTGTCGGGATGGGGGGGGGGTTTGACATGTGCTCACCCCAGATCACAAACCAATAAAAAACAACCCCCAGTGACATGCAGAGGGAGGTGGGAGTCTCAGGGATGATGGGAGGGGAGGTGATGTTCCTTTGCTGGAGGCGACTGGAGGTGACTGCAGGAACGTACAGTACCGGACTCTGCAGACAACACGTGGCTCTGCTATAGACACACAGTCAGTGCAGCACCACGTGGTGTTGGCCGCCATCTCTTAAGTGACAGACTCAACAACGTGCACGCCAGAAATGTGCAGATCTGGTGCTGTGCTGTGCCCCCCCCAGACTGAACTGAGACAACTGCACAACATGCTCTGAGTTGAAGAAATTCAGCTCTAAATAATTTGGGGGATCGGTGGATGTAGCATGTAGCACAGTGTTAGCATTGAGTTACCTCTGGGCTCCTTTATTCAGCTTATACCTGTTTACATTTTAGCAACTTGGCACATTTCAAAGTAAGATGAAGCTTTTAGCAGTTCCTGTTTGAACAGACAAATATCACCGGCTCACTCTGACACTGAAGAAAACTTAAACGTGAAGATTGTGAGGGAAGTTCTGGAGTTGCATGGAAATTATAACATCCTCCGGAAGTGTAAATCCCACTGAATGTAAAAATGTATCATGTCTGTGTGTTCAGATCAGACTGAGGTGCGACTCTCAGAAGGTGTCGGAGAAGAGAAGGGTGAAGGGTTTAAAGTGAGCTGTGTGCCACTCTGACTGTATTAATACACAGGACAGAACACAATAACTAACCTGTTTCTAACACACTGACGTGCACCTGTCACACCTTGAAAACTTCTGCTCTACAAAAAGTTGTTGCACGTCATCCACATTTGAAACCAGTCCTCAACAGACTGAAACGCTGAAAGTGCTGGTGGGAGTAAGAAAGACTCTTCCCCTGGATGAGAAGTAAAAGCCCTGAGAGGTGAGCCCAGGGGAGGCTGGGACGGGGTGTATGAGGGCTGGGCTACCGCATGAGAGCACTGCTGACGCTGGGTGATACGATGCGTTTTCTACAACACAAAGCACCGGGGCCGTTAACGTAACAGTTACATAATCGGTCCTCTGAAGTATCACAAGCTATGGCTGCCACAGAAGCGTCACTTGGGAGAACTTGCACAATGCACGAGGCAGACCGGGAGATTGTTTTCACTCTCCACTAGTAACCAGTTCAAGACGTCTGGACTGTCTCTTTATAACAAGACTGAAGACGATCTTGACAAGCAGAGATTTGTGAAACATTACACTGCAGTGAAAACTCCCCAAAGTGTTACGACGACCTGATCCTGAAGAGTTTGTGATTAAACGACATCCAACTGGAGCCGAAGTCATCTCTGAGTCTCTGAGTGGAATCGGGGTCACGACATCTGAACAAAGGTTTGCTCAGCCCGAGGACGAACAAAAATATAACATTCCAAAGAACTTCATACTGGAGGCAACGTCAGCTGATACTGATCAATTTTCCAAAACGCGTGCTCGGAGACATTTAAGAATCCGTTGCCAGTTTGAGGGACCGGGGTG
>NW_019525134.1:2270117-2270199 GCF_002814215.2 Seriola lalandi dorsalis | reverse complement strand
GGGGGGGGGGGGGGGGGGGGGCGTAACCCCGACAATGTTGCCATTTAAAGAAGGATTAGCAACGTGACCTCAGAGATCAGAG
>NW_019525134.1:2233434-2270097 GCF_002814215.2 Seriola lalandi dorsalis | reverse complement strand
GGGGGCAGCAGGGTGACGTGCTGCAAATAAATGCCATATTTCCCCCTGTGGACGAGCAACTCAATCAAGCTAACTACAGTGTTGCTGTTGCCTCTGCTGTATTTGTGTTTATGCACGTGCACACAACTCCTGCCCAGAAATGTGTCACATTCAGAGAAAAGACTGTTTCAAAAAATCCTCAGTTTCTGTCAAAATGAAATCTCTGGGCTGAATCACAACATCTTCTGATGGCAGGGGCGATCATCTCTCTCATCAGTCACAAAGTGAAGGAACAGCAGTGGGTAAGAAAAGAAAACTGTGGGCCCAGTATGCCCATGTACGGTCAGTCAGTATTCCACAAGCTTGTTAAATAAATCAGAGGGTCTCCAGAGAGGAAAGCAAAACACTGTGGGCTCCTTCTGAACTCAGCAAAGCAAACAGCCCTGGTCCAAGAGAAAGTCTCTGTACACATGTATTCTGGAGTGACGTCGCTGCGACAGCCGGGGAGCCGGTTCAACATGTCAACATGTGACATGAGATATATGTTAATGTGACGGAACATCGGTCCGACTCAGGATCTCATCATGTCTTAGTGACAATAAAGCAAGTGCACAATCACAGGAGTGAGTCCTTAACGTCTGCGGTGACGGAGACAGCTTCACTATCCAAACCATCCACTTCCTTCTCCACCAACTACACCTCCTTAATCCCAACAACCCCGTCCACAACATTCCCACCCTCTCACAGTTCGTGACAGAACATGCCATTCTCTCCGTCTCTCCATTTCTATCCCCCTCTCTGCTTTCCCCCCTCTCACAGTGAGCCAGCAAACATGTGGCGTATTTATTTGTTTTTTTGGGCTGTTGTTGGCTGGGAGTGGATGTTCCCAGCAGCAGCAGCAGCAGCAGCATTTGTCTCTTTGACTGGCAGCCCTACCAGAGGGTGGGTTTCACTGTCGTATAAGACACAGTGCTGAACCATTGATGAACTACTGAACCTTCTGTCAAAAGAAGGGATGTTTCTTATAAACTAAAAAGAAAAGGGAATTAAATGGCGTATTATTCAGAGGTAAAACTAGTTATAAAATCTTTTCTCTGGGACGACTGAGGACCACCTGTATAAATAAACGGCAAACATCCAAACTCATGACAAGAGGCAAACAGTTCCACATTAAGATGCATTTCCATTTGCTCTTCAGAGCCAATCCAAAGCAACATTCAACGACACAAATCACCACGCTGAATAAGAAAAGCATGGAAAGTGTTGGTGACAAACAGGAAATGCTACAACAAACATGGTGAGGGTGTTTTTGTTTCCCCATTCAAAGACAGTGTGAAAGACACACAACAGGAACTTAAGTCTTGAGGAGAAACAACACTCCCTCTCCAGATCATAAGATTTCTAAGATGCATCCTGTCCTTTAAAATGCAACGTTTCGTGACCGATTCATGTTTGCCCCACTTTCCCTCTGTGTTAGACAGGAGATTTGTATTCCCACTGCAGCTTGTCACTGATACTGCTTTTACCAGCTACGGCAGCAGCAACAAACAAATTCTGAAATGTTCTAGCTGATTTTTTTTTTTTTTTTTTCTGATAAAAAGTCTCAGAAGTAGGTTAAAAAATAACCTGCTGCACGCTCCCCTCTGGCACCGACACACGCATCACTTGAGGAGAAACACGAGGACTTTAATTGATGATAAGAACAACTAAAACCCTCAGAGCTGACTCCAATGCACAAAGTGAAGCTCAATTGATTACAGGGCAGCAGAGGAGGAAACGTTTAGCGCTGCAGCTGCAATTTGACTGAATTGCAGGAAAATGACAGGAGTCAAGCTTCACTTGACCAAACCCAAGAGGTTCTGGAAAAATGGAAACATGACTCCACTGTGGGCCGCTCCGTAAAACCTAAACAACGATGCAGCATCGAAAAACCACAGGTTCCACTGTGTAGGCAGCTTCTCGTTAACAAGACTGAGAGGGATTTTTACAGGAACGTTTCTCACAACAAAACAGGGGAAACCCCCTTTAAATAAACTCTCTTTCAGACCATTAATCCAACCAGCGTCATTAGAGGCCCGCCATGACAAAACCAATCTACTGTGCACAGAGGCTAGACAGCAAATTAAAAATGAGTCACATGTTGGGAATTCTCCCCCGAGAGGACAAAGATGTCTCTTTGTCGATGGTCTATTTTTGCGATGGCCTGTCGGCAGCTGTCCTCTTACCTGGACCTGCCCTTTGCCCATGATCTTGTCCACGATCTCGTTGTCGTCCTTGTTGAGCATGCTTTTGTCGTAACACTTCTCGTAGCACAGGATGCGCAGGTGCTGGGAGCCCTCCAGCTCAATTTCAAACTCCTGTTGAAGGACACAGAGAAGGAGGAGAAATTATTTGCCTCTGCGGGGTGCGACAAAAACAAAGAGACGTACAGTAAAAGGAAACGTTTTAGTGACTGACTTCGTTCCACTGCGGCTCTGTGGTGTCTCTGAAGACTCGGGTCTTGGCCTTGCTGACAAAGTATCCGTATGAGTCCACTTCAAGGGTGCAGTATAGATCTGAAAGGAAGCACAGGAGGTGGACAGGTCCATCAGACATGGTAATAAAATCACCTCAGATTGAACACTGAAGGCTGAAGACGAGTGAACAGCATTGAATAAACATCCAGGTTTATTGAGTGTCGCTGTTACGCCACATATCTGTGCTGCTTTATGAGATATTATAATAACCAGGGCGTCAAATGAGGGTCTCTGTTGATCAGATTTTATCACTTTGCAGTAAAAGTACAGCCATGAAATAGTCCATAGTTTAATACTTTAACAGAGCCATTAAAACAGAGTTTTAGTGGGTAATAACATCACTAACTGGAGATAATGTCTTTTCATTAAAGATCAGTCTAATTACAGGCCAATATTATTTATTATCTATGAAGCTCTCTACGCTGAATGTTTTATAATATTTTACTCACATAGGGATGAAATTAACAGTTATTTTCATTATTCCAAATCTACTAATCTAATCCTCAATAATTTACTGATCCTTTTCTCAGTTAATTAATCACTTGTCTCTAAAATGTCAGCAAATATCAAAAAATACCAAAGAATATCAAAAATGATCCAACTAACCTCGGAGGATATTCAGTTTCATCACATAGAAAACTCAGAAAACCATAAAATACTCTCATCTCAGCTGGAACCAGTGAAGTTTTGCTATTTTTGAAATACTTCACTTCACAATTAATCAATTATCAAAACAGTTGCCACTTAATTTTCTGTCAGTCGACTAATTGATTAATCAATCTTATAAATCCACCATCGAGACAAGGGCACATCACATTGGATGATTAGTTATTTAGTATTGGAAAAAGCTGGATCAATACATTGTGTGTGTTCAATGCAATATTTCACTGAAGCCGCCTCTTATGTATTTACATGTCTCCATCAAAGCTCAGTCCACACAGAAGTGAAACATGAAGCTGAACAGATTCCTTATTTAAAGTGACAGCCTCACCTGAACCTGTTTTCACTGACTGCAGGTGAATACGTGACTAATTCTAACTACACTTTCGTAACAACTGTGTATTTATAGACAGAGAAGGGTGATGTTCCATCAAAGTGAAATAACCATTTAAAAAGTCAATATGTCGTAGTTTGTGAGCTGACATCAATCTCCCGGCTGCACCCCCCACCACCTTTTACATCCTCATACCAGCGCCGCCACTCCCCCGGGATCAGCTCATACACGGAGCAATTAAGTCTGTTAATGTGTTTCTTGAAATGCTGCTGTAGCTGTTCCTGCAGACTCGCTATCGGCTGACTGTGAAGTGTCTATACAACGTCCTGCAGCCTGGACCCGGTCCCTCGGGTGCACCCCCATCTGACAGCATGATGGATGGACGCACGGCTCGACCTCTCACCAGGAGAGTCACAGAGATGGGGCGAGGGAACCAGGAGGAGGGGGGGGGGGGTTGGTTCAATCTCATATACATATAAAAACGACTTGGAGAAGATGGCCTGACCTGAGCGTGGTTAATGTTATGGAAAGATACCAAACATACAACGTGGGAGGAAAAGGAGTGACTGGAGCAAACACTGACACAACCATCACTAACAGCACTGAGCAGTACAATGGAATCTCACTCCATCTGGTTTCATTCCCTCTTGTTTGTTTTCTCAGCATCCTGAAAGGCTCTGGCATAATTACTCCCAATGAGGAAGAGATTAGCAGCGGTGGTATGAGGGAAGTTCAGTGGAGGGGAATTCAGTATGACCATCTGGGGGATATTTATTGAATGAAGCAGTTACAGTACGCTTCCGCCACATACGGAAGCGTAGCAGCTCATTACAGGCACCTCTGGTTTGACATCTCACAAACACACAGACTACCTGTCAGCGTCTCTTTCACTGAGGAGATGCTGGTTTCAGTTCAGTTTCAGTTCAGCTGTGGGTTGTGTTAATTATTTTAAATAAGTAGAGGACTGTAAGTTTGAACCTCTCTTCTTCATCCAGCCATGAGCAGAGGAGTGTGTAATCATAGTCCTGGCCGGCTTCTAGATTTCTCTGGAAGTTGATTTCCTTTCCATGAAATGGGTTTATGTTCCCAGACCTAAAACTCAAACAAGTCCACAGAGAGCATATTTAGAGAGGTCTCTTTGTGTCGTCGCAGTGGATCCAGGACGGCTTTGGTAAGTAGGACAGACTAAAAGAGGCCGAACTCCATGGGTTTTCATTTTCCTGGCAGGTCACCATCAGGCTCAGAGTATGAGCGGGATAAACTGGTCAGCATGGGGTCTCTGACCCCTGAATTCAAGGGTTAATGGATACCATCCTTTCCCATCTATATTAGCAGAGGACTGCAGGCCTTGTAATGTGTCTGTGTGAGTCTTCTACAGGAGGCTAATCTTTGCTCGGGGCTGTGTTGAATGCCGGGTCAAACTGGGGGTTCGGGTGATAATCAGTTAAACTAATCAGTGTCTCTACAGACACAAGTCCCAGTGTGTGTTTTGCTTTAAGGCCGCAGGAGAAAATAAAAATATTCTTAAGAGAACAACATAAGGACTGAACAGGCTTAATTCAATTGTTGGATTCACAGAATCAAAAGGAAAGGAGAAAACACTTCCAGTGTTTCACCTTTAATTCTACTGGGAACAGTGGTGAGTGAACACACACTGGTTCTGAATCAAGAATAAAAAAACACAGTTGGTTTGAGTTACAAGAGAAAAGCTGTTACATAACTTTCTTTTGTCCTGGAGCAACTGAACTGTTGCTCCATTATTAGTTTTACATATGGAACATGAATTTAGTGTAAACGTCTTGAGGTGTTGCCGGACACTGACACATGTGACAGCAGCTGGTGTCACTTACACACATCTGTGATTCTCCCGGTTTGAACAACTGTCACGGCTCAGTTTGTATCGTACGCACTGATCATATGTAGCAACTGCAGTTTTATAGCATCGAGTTGCAGCAGTTGTTGAATACATATAGAGGGTGAGTCGCTCACTCACACATATATAAAAATAAACCAAGAATAAAAGTGACAAGTTTCGCACTTCTCTTCTACTAGCTCATGTTTTCCACTGATTTCTTTTTTTTTTTTTTTTTTTTTTAATCAGAGTTTTGGGGAGATGCTCCACTGCAGGCTCCTTCCTCTATGACCCAGTTTGACTACTTTGCCCTGGGCTGAATTTAAAGCCCTTTCCCACTGGGGGGAGGGTGGGGGTGGGGGGGCTGTTGGGACATAAATAACACAGCTCCAATAAGATCCTCTAGAACATGCTTATGTGATTTTTCAATCAGAAAAGGAACAAAAAAGAGTCTATTGTTGATAATTATATATCTGCTGAACAATCTGAACCACTGAATAAAGACCGCTATTTCCAGTCATTACACATTTCCATTTTGATATGATAATAATTACCATATGCAACAACAGAAAACACACACACACACGCATGCACACACACACACACACATTATGCAAAAGAGAAGCAAATTGTTTCAGGATCCTGCTACATAAACGTTTGGCTTGCAGGGAAATCAGCACAATGAGAAATGCAGAGACAGTGTAAGTGAAACCACATCAAACCTCTGACACGACAACAACAACAACTACATAACAAAGGCTAATTGGAAAAAAATGCTGTCATTTCAGTAATTGGTGTTATTGGAGGGAATCGAACCGACAGGAGACAGTTTCTTTAACGCCACGTCTCCCATCGTCTCCACAGGGACATTAACTTACTGTCACACACATTTAACCTTCAGAGCAATTAGAAGTCAGGTGATTTAATGTCACACACTGAGGATTTCATGTGTGTAAAGGCCACGAGAGAACCAACTTTAAAAGATTTCATCACTATCTTAAACCAGGCTTGAATTTCATATACACTTTGTCACATCAACTGTCACTAATATATTTCATGGTTTCCTAGTCACAATGTCTTCTTCTCTTCTGTTTATCATGTTTTTCACTGATAAAAAAATTAAATTAAAAAAATTAAATTAAAGAAATTAAATTAAAAACAGACTTGAATTTCCTGATATGCAATAAAAGACAGTTAAATATTTTTCAGAAAAATTAAAATGTGAGTTGGTAAATATAAAATGTTAAAGTGAAGAAAAGGCATCAATGTTTTATAACGTTATAATGTCAATAAACTATTTGCACTTCATATTGTGTGATCATGTGACGTGCATGTGTCACAGGGTCGGTTCTGTGGAGGAAACCTGGAGGGTGAAAAAATGGGAGACTAGAGTTCTGCCTCCTGTGTCTGATCAACACACTGCGGCGACGGCCATCACACCTTAGCCACCTAGTCTCACCTCCATTATATGTTTAATTGATGATTAACAGCAGTAAGAGTAAAGGGTTGAGTAAAGGGTTTCAGAGGAGCTTCAACTCCCCCGCCCCCAAATACAAAAACTAAGTGAAAGATTATACAGTTCTGTCTTTTGTTTCTTTGTCTTTCACATGTTTTCACTCTCCTCTACAACCCTGAAAATAAATTTGATTAACTTCTGATCTCCATGAAGAAGAGACAAAGATTCTGTAATCACCATCACTAACAACAGCTACACGTCATCTACCCCACACTACCTCTGTGGCTTGCGTGCCCCACCTTGGCTCTGTGCGCTCCACTGGACACGGACACACACACACACACACACACACACACACACACACACACTCTCTCTCACACTTGCTTCACGTTTAAAGCCCTCAGCTCTCGGCGCTCCATCGAGGATCAAACAGGCTTTCAGAGGAGAGAGCTTTCCAATCCATTACCCAGGACATTTCAGAAGGCTGTCATGGTAACTGAGGAAATCATATTTCTCCCTCTCTGTATCTTTTCCAGATATTTGATATTTGAACTGGTGCTTGTGAAACGGGGCACAAAGTGTACCGGAGCACCAGCTGTCCACTATTGACACGTCTGAAACGGCCTCTGCACGGTCCTGCCAACATCACACACACACACACACAAATACACCAGACACTTATAAAAAGGAACATGTGTGTGAGATTGGGTAATATTGGAGACATTATGAGCAGCAGTTGTTTCAGGAGCTGCTGTGCATGATGTTCGACGTTCTCTCTCTTTTTGAGTGTTTTTGTTTCATTTGTGATGTTTGCAAATGAAAACAACCTCAGGAATCCCACTGTGGCTCCCACTACTCCTCTGAGACTCCCTCTGTCTCTCCCTCTCCTGTCCTCCATCTTGCTCTTTTCCTCCCTCCATGTGGCCATCTCTCTACTGGCCTGATGGAAACTGCATGTGCAGGCTGCAGTGATTGACTGGATCATGTGTTTTGCTGGCAGACACGTTCATGCACGGCAGCTATGTGCGAGAGGATGCTGAGCCAGGGTGTGTGCACAAAATGCTGTTTCTGGCCGACTTACTGGCGGACTCCTTGAATCCTTTGGCAGAGTGGACGATCACATGCAGGAAGCCGTAGAGGCCGGGAGTCTCCTCATCTGGAAAACAAGCACACGGAGCAGTTAGTCCAATTCCTGATGTAAATAAGGTGACGTGCTGTATTTACCAGACGATCAGAAGTGGAGTTTGTGTACGTGAAACAAAGATGCAAAGATAAACAAGCATGGAAACCGATGACACACTCGACCCTGCTGTTTCCTGTCTGCAGCTCCACATCGACTCTGTGCCGTTAAGAGACAGAGTCACAGACAGAAACAGAAAGTAATGTCACTCACTCCTCCAACACATGGGACCCATGATCTGCTCCTACAAGCACGTTTGTTTTTCAAGTTGCATGAACGAGTGACTTTTGAGAACTTGTAGCGATCACTAGTTTTCTCATACTTGATTTTTCTTTTTGATACGAACGAATTCATCCAGACGTGTCGTACGAGTCGTGTCCAGTCTACCTCTCTTCACAGGACAGAAACACTGACTTCACTAAGAGTCATAAAATATGATTCTGAAATTAACTAAAATAATGTAAACTAACATCCTATTCACCAGATCATTGTCATCATGGTCTGCCAATGTACTGACACTGAGATTTTATGATTTTTTTTATTGGTATATTTTAACACAGCGACTTACACAGAGCTGTAGTTGATAGAAAATGCTCTCAGGGATTTGTCAGCAGGTCGATGCCCAGTGTTTTCTGTTCAGTCTGACAGCAAAGCATCATCCACTGTGTTCTACAATGACTCTACTGTACTGTTGTCCAATATCTCATGTCCCTTTGACATAACCTAACCTGTATGTCAGTCATGGACCATTTTGCATTAGAAATAACTTTAAATTTCTTTTTTTCTCCCCTCTTTGGCAACGTTTCTGTGAATGAAACGTTCCCACACACAGAGAGGAACAGGCCGCCTCAAACAGAAAAGGCACAGCGGCAGTCATCAGGCTGAAATGAGCAGTTTACCAAGAACGAGACTCAGAAAAAAGCACAAGAGATTTAGAATAAGATTGAGAAAAATGTTCTTTCATGAGGCCGACTGTCTGGACGCTGCCTTAACTTTCACTTTCAGACTGTATCTCTAATCAAGGTCGAGGTCTAGACCCATTAGAAGTCTTTAAAATGGATAATCAACGTAAACTTGCTCAGTGGGAATCAGCTGTGGCTGGGTGGTCCAACTTATCATTATTAACTTCCACTACAATAACTGCTCTCACCCTCGGCGACTAAAACACACATTCAAATGAGGTCAGCAGAAAGACGTGAATACAGTGCACCAGAACTGAAGTAAATGTCTTATTTGAGGATGGGAGTGAAAATTATTATTACAACCTTTTGTCAGATCAGTATCAGACCTCCCATCAACAAGCACAGGCTTCTGCCAAAACAACGGAGCTGGCTGCAGACAGGAGGCTGGTGGGTGGATGGTTTTTGGGTGGCCTGATGTACCCCCCCCGTCCTGCCACACACATGAGGGGGAAACACTCTTTGCTTAAGGCCTGTGAAGCCCGACTGTTTCCAGGTAAATAAACCACGGTGGAGGGCTCCAGGACTGTTTGGAGCTCCACTGTAGGCGGCTGAGAGCAGAGCTCTCAGTCCCTGGGGTTAACTCTGTGTATGTGTGTGTGTGTGTGTGTGTGTGTGTGTGTGTGTGTGTGTGTGTGTGTGTGTGTGTGTGTGTTGTATGAAAGCGATAGGAGAGTTTCACCAGGAGATGGTTCAAAGGTTCAGCTTCGAGGTGGCCTCTGTGCTGCTTTTAGAAAACTGAAATCTGTTCTTTGTATTTGAATCTAATTTGAACAATAAACTGAGGAAACTCAGAGAAAACCAATGAATAATATGTGATAATTCACAATGACTCAATGAAAGGAGTCAAATGAAAGTGTGAATATTCCAGGGTCTCTGCTTTTCATCCCTCCTCTTCATTATGAGAAACATTCCTCTGGCAGCTGGTCTCCATTTCAACCCTACTGTGCTCCCTGCACCTCATGTCACTGAGGGGTGTGTGTGTGTGTGTGTTTATGTTTTAATTATAATGAGGAGTGGGTGAAAACGTGGGACTGTGAGCTCTGTGTTAACACCGGGATATCACCGCCCTAGAAACAAAATATATCCATCAACAAAGTGACGAATCTGTTCCACAGCAGAGCTGAAGGTTTAATCAAGTTAGCAGAGCACGTTCACATGGAGGGAGTCTGTCACAGCACTACAACATTACTCACCAAACTACTTTAAAAAGGAGCTTATACAGTTTGGTGGATATGAAGGAGAAGGATATAAACTGAATCACATAAATTCTGCTATTGAAAAGATGTCAAGGAAAGTCCGATCAGATCTTATTTGGATGAAACCAAATCTTTTATTCTAAACTAAATATTCAAAACGCTCTGAACAGAAAATAAACATTTAAGGGGCCAGTGGTAAATGATTGGTTTGGATTAGAGCTTAAAAATGCATTTAAATATCCATCTCCAACCGTCTCCTCACAGACTCTTCCATCTCCTGCACATTTACACCTGAAACAGTCATTTATTTCATCATATATATGATCACCTGTCCTGTTGCAAATCCTCCGATACTGTTTTTAAGATTTACTTGGACTGAGAAGGTCGGAGACTTGAGGACAGAGGGAGACATGGACGATCTGTTGCTAGGGAGGGAGGTCTACTGTATTCACAGGTTTGCACCCCGGGGCTCGAATGTCATGAGATCTCTTGTAGATATTTTGTTTAAATGTCTATTTCTTATTTTAACAAGAGACAAAAAGTATCTCTTCTCCCTCGAACCTCAAGAACAAACCATGACACCGGCTTCACTGGAAACTGGAAACTGACTTCTGGGAAGTTCAGTGCAAAAACACTGAAGCAGTTTCCTCTCGTTTCCCAGAATGCAAAGTTAAAATAAAAAACCATGAACCCCTGTGATCGCTAACACGTCATCTTCACAGAGATACCACTGGACATGACATGGATCTTTTTTCTGTTTGACGTACAGTCTTGAAGCCTCTGTGTGGTCGTGAGTGTGTGCTGTGTGAGAGACCCCTGCGCTGTTCGAGGAGATCAGAGTGGGTCGGCCAGATGGCTTTAATGTCACCACCAGCCTCGCTGCGACGTGGAGAACTGGAGCAAAAACAAACATATAGGAGCTGCGAGCTCAGCGACACACTGCCTGGCATTGAATGCTACGAGCTAGATGAGAAACATATTGTAACCTAGATTCATCTCCTGCACGGCCCCCCCCCCTCTCATTATGTGGCTCTTTTTTTTTTTTTCTTGTGCCGAGAATGTAATAGATGCTTTTGTATGAATTTAAACTCAAAGCAGAGAGGAGAGGAAGGAGGACTGTGTGTGTGTGTGTGTGTGTGTGTGTGTTTTTAGGATTGTGGGGGGGGGGGCAGGAGAAACAGACAAAGCATTCAAACATGAGAGAAGTAAAAAGATACTGTGTGTGAGTGTTTCTTACCGTCCTTGTTACTGGTGACAGGAATGTTGTGGACGGTCCGGAGTTTGAAGCAGGAGCTGGTCAGGACCTGGAGCTCGACTGAACTTAATACACAAGCTTGGAGATCTGAGAAACACACAGGAACCACACAGTGACGGTCAGACCTTCACGTCTCTGTGCTGCAGGGGATAAAACTTCATGTGTCCTACAGACAGAGACAGTCGAGGCCGGTGTTACCTTTCTTCTGGAGTTTCTGGATGCTTTCCCTCCACTCTGACCTCTCGTAGTCAGAGGAGAGGAGAAACAGATAGCTCTAGATACACAGAGAAAACACTGTTAACAAACGCATCAAGGACATGACATGTCTACACTAACACCATGACTGAAGAGCTGAAAGAAATTCAACAATTAAAACTGAAGATTTTGCACAGAAAAGTGTAAATGTTTCTAAAAACCACCAGAAAAAGCTGTGGTGTGAAAATATCTCACAGTCATGAGACTTTTATTTTGGAAAAATAAACCTAATATACATCTCCTCTATCACAAAGGAGTCTTTTGAAAGGCGCACGTCTCCCTCTAGTGGTGAGAGCGGAGTGCTTCGGCTCCGTGTGACAGGTCAGTTTTACCTTTCCATGTTTGTTGTGGATGCGGAAGGGGATGGTGGGCGAGTGTGTGAGCAGCCACGACTCCTGCTCATTCATCTTCTTCCTCAGACGCTCCACGCGGCTCTGACCCTTCGGTGCTTTCTGCACACGCACAGAGAGACAACAGAAAACCATGCATGGAATTTTAATTTGTGCTGAAATAATATTTAAAACAATCAATAGAGTGATGGTGAGAAACATTTATCAAATGAAATACCAGACGTCGCTGTGCAGCTTCTAAAACAGAGGTGAGGCGGATACTGCATGCGTCAAAGTAAACCACTGATGCGTGTCCGTTCATGGGGTACTTTCCAAACAGGAATTGCTAATATCAAATTCAGCATATTTTTAATGGTTCCAGTTTGTCACAATTTAAACAAATATATGTTTAAAAAAAAAAACCCCAGGGTTTAAGTTGTGTCAGCAGCTAAAAGTCTGTAATTAAAAAACCTGGAGAATGGTTATCGCTCAGACACAGGACAAAGGATAATAAATAACAAAGTCCATTACAATCACATGTTTTCATGTTGTCCCATCAACATTGTTGTTATATTACATTTTCCTTTTCACTCTGTGTCATATCATTGCATATTAAAGTTATTTGTCTGTTGGTAAGAAATCATAAGACTTCACTTTGGTCTCTGGAAAATCTAGTAACAATGAATAGAAAATAAAAAATCAATAGATTAATTGATATCAAATAATAATATAAGTAAACACAGAATGAAGGAAAATCTGTTATAATGTGTGGAATAGCAAAGCTTCTCTTTCAGCTAAATGCAGCTTAGATTTCATTTTTAAATCTGAGTATAGACTTTACAGTAGAAGACCTTATAAAGTTTTGTTTTTCATTCTTTATTAATATCTGTGTTCATGTTACTTTCTCCCTCATAACCTCAAATAATAATCGGCGACTTGAGTGTGATCACAATGTGAATGAAATGTTTGTGGATCCATACTTGTGATGTCTGGTCGACAAAATCTTTAGCACAACAAATAAGAGACGGGAGAATATTCTTAACTGTTGATCTTGTGTCTAGTTAACACAAGATTAACTAGACAGAAGTTATGATTGATTCAAATTTGAGCTAAACGATTACAACAAAATCATCAATCATTCCTGCTGCTGTCAAGTTCTTATCAGCATGTAATCAGCTTATCCAAAACCTTCCTATTTTCCAGGAAAGACTGTGGATAAGCCTCTGAAACGGTGCAGCAAGAGTCTCTATATATAATTCAAGGATCTTAGTTCTGCACGAGTACTGAAGGAAAACAAATACACACATCCTCCCAGCCCTCACCAGGAAGCCATGAGTCAGAGCCTGGTACAATCAGCTGAATCTCTCGCTGCTCTGGCCGCCTCTGACTCTAAATACCAGCCGTGGTCACTCTCTGTGCTCGGAGTGGGCGAGTTAACGCGGTGCGAGGGGAATAACAGGAACTCTCTTCTCCCTGAAGGGTACGGTGTGTCTCAGCCAGCGGTGCGGGGGTGAACTGCGGTTCATACTTGTAACGGCTGGAGACTTAAAACTGTTTTTTTCTTTCCGACACATGTCAACACCCGACTGTTTCAGCACTGACGGGAACAGACGAGGCAGGCCGACGTGAGGACAAAGCTTTTCAGGAGTGAGCGTCAGCACTTTGACCACTGCTGCAAATCACAGTGACATTTTGAGATGAGGAGGAATTTTTTTTCTTTGGTACAGTTAGAGTCGGGTCAGGCTTCAGGTTTATTTTGAGTTTTTCTCCAGTTTGAGAATCTTTATTACACACGTTTAGATTTTCATGTTTTCATGTGCTTCCGTACAGATCACAGGAGACGTTACCTTGACTCTGTCTAAGACAAACAAAAGGTGTGGCTGACAACCACTGAGTAAAAAGGAAGGTCCAGTGGTTCCATTAAGGAATCACTGACATGGGGGAGTTTTTCATGGAAGTCTGTGGATGCCATGATAAATAGCAGATGGTTATCAAAGTTCCAACACACAAAAAACTTCCTTCCTGAGTCACTTGTATGTGTTTGTGTTTCTTACAACAGTAAAAGATTAATTCTCAGAGACTCTGAAAGTTTCCTCTGCTCATTTTATAATAACTTTTTTTCCTTCATCATCATCATCTTCCTCTGTACCAAATGTTTGACGTGTTTCCGTAAATGTTCCACCACAAGATACAGTAAGATACAGTCCTCTTCGTCAAGCCGAGACACCATCACATGTAGGTGATTAGATTTTACACACACACTTTGACATCAAGTCCAGATAATCCAGTCCTCCTGCGGAGCGACACAGTCTGCTACTTTAATGTTTAGTTTTTCTAACCATACATTCTCTACCAAGTACAGTGAAGCCTCCTGAACCGGCTCCAAACTCTACACTGGCTCTTTTTGTGTGTTAATACGGATTAAAAGTTGGTTTCAGTCCCCGGTCTCAGTGTTAAACCCACACTTTCTGACTAAGCCATTCTAAGCCACAGGAATACATTGGATTTTGCTCGACATGCCAATAGCAGGATTTAGGAGCCAAACGGATTACCTTCTCTTTCTGTATCTCACTCTTTAAGACCGAGATCTTGATCTTCATCTCCTCCAGCTCATGCTCAGGCAGGACTTGGATGCTGGGGCAAGAGTCGGAGTCCTCCAGGGTCTGGAAAGTCAAGTCCGCCAGAGGGATGTACCACTTGCACTCATACTGCTGGTGACGGCTGCAGATGGAGAAAAGATGGAAGGACGCAGGAACAAAGAAAGAGGAGAATATGAAAGTGGATTAGTGAAGGAATTATATGATCCAGACAACCTTACAAGTTACACTAATCGGTCTCCTGAGGGTCACTACAATTCAAAGTCATTCTTGTAACATGTATTTCTTCTCTATTCAAAAATGTTTGACCTCAGAGCTAATTTGATGTGAAACACGTCAAAAAAATAATGATTCATTTTCAGCAGAGAGCTGCTTCCACCTGACTGATTTTCATTGTATGAGCCTTTCCTCTGTGTTCCTGTGTGCTGCAGAGTCCGCTCATGAACAGCGCGACGCCTTCATCAGCCTCCATTCTGGTGTGACTACCACCAGTATCGGAGTGTAACCAAGTACATTTACTCAAACACTGAACTCGAGGATTTTATTTTCTCAACTACATTTCAGAAACTTTTTACTGCACAATTATCTGCAGTTACTTTGCAGGTTAGGATTTTACACAAAACAAGTGAGCAGTTTCTAACATACGATTCTTTGTTTATATCAGCTCGACCTGCTACAACACGCCAATGCTTCTGTAATAATGATTTACAAACTGAATAAATATAAACTAATAACTGACTTATACTGAGACACTGACAGGGCTCTCTCTGCTGAGTACTTTTACTTTTGATACTTTAAGTACATTTACTTTTACTTGTAACAGAGTAGATTTATACTGTGATATTGCCCAATTTAATATCAACTACTCAAAATAGATTATTGTATATTTCTGACGTTCATGGGTTTAGATGGAGAAGAAAAAATTACACCACAAACGTAAAAGTCTGCTGGGTTTCACTGTCAGTGAAGTGGTTTGTGGGAAAATCAAACTTTTATAAAGGGCGAGACTAACTGGGATTTATTGTCCGCCTCTGTTCAGCCACAGCAAGAACAACTCAGCACATCATGTTGACTCAATTCACTTTTCATATGTGAAGTTCTGTCCTTTCATCCAAAACTCAGTCTGTGACGTCAGGCTGGCTCTTTAGCAGCAAGGGTGGAGTATACAGGGTTTAAAGACAATGAGAAAACATTGTGTGGCAGTAAAGTCAATGTAAATGTGACTAATCCCAAAATGACAGAACAGAGATAATCATAGGATTCAATGGGATTAAGGATTTTCAGTGATTTAACCCGAGGTCACAGAGGTCTGGTTTGCTTTAACTGTGTGTGTGTGTGTGTGTGTGTGTGTGTGTGTGTGTAGCCGGTGAGATAACACTACAGACCATGTTAGCTTGATTTACAGGTCTGGTAATTACCGCAGCGCTGCGAGGGGCGGCTGCACGTGACACAGACAAATGTTGAATGTCGACCAAAATAAGATCCGAGTAGTCCGACAGCCGCCGCCTTCGTGCTGACGATGCAATCCTGTAAATGTGACAGCTAATCTAAGGACGTGTCAAGCTTTTAAATGTGGCATCACCCACACACACAGCCAGTGTGTTTGTGTCACCTCCCTGTACTTTCCCTCCATTTCAAAGAGATCCTGAAACACACCCTCTGCCAGTTCTTACACCTCTTTCTGAGGAACACACATCTCTCTTTTCACCATGAATATCTGCTGCTCTGCTCCACTCTATAAAACACCAGAGGCTAAATGCCAGCTTGTCTTTCTCTTACAGAGGCTTCAAAAAGCTTCCCTGCTTCACACAGCCAGCAACAGAGAGAGAGAGACAAGATCGTCTGCAGCGCCGGTGTCATTCGTTCTGTTTCACTGTCGGGGGCTGATGTGGAAAATGAATGACATATATAGATAGAAAGATGGAGAGGATAATCCGAAGAGAGTGGCTATTTAAAGGTATGCATTTGTCTCCTCTGTGGTAAATGTTTTGATAGTCTGGATGGGGGGGGGGCAGTAAAGTGGACTCACCCCACAGCCGTCTTCTTCATCTTGGCACAGAGCAGAAGATCCGTGAAGAGGAAGACGTGCCGTAGCTTCCTGGAGCTTTCTGACACCTCCACCAGGAAGCCATCCTTCACCAGCTGACGGGCCTACGAGAACACCTGATGTCAAGTCTTGTCATGTGCCACCGATGCAAACACAATGCTGATGAACTTGACTCAGCACTGATCAAACAGTGGTGAAATGGGAAGTCATGCGAGTGGATAACTGGACCCAGGGAGGAGGTGGTGGTATGAACAGGAAGAATGATTTTAAAAAGCAAAACCTTGTGCTTTAATTATATTAACACACATTCAACTGGCATAACGTGTTTTTATTTTATTTTGAAAGTGTTTTATGCTGAGCCTTAACATTCAATATCATATTCCAGGAGAGGTAAAGAAATGATTTGAACCGACCTCAGTCAAACAGAGTATTATACTGCGTATTAATATACAGCGTACTAATACTGGCTGCCTTTTCCCCTCCATCCAGGGTCAGCCTCTGCTTGCACCCTGACTTCAAAGTGAATGATCAGTTCATTAGGTCGTGATTTTTACTGCGTCAGCTAAGAAGGAAAGACCAGAGAGGACTGGGAAAAGACAACAGTGCCACCTCCTGCCATTATATTCGTTACAGTGTGTGGGCCTTCTCTAGTTATTAGTTGGTAATTAAAAGGTCACCTATGAATCATAACCTCATTCATACTAAGAGAAGATGTGATTCAGCCCTGAACACTGTAATCGCACAGATAATCCCACACACCTCTCCCTTGGGCGTGGTGACGGCGGTCCTGCGAGGGTCAATCTCCTCGTTGATGGAGGAGAGGAAGTTCTGAGATATCCGCAAGGCGTCCTGCAGGAGGGGGAAGTCCGGGTGGTCCTTGGGGGTGTGTTTCAGCAAGTCCTGAAACACAAGCACAAAAAAATGTAAGGTTATGTAGACACACGGTTACAGTCTGTGCTGTGATCACCCTGAAAGCACAGAGACAATTGTTGGTGCAATGATGTAAAAACATCTGTAACAACAACTAGTAAATTGTATTTTTCGATCGTTCCATTAAAGTAATTTTGATCTTATTCTGTATCTCATTAGAAACACTTTCTTATTTTCTAATAACTGAAAAAAAAAATTGTTTTTTTAAAATCCGTCCAAAAATAAGCAGAAGTTCTGATTTCGTTTCATGTTCGTAATCAGAACTGAACTGCTCCGTACGTACGCAGCACTGCAGTAATCTCTGCACATCTCATTTCCTTGCTTTTGTTGAAGCTGCTTTCATCAGTGTAGCAGGGTGATGAACACGACAGCCGACTTGAGAGGTTTGAGCTTCTCTCTTATTTCCAAAATGAACGCCGCCAGTTTTTTTTTTTTTTTTTTTTTTTTTGCCGCCTCTTAGTTAACATGAATGACAGGAACATGAACT
This sequence comes from Seriola lalandi dorsalis, assembly GCF_002814215.2. Taxonomy (NCBI): domain Eukaryota; kingdom Metazoa; phylum Chordata; class Actinopteri; order Carangiformes; family Carangidae; genus Seriola; species Seriola lalandi. The sequence continues at coordinate 2,252,062 of NW_019525134.1, read as the reverse complement.
TTGTAGAAACACACACACCGGCCTCAGATGCACTGGACATGTTGTTGTTCCGGGAGCTTTATGCAAACGCATTCATGCAATACACTCCTGAAACCTAACCGAGGCGTCTCGGCTTGCTTGATTGACAGTTTCCACTTTATTACTAATCATGCAAAGAGGTAGGCTTATTTAAACTGGAGGAGACTGAGATAAACAACAAGTTTCAGCACTTGGCTGCTGCGTGGTGTCGCAAATCAAGATTTAATTCAGGAGAGTTAAAATTTCATTCTGAAGGTGGGATTTACCATGAAGAATGTAGTGACTATCATAATGGCTATATCCTTTTAGTGCAGCCTGTTTATTCTGGTTAAAGTGTGTGTCAGCGAGAGGCATTTAAAAAAAATTTATTTTCTCATTTACTTCCATATATAAATATATATTGTTTTTTTGTTATTTGCATGAATTGATCCTTTAAAGCCGTGTAAGTGCCGGCTGTGTACTCACATGAAGGACCAGGGTGCTTCTGGTGACACGGTCAATCGGCTTATAAAGGAGAGCTGCAGGGAGAGAAGAGCAGGAATCTGAGTCAGTGTTGCACACACACACACAAACAGACACACACACACACATCAATACTCCCAGACACACACATTCATACAAAGGAGGTCACAGTTCACACAGCTCAGACATGGAGAAACACTCCCACTCAGCTCACACTGAGGTAAACACGGCACCTGCAGTCTGACAGATGATGACTCCTAGGCTGACATTCAACTTAATAACAGCAAGCATCCACACTGCTGAATTGTTCTTCAGTAAGACATGCAGCCGATCCCCGACCTTTGACCTCCCTATGCACGTGAAATGACAGCTTCCATGTGGGGATCACATGACTGTTATTTTAAAAACTCTGACTGTGTGTTTGTGTGAGGTTCTGTAGAGTGGAGGTGGGGGAATGCAGCAGTTTGTTACTGCACAGTGAAGGGATGGACACACACACACACACACACACACACACACACACACACACACACACACACACACACACACACACAGGTCTGTCGGCAGGCTGCTTAACATGCAGTCCATCTCCAGGGTTGATGCTTCAGCCTCCTATTGGTTCCTCAGCAGTTTGCTTTCTCTGCATCTTTATGCTGCTACTAGGTAAACTACAGCCGGCCCACACACTGTACGAGGAGGGAGTCAAACACATGCACCAACATACACAGCACTAATTTATGCACGTATCTATAAAAAAGTGCAACAAGACAGACACGTGCCCACACGCCACCGTTCCTGTGTCCAAGTCACAGTTTAAATCTGCACCACCGCATTTGGCTGGTTTCCCCTGGGACGCCTTTGCCTTTTCTGAGGGAGTGTGAACAGCAGCAGGTCTGACATACATGACAGCTCGAGGTGAGAAACTCCCACAGAGATATGACGGAGGGAAAGATCGGGAGAAAATGGAAAAAAATGACAGAGGGGAGATAGACGTCAGGCAGGACCCCCAGGGAGAAAGAAATAAGAAGCAAACGCACATAGATGTAAAGATGAGACGGGGGGGTGAGAGGACTTTTATTCTGGGTTTCTTCTGTCAGAACCAGCAGTTGTGTGATGAAATGCCAAAAACGTCTCAAGGTCTCAAAATAATAACGCCATTACTGTCGCCAGGCATTGTAAAAAAAAAAAAAAAAAAAAAAAAAAAGAAAAAAAAAAGGTATAATAACGTCACCCTGCACGTATGCGCAAAAATAAATGAAGTAAAGGTATGTGCTGAACACAAACCTGACTCACAAGGGCATACAGATTTAGAAAGCAGCTGAGGACGTTCCACTCGGTGATCAAGCTAATCTCCATTTATTACAGTGAAGATTGCAGCCTTAAAGCAGCTGATCTCAAACCTGAAGGGCAGAGGGGCCGGCCGGCTGAAACAGGGAGAGGGGATGTGGCTTCTGTATGCAGCGCAGGTCGTCCACAGCGCTCTGCTCACAGAGAGGCAGAAACTCAGCTACACTTCCCCTCCAATGTTACACTTATCTGTTTAAACCATTGAACATCGCTCCCTTCTGTTGCGGGCCACTAGTGTTACATTATCTCTCTGTTCTTCTTCTCCCCTTTGTACTCTCACTTTAAAGTGTTAATTCTCCTTTCTTCTCCATCTAGTATGAGAAATGAAAGGGCAAGAGCAGAAACCTACAGGGAGCATGTTCAGATGGACTAATAGAGCTCGTCATATTAAACTTTACACACTCACATATACATACATACATGCTCAGCCACTATGAGACCAAAGAGAATCTTGGAGAAGGCCTCGCTGATGCACTTTGAAGTCTCTCCACCCTCCGGTCATTAATAATGCGGCCTCCATCAATGGTCGCGGCTCAGTGAACTAATACTTCTACCTCCTGGAGGATTTACTACAGGACCTGCTCTGACTGCAGGGGCGCTGAGCGCCATTATGTGTGTGAGCGGCTTCGTATTCACCTCGAGTAGAGGTGCTTCAGGAAAGTTTAGGTGACTTTGGATACAAAACAAGCATCGGATGTCAGCGCAGCACAGATCAGTACATCTGCAGTGTGTTAGCCGTCAGTAGAAGGCAGTCCATCAGCTGTATTGATTATTTATGCCCCATGTTGAGATGTATGTCTGAAATATTGATGCACCTCAGTTCCATCTGTAAACAATCGTTTTTAGCTGCTAAAATTCATTCATGAACATTCATAAACATTCATGGTCCTCATCCTCCGAGTCTGTTCAGTCACAAAACGGTTACAGAAACCTGGGAAACAAACACCTTTTACACCTGAACAACCTGGTTCATTCTTTACTTTTCTCTTTTCTCTTTTTCTGTACATGACGTTACTGTTACATGTGCAGAGACATGAATAATCAGAATACTTGATGTTCCAGGGAAACATCACTTCCTGATTAACGAGCACGGAAGTGCGTCTGCTGTATCAATGCAGGATAATTGCAGGATGATTTTCCAGCTGCACATTTTTTTAATAGCACTGTCGCCTCACAGCAACAAGGCTCTGGGTTCGAACCCTTTCTGCGTGGCGTTTGTATGTTCTCCCTGCGCCTGCGTGGGTTCTCTCCAGGTTCTCCAGCTACTTCCCGCAGTGCAAAGACGTGCACATTGGGTTAATTGGGAACTCTGAACTGCCCATAGAAGTGAATGTGAGTGTGACTGGTTGTTCGTCTCTACATGTCAGCCTTGTGATAGACTGGTGACCTGTCCAGGGTGAGCCCCGCCCTCGCCCAGTGTCAGCTGGGATTGGCTCCAACCCCCCGCGAGCCTTTATGAATAAGCGGGATGGATAATGGATGGAGATTTTTACTTATGTGTATTTTACAAACTAGGAGCAAAGTTCAGTGGGAGTCAGAAGAAGAGAGGAAGAGAAGACAGAGGGAGGGGGATTATTGGAAGTCGATGACCTGTCACAGCGAGGCGCCTTTGATTGGTCCGGTTCTCAAGGTCGCCTTGATGACTTGGCTGACAGTTCATCTTTGCTAACGAGGGGATAGACCATGTGGGCGAAGCCTTTGAACGAGCACAACACACGGACCGCTCGCGGTCTACAGCTAGGACACCGGCGCCGCCAGCTTTCAGCTCTCACTATCTGGCAAGACATTCAGCTCGCGATGCCAGGCGTGAGCCGTGAAGGAGGGCGAGGAGGACAGACCGAGACCGATAGGAGGGAAAATAAAGAGGGCAGAATGATAGACAGAGAGAGGGCATACAAGGATTAAGTAAAAGAGAGCAAATGGCAGCGGTGTGGAGCAAGTCCCAATTTACATGTAAAACAGGGTGTCAGATGTTTGATTTAGTACTCGTGTTGCTATTTGCATCCATTCATTAGGAGGTGTCAGGCAGATGAAACAGCAAGCGTTATTATATGTAAACAACCCTGACAAATTGATTTATTCCAATAAAGAAAACACACAAAAGCACACGTCAGCTCGTTTGGCTGCGGTCCAGTTAAATCCTGTGGAAGGCAAGAAGGATGGAGGGATGAGCGCAGGCAAGGAAGGCAGGTTTAAAGAAAGCTAGAAAGCATGAGAAAAGAATTATGGGGCGAATAGAAAGAGGAAGAGTCGTAGTTGGTAGTTTCAGAGCTGAGGTGGAGAAACCCCTCGACTGCCTCGTCAGGTAATTAAGGAACTGCAATGCAAACAGTAATCAAAGCCACTCACCCGTGTCCTGGCTGTGGTATGAAACTAGTTTCATGCTACTCAACTACCACAGTGAAGCAGACAAATGATATAGTCATCTCAGACGATATAGTGTCGTCTCAGGAGTAAAGGGTGAGAGAAGAATGCTGTTGAGTGTTCCTCATTTACGACGCATAAATTAACAGAGACATCACAGGTACATGCTACTGAAAACTGACACACACATGAACACACACACACACACACACACACACACACACACACACACACACACACACACAGGCTCCCTCAGCCTGACAAAGCCGCACCATTTGCTCATCATGTTTATTTATCATTGCATATTTGTACAGCCGACAGTTTCCCTCTGTCCCCTGCAGCACGAGGTCTGGCTCCTGGTTTAGTTGAGCGAGATGCCAGCAGAGCACCGGCATGTACGAGCTCCCTAATACAATCACAAACAGATCAGACTTGTTCCAATCCTCAGGTGATAAGTATTCTCTATGAGGAGCAGCCCGGAGCGCCGAGTCCTTGCACTCAGACTAAACGTGGTTTGCTTTTAAACAGACACACACAGATAGAAGATGCCGTCCCGGCGAGCCACATATTCCAGAGGACCATCATCACTCAGCGACCACACAAAATCTCTGACGCTTCAAAGAAACTAATTTTATCACTGCCATTACGTGGGTGTATGTACAGCACATACATGTACAGAAACAGGTAAAGGTCAGAAATCACCGGCAAGCAGACAGCACCATCACATAACGAGCATCAGAAAACATCAGTTACATATCAGCCAGTATCCCAAATCAATATCTGACAGCTTATCAATAAGTGTCCAAACTTCACAGCAAACACACTGCACCTAACATTATTCTCTAACAGCATTCAAGTTGCCCCAAAGCAAACGGCGGCAGCTCGTATCATGCAGTCGTTACCGTATGTGCAGTTACAACACAGTCTGAGGACCAGAAGCACCTCCATATCCCTCCTCTCCTCTCTCTGTTCTCCTGCTCACTGCCTCCTCTCTCCGGCAGAGAGAGAGAGAGACAGAGAGGGGGGGTGGGGGGCAGAGAGAGAGAAAGAGGGAGGGAGGGAGGGAGGGAGGGAGGGAGAGCAAAAGTGTGTGTGTGCTCACACAAGCGCCAGTTTGCCTCCCAAAGCCCACCACTGCATACACAAGTAGAAGGGGCAGGACTGAAGTCTTAAAGCACCAACACATCCAAGACAGACGAACATACACACTCATACAGACACACACACACACAGGCACACACACGCACGCACACACACAAACACAAACTTACCCTCCATTGAAATAGTTGTGGTACAATCTTTGGAGTCTTTAGGACCTTTTACCTTGAGGTTCTGAAAGAAGAGTGGAACAATCAATTTGATTCATTAATACACACAACCATGCTCTCGCTCCCACACACACACACACACACACACACACACACACACACACACACACACACACACACACACACACACAGAACACTGCTCTGTACTTGCTAGGCTGAAGCTGGCAGAACTAATGAAAAAGTATTGGGTGACTGCAGCAGACTGAGGCAGCTGAAGGAGGCTGGACAATGCAAACTTCAGAAAGTTTTGTTTTCAGCCACCGACACACCCTCACAGCCTGACAGCAAAATGATATTAATTATTAATGTTATTAATGTTTTGATGAAACACCCCTAAAACTCTTGTTGTAGTAGTTTTCTCTGCTGTACTCAGACTGGTGTTACGTCCGGGCGTCCTTTTGAAAATGACCATATATCAATATAAGTTTATATTAATGCAACTCTAAAGCAGGAATAACACTGGGTGGTAAGAGGATCAAAACAGGAAATGGAAGATCTTAAGGCGGGTTTGCTCCAAAGTTTAAATGGTATGTAGATACAGGTCGGCGGTGGCTAATACAGTACCACAGGTTCAAATACTCTGAGATCCCAGCATCCACCTTGCTGCGACTGTGTGATGACGTACAGTAGACTTATGGTCACCCAAACCCTCTCATGTGAATTACACTGCTCCTCTAATAAGTTTAAATGTGCATCATGTTGTAACATTGATATATCTGTTAATTGTGTTTTAAAGTAGTGTTCCTCAAAATAGGACGACATTTCCCATAAACAGTCGCTTCCTGTCGAAAAGAGGATGTTCCGACTCGCCTCTCTTCCCCTATTTACTGCCGTTCCATGTGGGTTTGTTTTTCTTCCCCGCTTTATTGAAGAGGATTTAACGTGACACCTGAGACCGGTCGAGGGATTAGTCTTTTGTCTAATGAATTCACTATTATGTAGGAGAACCAGGGGAGGAAAGTGAAATACAGTCACTGATTTTATTCTGGTTTGCCTTCCTCTGCAGACATTTGAGACGGAGAGCATCAATATTAAACCCAATGGCAGACAATTAATATATAGTATAGAGATGACACTCTACCATCTCCTCAGCAACTGTTGTGTTGGTGGTAATTATGCTAATGACTAAAACTTGATCTCTCCAAATCTACACCACTACTATTCAGACATGTTCTCCTCACATCCCTCCGTCCGCTCTCCGAGTCTCTCATCATCATCATCTTATCATGAACTCACCTCAGATATCTTCTGGAACTGGCTGTTGGCTTGGCTGCATTTCTCTGCCGTCTCTAGCGCCACCTTGTAGTTGTCCACAAAGGCTTTGTACACACCCAGCTGACTGGCCTGGGTCACATGACAAGAGACGGAATAAGGGACGTTAGTTAATGTGCAGGAGAAATGGAGTGAGTAAAACAATGTATTCACCTTTAGCATTCATTAGCACCTCCATACCTCTGCATGTCACACAACTATATTAAAATTCATACACAGCCCTGGTAGATGAGATGATATGATATGATATTCTATTCCCATCATAATTTTGCCTTAAGTGGATAGTTGAAAAGAGAGCGGCGTTCCCTCCTTTGCTCTCTCAGCATACACCCTCACACACACACACACACCCACAGTTACACATGCAGCACAGCATTGTCAGTGAACAAAAGCTAATCACATTCCCATGATGCCACTCCACTGGTGGCTCTGTGCAGTCCCCCTGATTGAAACAGAGTCACTTTCTCTTTTCTCTTCCCTTTCATTAACAGCCCCTCTCTGCAGCACTGTATGAGCATTGTAACAAGCTGCAGACCAGCAGTGCATGAATATGCATCCTGCTACAGCTCTGCTTGAATGGCTGGGCTGAAGAGCTGAATGCGTCCCATTAAAGCAACCAAATTAGATTGAGCTGAAAAGAGTGAATGAGTAAGACTTGTTACTTTTCTTCTTCAATCCCCCTCCTCCTGCTCTTTTTTCGTTTCCTCTCCTTCCAGTTCCTCTCAGAGTCGGCCTCAAGAGAGAAGCTGTGAGGGAATCACCCAGTTTCATTTGACATTTAAAACACATTGTGGATCAATACGTTTTTAGTAAGAACAGATGATGGTGACGATAAAACAAATAGCCAACAGATATTTCTGGATAGAGTCACAATTCTGACACAAAAGTTGAGCCACATAATGACTTAAATAGACAAGAGGTCAGACAAACAAGCGTCTGTGCATGACCTCATCATAACTGCCGACTTCATTATATCAAACCAAAACCTTGGATGGAAGAGAGAAACCACAACGTACGATCACTGAATCTCTAAAGATAGACTTTTTCACTTGGCAGCTTGGCTGGAAAGTACAAACCGAGCAGAATGACGTGATCGTGGTGTTTCATCAGTCCATCACGTTGTTTGGACAAACTGTGACCGGTGTGAAACCCCTCAAGCTCTGTCCCTCACAGAGACGCAGGACTTTGAGCTACGCTCCGAATATAGAGCCTGCACTTCAAACAACAAGAGCTCAGGTCAAAGTGGTGGGCGGGAAAACAACAAACAGAAAGAGAGCGGGCTCAGCATTACAATGATGACTAGAAACCGAAACTTACTTTCTGGATCAAAATGCCCGTCTGACGTGTTGAACAGCAGGAAGCTGCAGTCCAAACTATATATGAAATATCTAAATACCTTGTGCATACAGGCCTGAGTGTAACATATAACACCTGTTTTGAATTATTATTTTAGAGAACAGAGTATCTGCTGTTATCACAGTTTATATGGTTCAGATCTGTTAAAGAAAAAAAACACAAACACAGTAAAGAAACGTTTAAACAGACATTTCACATCAGTGCAATGAATACTGAGCAATTAGCAGTATCTATATCCTGCATGTGTGAAATCCCAGTATATAATCAGGACATCGGACACGCATCTTTCTCTGTCGTCTCCAACAAGCCGTAGCTCCTCCTGTTGCTGAAACACACTCTACACGTCTTTACACCCGTTGGTCTTTAACACTCAAACCCAGAAAGCCATGCACATGACTAGTGAGATATGACTGCAGTATAGTAGTATAATCACACCATGAGGACTTCACTGCACTACTCACTCTCAGATGATGTAATGACTAGCATCTCAGTGTCACTTAGACATAAATACAAATCTCAAAGATAGATGATCCTCACCCAGAATGGGTTGAATTAAACCGCCAACACTGTGATATCTCCTCATCATGACTTTATCATGAATAACATACAATACTCTAGTAAAAAAACCTGGACAGCAGAACTCTGGGTCCTGAGGACAAGACAGAGTCCTTAGACATGCTAACCTTTCTGTGAGGCTGGATTTAGCCACAGAAATGCTTTGAGCTAAATGCTAAAAAAAATGCCTGGTGTTGCTGGAGGAACCAGAGTCCGTCAGCATTATCCTCTTGGGACCATGAATGTCTGTGTAAAATTTCATTGTAGTCTGACCAACAGTTCTTGAGGTATTTTAGTCTGGACCAGCTGACTGACATCGGCATCACAGAGCCATCACTACTAGCATGTCTACAAAGGTAACGAGCAGTTACCCACGATACTACAGTTATAATTAGCCTTAAGAGATGGAGGCATGTCTACAGAAACGCATTTATTTATCCAAAATTCTCCTAAGAACCAGGACTGTTCCCTGATTAGACCCTCCCCACTTCATGCCTCCAGGGACTTGGATAATTTGGTGCAGTCCTGGCAGACACAGGATGCAGCTGAGCCCTTCTCTTGACTGAAAAAGGTGAGAAAAAGTTGGAACTGTGGTTGGCTTCTATCCTGCGTCTGCCGCTTTTGTAGCTCTGTCCCACTGTGTTGCTCCAGCGGCCTCCATGCTGCTGACGAGGAGCAGCAGGGAGCGGAGCGGCTAATTACACTGCCATCTGTACTCTCACACTGTCACTCTGACTAAATGTTTAGCTGCCACATGACATGCTCATGAACGCACATATACGCAGCACAGATGGGAGCTGATGACTACACTAATAGGTGTCACTTGGTGGTGTATCTCGTGGGGTCCCCACAGAGGAGGGGCCCGGGAGGACGCACTTGAACTACTAAAAGAATCATATTTCTACACCAGAGCTCTGCTCAGTTTCTCTGCCACTAAACATAAGCTCACGAGCGCATCGCTAATCAATGTGCCTGAGCTGCTGACACATCTTCCCCTCTGAATGTTTAGTAGAATCTTAAATAAATGTTTCATTAAATCCTGTTACCAAATGCTGACAGATCAACATTTAATATGAATGCTGGCCCTCCATAGGAATGCTCTCCCAGCTGGCCTGTAGATGCAGGGATTACTGTGTCCAAACTTGAATAAATATTTTGAGTTAACACAACCTTATTTATACCCACAGAATAAAACCAGAAATTGCATTCTTTGAGTCATAGTGGGTTACTGCTAATAACAATATTTTCATAAGCCAAAATACAACTGAAACTTTGTGAGATGTTGAAAACCAAAAGTGAAAGATGTCAACAAACCAGGTTTCATATCAGAATAAGATCGACATCCTCACCAGTTTCCTCATAATCATGGCCTGAGATTCTCTCAGTCATTCTAGTAGAGTTGTTAAGTTTAAAACCAAAAGGTTGCATGTACACGTAGCTTTACACGAGCCACGAGAACAATATGACACCTCGATTTTATCCAGGAATATGTAGTCAAACACTGATAATGAGATCAGGCCTACAGTCTACTGTTTGTCGTTCCACTTTTAAAAAGCCTAAGATCTTGTCCGTTGCACGGATATGAGGTCTGCTTCTCCGTAACTTAATCAGTCACTTAGTAAACCTACTTCCGGTTCTAAATTAAACCTACCAGCCCACAGACAAAAACACTGAATCATTGACAACAGAGCCAGAGCTGTTTTACAACTTCAGACGATATCTACTCTTTTTTAAAAGACTAAAATAGACGCCAAAGTCGTAGTTGTGAGGTGTTTATTTGTCTGAGCTGGCATGACACTTTACTCTTGTCCTCTAGTCAAAACAACAATGTGCTCATGTCTTGGCAAAATGTCACAGGGTCTTTCATAATTGGACGTCTGATTCATTCACAGCTCATTTGCAAGAATAAATCGCATCTCCTGAGATCCAAAAACATGGCCGGAAACTAAAGGTGGGACATGTTTAATCATTAATTCAGTTATTCACCTTTAGCTGGCTGCTGATGGAGTTTAACTATCATGTGTTTTCATTTATTCCAGTTAAGTCCTCCATTATTCATGGCAAGTTGGCTCTTTCTTAGTTTAGGTCTTTTGACAATACTATTATTTGACACTACAGCAGTTACAGTGTCTTTCAGCTACAGTTTTCACATGGCATTACAATGATGCCAGAGGAAGTAACGATGAGTTCATTGACCATTATCTTTTAAAAATCTATCGTAAAAATGAGGCAATGAAAGTCATGGTAATGACACTCGAGAGAAGAGAGAAATTTGAACACACCATGTAAATGTTCGACCTTGTCAACAGCAACAGCATGATAATAATCATTGGTTTTTTCTCTACTTGTGGATTTTCTCTGGTTTTCTGAGGCTCCCAGCTTTAGAGCCAAACCCTGCTGTTACTGTCAGGTGGAGTTGGAGCAGCTCTCTGCCACTAAATAGAGTGTTTGTTTTTCCGTCTAGTTTCCAGTCCAGGAAAATTATGAACCATAATATTCTGTTGCTGCCTGCCCACAGTGGGACGCACTCAGGGCGAACTAACAGCACACAGTGTGCCAGGGTTTATTTACCTCCATCACACCAGCCACACTGCTGCTCGCACCACCACATGAAATTCAAATTGGCCACTGAAATTAACAATTTTTACTGATGACTGCATTTGGATTTTACACACTAAATGTCATTACCTTGTCAATGAAATTTCTATCTGGATTTATTTTTCCTACCAGAGGTCCAGTTTGACATCTCAGTCCAAAGTCTCTGTTGCAACACGTTGCATCAGCTTGTCTACAGTATGTCAAACATACACACTGTACAGTATATGTAAGAAGCCCTGTTCAGATTATTGTATCCTCTCTGCAAAGCTCACGTTAAGACGTCTATACACACACACACATACACACACACACACACACACACACCCACACACACCCAGATGTTATCATGGATAAGACTTTAATTAATTTCCTGGAGACTAACCCTAACCCCGACACTGACCTCTGACTCGAACATCAGCTTTTTCCAAATTAGGACATGACCTTTGTCCTCAATTGGACAAGCCATCTTCAATTAACTGGTCTTTAGTCTGACATTTGTCCCCAATGTTATGACAGAACCCCCCCCCACACACACACACACACACACACACAAACACACACAAACACAGTTATGCGCACATAGTCTAATTTAGAAAGGTGACTCTCGGAGCACAAACAGTGAGAATACACTGTAAATCTACAGCCGTGCACCCTGCAGCCGATGGAGGGGTGAAAAAAGCCCACGTCAGACTCACCAGCTTCTGGAACAAATGTCCCACAGTGACCTTCTCGTCCCACTGCTGGATGTTGGGTAAGAGGGCGTCGTAGAACTCCTTGTGGATCTCGAAGATGTCCTGGATTTTGTAGAAGATGGTCTCTATCTGCTGGATGGTCAGCACGGGCTGGGAGGTTGTGGCTGTGGCTTTCAGAGGACGCATGGGCTGGAAAATCAGGGTTAGGGTTAGCCAAGGACCAATCACAGATAACGATTCAGATGTAAAATAAACGTATCAAGAACTGGAAAGCTAGGCAGCGCATGACATAAAATATGTTCATACAGCATTTTACTATGTCATGAAGTTTATTTTAAACTCTAATCTCATTTCAGAACAGGCTGCGAGTACAATCCAGGGAAGTTAATTGGCCAATCGGTGGCCTAATTGGGTCAAAAAAAAAAAAAAGAAAAGAAAAGTTTCTGAACTGGCGATGTGTCACACAGAGATAAGGATGCAATCTTAGCCTCTCTGCTCAGTAATTGGGTGACCCTCTTCTGTGCTGTGCTGTGTCTGACCAGTCAGATTTCATAGCAGCTCTCCCAGCTCAGTTAATCATAGATATGTGTGGAGTGGGCATGGTGGGGGGGCGGGGGGCTGAATAACAGTGAAAACATAAAGGCTTTCACGTCATGGAAGCAAAAGTCCTCCAGAGATGATGATGAGTCATTCTCCCACTGATTGCAGGGGTTGTATGACGGCTAATCAGACAGGCCGGCTCATTTAAAAGCACCGACAATGACTGCAGACAGTCGACGCCCCCTGCATGGTCCACATGTGATGGCACAGCTGCCGGCTGAAGAGCCCTCATCCGGCTTGACAAATGTGTTTAGATAGATGAATGGATTTGCAGACTGGTTACCCTCATAAAGTTCTATCTTCATCTCTATTTCCACACAGCAAACTCTCAATACACACATCTACAGCACAGAAGTTGTATTAAACCTTTCGCAGGTGAGAAGGCCTCTGACCCTCAGATATCATCAGTCTTTCTCGATTTTGTCGAATGCACCACCATAACCTTTAGCGACCAGAGATGACATTTAGGATTACTAATGCACATGAGCTGCTTGTGACTGTGTTAGGGTTGTTGACTAATCCTGCAGTCTTGCCTTTAATTTGGCAGAGTAAGCTAAAATCTGTCAAATATACTGTATATAGAAAAATTTATATTTAAGTGTGATCACACCTTGTGTTTTTAGACATTCTCTCAATGACTGAGGAAGTAGAGAGGGACAGGAACAAAGTCTTTTTTGGCTGAATTGTAAAATGACTTGTGTTGTCAGTTGAAACAGAGGGAACTGAAACACAGTATTATTGCAGTCTTTTGTTAATCTCATTGACTGTATACTAACAACTGCTTTTTCTGCAGGTTTCTACTGTAAGTGGTGTGTAACTAAACAAATTTTCAGTGTTGCTTAATGCTGCATTCGATATCAAACTGACTACATGTCAGTCAGAGTGCAGTGAGCGGCTGACAGCGGCAGGATATGACAGAGGCTGCGCATGGGGAAGCATGTTAATGTTAGTGCTTCAGGAAACTGCAGTGACTGTGGTCCTGCTCTAAGTTTGACCATTAACCACAAAAAGTGCTCCAGTAGTTCAAAGGGGCTTGCACCAAATGACACAGCAACAACTGACACAGCGGCAGCAACGAAATGCAAATGCTGCTACATGAACCTCGACACGGTGATCCAAAATATAAGAGAATTAGCCCGACAATGAAGAAATTATCTCCTTTAAACATCCACCGTCAAGGGCAGAGGAACATTTTTTGCATTGTGTGTGTGTGTGTGTGTGTGTGTGTGTGTGTGTGTGTCTCTCACCAGTAGCAGGGCCTCCAGCTGGTTAATGTAAATCTCCTCGCTGGCCAAGAAACCAGACAGCACCAGTTTCTTCATTTCCAGCCCCTTCTCTGTGTCTCCCTGCAAGATAAAACAGATCTGACTGTAATAATGATACATACAGTAATATATCACACACACACACACACACACACACACACACACACACACACACACACACACACACACATAAACCAAAGATCCTTTTCTGACATATTTGTTCCCACATTTTATTTCTAACTAATTCCACACCATGACTCAAGCTCCTTTCCTGCATGATCCCACTGCAGTTACCACATCAGGTAAACGTGATAATATACACACATCCACAGTGTGTAGGAATGAGCAGCAGCTGTGTGAATTGGGCGTCTGCGCTCATCTAAAAACATCTAAATGGCTTGTTTCCTCTGTGGCAAGTCTTACACCAAGCGCTCTCAGACAGTTATTTATTTTCATTCTGACTTCAATATCAGGAAAACCACCACCCTAATCATGTTTGAGAAACACGCCGGCGCAAAACAAGACTCACTTGTCTTTGATGCCTGTGCTGAGGAAAACACTAGTCTGAGCAGAAAAACTTTATGAGTAAAAGTGAGAAGTAACGAGCTGGAGAAGGTTAACTGAGGTGACATGTTTGACAGTCTTGCTTTTGATATTCTACATTATCACAGAATAAATCCATTAAATTCATTCATCCATCTTCGTGCTTATCCCTAATGAAGCAGGGTGAAGACTATCCCAGCATGCACTGGGCAGGAAGCAGTGGAACACATGAGACAGACAAGTCAGACTTTCATTCACATCTTTGGGAATTTAATCCTCATCTACATGTCACACACTCTCCTATTGTTGGTGTCAACATGGACCATAAACCTCATGTAGTTTAAACACAGACAAAAGTGTCTGTATCATAAACTGGATTATACGGCATTTCAAACGTTGAAGTTCTCACAAATAAATCAATTATAGATCAAGGATATTCACTACGGAAAAGAGCTATATAAATTATAAATGAACTGATTCTAGAGAACAGACTGTTTATCAAGTCAAGGGTGATAAAAGTGAAGGACTCGGCTGGATTCAAAACTTTGTTCGTCATGTTTGAAGCCAAACACAGATTACTGCCTGAGAATTGACAGAAGCTGTTTGTGTTAAGATCTGACGGTGATGATCAAAGAAGCCAATTTTGTACTAACCCCTCAGTTTGCACGTAATACATTAAAGCAGATGTGTGCAGATGTGTGGAGTCAAACTGTGGGATTCTCTGGTGAATAATTTCAACATGTTCAGCCGTGATTCAATTTAAGGAAATGAATAGAGACCAAATGATTGGATGTTATGAACTTGCTTTGTTGTTTAATTCAAATTCATGTGTCTTCAAATGTTGTTGTAAGTACTGGCGGATCATCTGTGGTGGAGCATCTCTCTTTATTACTCAGTTAGAGACTAGTAATAATTAAGGGTCGTTTTAGATTGTAGCTTGTATTTTGTGTGGCATGTGTACAGCAAAGTATTAGATGATGAAACAAAAGTAAACCTCTCTTTGTTTTATGTATGAACATGAACTGTGCTGACGAACTGTGTCTGTGCAGAGCAGCACACACACTATTCCAGATGTTTGGTATCAACACCTGTGCCAGCTCCTCTCGTCAGAAAGCCTCGGTTATAATGGATTTCACACTGTGAGAAGGTGTGAAGATAATAACGCCGGTTACACACACTCACTGAGCACTTTATTAGCAAAACATGTAGCTCAGGAGCTTCGGTTAATGTCACACATCAGAGAGAGAAAATCATGTGATCTCCGTGAGTTTGACTGTGATTGTGGTTTGAATGTTTCTGAAGCTGCTGAAGTGAGTATGCGAGTTTTTACTCAGAATGAAGCCAAAATAAAAAAGACAAAGAAAACCATCCAGTGAGCGGCAGTTCTGACTGAAACACACTGTTGATGAGACATCAGAGGAGAATGGACAGACTTCCACTTCCTGTCACCAAGAACAGAAACCCGAGGCTGCAGTGGACTCAGACTGAGGGGAAGACTGGAAGAACGTAGCCTGGTCTGATGGATCTGGATTTGTGCTGAGGCAGCAGATGGTAGGGTCAGAGTTTGAATCCCTGTATCCAACCTGCCTTGTGTCAACAGTCCAAGTTGCAGGTGTGATGGTGTGCGGAAAGTTTTCTTGGCACACCTTGGGCCTTAATACTGATCGATCGGTCTGAATACCGAAGAGTTAGACCATGTGCTTCCCTTTAAGGCCACAGTGGACCATCTTCTAACCACGACTTCCAGCAGTATAATAAATCATGTCACAGAGGAAAAGTCGTCTTAAACTGGTTTAATTGCAGTCATGTCAACATTTTGTGAGGAACTACCCAGTATTAGTGTGGCGTTCCTAATGAAGTGCTCAGTGAGTGTATATAAAACAATGGTATATCAAATACCATGAGTGGCACCGAGCTGGAAACACTCAGCTCAGGTCTATTTATTCATGAAGCTTGTTAAAAAGAGTCAACCACACCAAGACAGACTTTCACTCTTTGCCCGCCGCTGCAGAGACACATCCTCAGCCTGACAGCAATAAACTGGAGAGTTTTAGTCCGGGTTACACAGAAGTGTCAGATATGTACTTCAAGGAAGGCCAAAGAAAGAGCCATGGGAGCAGAAAGGAAGATTAATTATTAACACAGCCAGATCCTCACAATGATATCAGCACTCCAGCTACGCCTGATAAGACAAGGAAGGAGCCATGACCTCATCGTTTTAACCCAATCATGACTGACGTCCACCTTCTGACACTGATGTTAGAGCAGAGATTTGGCAGAAACCATTCGATTTTCCCACGAATATTTTTATGATTGCAAACAGCCCATTAAGTATAAAATAGGCTCCATATTAAAATCCTGTGATGGATGTTGACGTAACAGTGAGAGTTTATAGTGAATCAGAAGCAGGGGCAGGTTCATGCCTCATGTTATTCACCTGTTCTTTTTTTAAATACAGTTGGTCACCTATACGCATCCATGCAAACATTAAACTGATGGAAATACATGTCAGTTCAAACAGTAACGGATCAGTAATCATCATTTTTCCAATTATTGAAAGAATTTATCGTCCCACAGATTTAGCAAGAAGGTCATTCTCTCCATACTCTGAACATCTGTCGCTATATCTATCCAGTCCGTCACTGTTTTAGTGTCACAACTTTGTTGCTGGCTGAAAACATTATCCATGACCGCTGGAGCTGGGCCGCTCCAAAATAAATGGAACCTGTCTCAACGATGGTGTTTCTTGAAGAAAATGAAAGGTCATTTTCCTGACTAGCAATTGAAACTGGAGATGAGTCACTTTCTTGAAACTCTTCGATATGCAAGTACTGCTGCAGTGCTCGCCACTTATTTTAAGCACCACAAACCAGATGCACGGCCACATCTTCAGACTTTTTTCTTCCTTCTAACAAATGCCATTGTGTTCTTGTTGAAATGCCAGATAAACTTTGTACAAGACTCCTGAGGTTTTTATGGTGGGAGATAAGATTCCAGATCAGTGTAGCTGCCCTGAAATGCACTTCATTGTCAAGTTAAACATGCAACAGCTCAAAGGCTCCGTGTGTTTGTTGGTGACGTGTTAAGCTTCAGCAACAAATATGTACCAGCAGGATGAAAAAAAAGACAGGACAGGAAGGGAAAAACTATTTTTTCCAGCAGCGGGAGTATTTTCCTTCTGCTGTACAAAGAGCTACTGTGTGGCGAGAGGGCAGGATGAGAAAGACACGGTCGGTGAAAGGATTTTTCCAACCTGCTCCTGTGTGCGCTCTTCTAAGTTTTGCTTCTCATACAGAAATACACTGGTAACAGAGCTGACATCAAGAGTGAGGCGGGCAGCTCTGCTTTCTGTCAATTCAACTACTGGGTGGAGTACACACACACACACACACACACACACACACACACACACACACGCTTGCAGCACAGATGGCTGAAAGGCACACGTAGCAGCACATGACGCCACATCGTGCCAACACACCAACAACACTTTCCACTTTGCTAGATTTATGCAAGACTTCAAGCCTGGTCACTGTGACAGAGTAGTTAAAGTGTCTACATGTGTGTGTGTGTGTGTGTGTGTGTTTGTCCCTGCATCCAGCTGTCCAGCCGCTGTCTCACCTTGAACTGTCTATGTCTCGGAGTGATGGGATCCAGCTCCCCATCTCCATAATCAAACACCTCCTCCTCCTCCTCCAGCACCCTGTCCAAGTAGCACAGCACCTCCTCCTCTTCCTCCTCCATGATTCTTCCTTTCTTTTTCCCTTTCCGTCTTCTTTCCCTCCTCTCCTCTTTCTGCCTGTGATTCCCCTCTTCAGGGCCTGCCTGGACACATCAGTGTTTTCCCTTCAGAACAAGTCGTCTGGACGCCGAGAGAGAGAAAGAGAGAGGACCCCGCCTACACAACCCCACCCCCTTCCTCTGCTGGGCTTCCTGGTGTGTGTCTGTGTGTTTTTGTGTGTGTGCGCGCCAATGTTCCCCCTCGGTCGATGAGGTCTGCCCTCCCTCTACAGCGGCCCCTCCCCTCACAACAAACGCTATCCAGCCACTTCCTTGCTGACTACACTGGCCATTTCTTTGCGTGCTTCACTGGGAAACTCGCTCTGCGTCTTTCTCTTTATTTCTTTCTTCCGTTTTCTTGAAGCAAAAGCAACTTCCTCATCGCACAAACAAACAGCTTCTCTCTCTCTCTCTCTCTCTCTCTCTCTCTCTCTCTCTCTCTCTCTCT
>NW_019525134.1:2213754-2232886 GCF_002814215.2 Seriola lalandi dorsalis | reverse complement strand
CTCTCTCTCTCTCTCTCTCTCTCTCTCTCTCTCTCTCTCTCTCTCTCTCTCTCTCTCTCTCTCTCTCTCAGACCACCGACTGTTACACAGTTCATCTCCGTCTCCTCCTCTCTGGCCATTGTCTCTTTATTGATCTGCTGAGAGCCTTGGATGTTGAGCTGAGACCAGCTAATGTGCTGCTGCTGCTGCGGCTGATTCTAATTACAGGTCACATAGTTCACCAGCTACAGCAGTTTCACACAGGCAGAACATGGGGTTCAAACATAAAACAGTGTTTGTGAGCACAGAGACCAGCTGTGAGGAAAGTCAATAACTCTGGATGCAGGAAATGAAATGAAACTGAAAATGTGAACAAACTAGAGTCAAGATGATTTGATGTGAGACTTAGCAGTGTGTTTATGAATGAATCCAGTCACCACAACCTCTCACCCTGCTCCTGACCCCTAGATGCCACTTCACAGGAAGTGACACCCAGAACTGCTCTACACCCCCCCCCCCAATCTCTTTCTTTGACACTCTGGTTGAAGACTTTAGTAGAATAATCTTGCTGAATCCAGGCTAGTCCTTCAGGTTGTTCACCATGTTGGCTGCATTATTTAGGTCAAACTTATTTTACAGGCCATGGACTTGGAAGAGTGTTGGGGAAAATAAAATTTGCTTGTGGCTTGTATTTCTGGGTCACCACCAGTATTAGTAATTAATGTGGGCAGAGAAACGATCAAATGGGTGGAAGACAAACAAAAGAAAATAAAGTCAGACAAGAAAGAGGAGGAAGAAAGGAAAAGCATAAAACAAGTCAAGACACTTTTATTTATTCATATAACCCAAAATCAAGAATTTGCCTCATACAACACCCCCCACTTAAATAAGTAAAGCTCTTAAAGGAGGGGTGAAAGGGGAAAGAAACCTTAAGCAGAGCAACAAGGGAGGGACTCGAGCTTTTGCATGCTACACATGCTGAATGTATGTATCTTGGCATGGAGGTGTCAACGTTGGCGCTGTCGTGCAAAATCAGCGGAAGGAAAGGGCGACTTAACAAGGCAGAGAGGGGAGGGCACCTTCAGTGGAAAGACCTTTAGTCCACGCCACAGCAGCGTTTCACATCGATTCTCCACAAACAACCTCTTCCAGCATCAAACCAGTGGGCTCTATGAACGCGTCTGACACAATTTACTACTTAAGTGTAGGGGTCAGGAGACACATACAAGACAGAGTGGGTGGATTTATACAACAACACCATCAGAACTACAAATCTAGATAATTTCGCCTCAACATCAAGCACGACACAACGGCCTCAAAGGTGAGGGTGGAAAGATTAGACTGTTTAGGACCTTGACGAAAAGCCTGTGAGGTCAAAACCAGTTGGCATTTTTAACTATTAGTCAATGTACAGTTTGAGTTTTGTTTTTGCTCTCACTAAAAGTGCCTGAAGAATCTCCCAACTTCTCTAATCTTTAAGAGCAACCTAAGGTTCACTCACTTGAAACTGCATTCCTTTGTAGTGGTGATGAAAATATCATTCATTTTCTTTGAAGATACTAAATTCCTGAGATCTAGACTCCAGCAACAGTTGTTCAACTCTTTTTTCAAATAGTTTTCAACATGTGAAAATGTCCTGTCTGCTCTGTCCTTACCTAAACTTGCCACTAGATGGAGACACATCTCCATCTACACAAGCGCACACTCACAATGAATGTAATAGATAACGAAGATTAATAATTAATAAATTACCACTATTACAATAAGACCAACGATCAAAATCACACTGTATTTATATTACTTTGACCACGCAGTGATAACAGGACAGCTGGGAACAAGCAGAGGCAGCAGGCAGGTTTAACCAGCAGGTGAAGATGTAAAGAGTGTGAATGGATGGAAGTGGAAATGGGAAAGGTGATGTGAGACATTTCTACAAAAGTGAGAATTTCCAGAAGAATTCCTCAGAGTGTGAAGATGTAAATCACATGACAAAAGTCTGAGCCACTCGCCCACGACTGCTGTCGCTTTCATTCAGACTTTTTCATGCTGCACGTCAAAGCTGCTGTGATGTGTGAAGTGCAAGTGCCAGCCACTTTTTCTCTCCCCCTCTCTCTCTGTGTGTGTGTGTGTGTGTGTGTGTGTGTGTGTCAGGTCAGGGTCAA
This sequence comes from Seriola lalandi dorsalis, assembly GCF_002814215.2. NCBI lineage: Eukaryota > Metazoa > Chordata > Actinopteri > Carangiformes > Carangidae > Seriola > Seriola lalandi. The sequence goes on along the minus strand of NW_019525134.1, from coordinate 2,230,745 downwards.
CATGACTCCCGCTGAGTGTCCTCGGGATGCCGAAGCACCCACTCACAGCGTCAGACACACAAGTGGTCACACAGGACGCACATTCACAGTCATACAAACGCACACACAGCTGCGACGCATGAAGAGAGCACTGCTAACCTCTGACCCACTGATATGAAGGACGGGGCGAGTCAGTGACAGGACACTGAAATATGCAGATAAAAGCCTTCAGCACTTTTATACCAGTAGTACACAGTGGTACTCTCTACCAGAAATTAACATATGACATCAGCTGTTCTAAATGACTGTTAATATTTCCTAGCAAAAACACAGAAAACAGTGTTTTATATTTCCAGCAGCAGCAGATTATTTTGAATAAACACAAGAGCAAATAATAGTATTTCAGTTGTAACTCCTGTACTGTAGATATACTGTAAAGTGAAAATAAAGCCAGAACACACACAACACTGACTGACTGACATGTGATGCCTGAGAAATATTATCAGCACTGGCCACTTAGCGCCAAAGACGGAGGCAATGTTTAAAAAAAATTACAACCTTGTGCATAAACACGGTACTCAAACATATTCTCCTCTTACACCACAGACTGGCAGACCGGTGCTGGTGGCGTCAAAGCCATCTGGGTCACTGGTCATTTCCTGCTGCAGTGAATGTGACACCTGCAGTGCGCTGCAGGCAGTCCAGCTGTTGTGGCTAATCGTTAACAATTACACCGGGTCAAGATCCGGCGACTTACTTCAGGAAGCAGCGCAGAAAGACTGTCATCACAGAGTCACCAGAGTCATCGGGAGTGAAACCATCCCAGGTGAAGCTCCTACTGCTTTTAACAAGGAGAAACACCAACTGATGACAGATCAGATTTAACAGGAAGTCAGGGTGTCCATAATGTAAAATGTTAGACTTTTAGAAAAACTGTCAATGCCCTTTGATGTTGTTCAAGATATTCTATCATGTGCTGAGCGCTTGACTTTCCAGCAACACTTGAAAGCATCATCAGGAAGAGTCTTCAAAACAGTCGCTGCTCACATTTGCATCACCGTGCAAAGATAATGTTTCATTGTTCAGCTGGGTTGAATATTCCAGGCATTTCAAGCCTCTGGGAGTTGATTTTAAAACTGTGATAGTTGAAATCCGTAGTTCCTTGTGATGTGAGGAATCGATCTAACAACTCAGGGAATACTTCGGAAAAAGATCTCATCTACAAAACCGGCAGTATATTTATTCAAGCCCTTTTAGGATCTTTGCATACTGCGCTGAAGAAACGAGCCTGGAGGCGTGTTGCACCTGTGACCACTGATCAGTCATCTAGTGTGTAAGCACACAATGAAACATCGAGCCCATGATTTATGTCGCACGTCCCCTCTCTCTCCCATCTGTCACATTATTCTACTGAAGGAGGATGTGGAGGACTGCCACTGATGTCAACCTATACACATTGTGTGTGTGTGTGTGTGTTCTTACCCCAGGCAGCAGGCCCTCTGGTGGCGTAGGGGAGACCGTTTCTCCATCGGGCCCTTGGGGTGCGCACAGCTGGGGAGACATGGTGGGCGATTCATCTATATAGGGCAGCGTCTCCGAGCCATCCTGAGACTTGCCGTCCTCCGCCCCGTCTCCCTCGTAGCCATCTGTGTTGTAGTTAAAATCTGGAGGACAGAGAGAGGGAGAGAGAAAGAGAGAGAGAGATGTCAGTTAGCATTTCACCACAGAACAAGGCCGTCGCTGGGCTCCAGTGACTCACCCACCACTTATTCTGTTAGCTGTGTGTGGAGATGTGAATCTAACCAAGAGGGTAAAGAGCACGTTGTATGGCTTCATTTGAAATGTTCGGCTGCGGCGCTGTGACAGAAACACAAAGAGGAAACGACAGCTGAAACTTCTGGAGACAATTTATACGAGCAGAGGGCAAGTGGAAGTTTTAATAGTTCAAAGACGACTGAAGAATGGAATAATCACCGTGAGTCACAGACTGAGACTGAAGCTAAAGCTCATCAACAAGCTGAAAACATGAACATGCCAACAACAGCATGAAACAGTCCGGCTGAACCGAACCTCAGAGACAGACTCCCTCAGTCACCTTCTGTGCCGAGGAAGCTACAGAGCAGCAAACTGCACGTGTAACTTGCTTCATTTGAATTTAATTTTGTTTTGGTGTTATCACAGTCTTGAACTGTTAAACATTAGGCTTAGTGTCGGTATTGAGGTTGAAATTCATGTCCTGTGACAACGCTGGCGTCGGGCTCTGAGCAGCAGTGACAGCTCCAGTGGAAGGGAACAACGCTGACTCTGAAACAACTCCTGCACCGACTTCAAAAGGACACTGACGAAGAAAACAGTAGAACAACACAGAAGCATGGAGAGATATAAAAAGCCTGTGTAACGCACATTGACATCTTTTTATCTGTTGTCTTATTAGAGAGGTGTGTCTTTGATGGACAGTCAGTCACATACTATAACGAAAAGCAGGGATTTTATTTAAGTAAGTGAAAATTGCAAACACATACACAAAGATGTTTGCCTGCACCTGGCGGGTCTCTCTTGAAAATGAGATTTAAAATCTCAGTGGGACGTTACCTGGTGAAATAAAGGAAACTGAATTTCTAGGATGTTACTTTTTGTTTTACCCTGATGGGAAACAACTCCTGCTCATCTACCTGATACAGAACATTCCTTTCATGAACGTGGAATAGAAGAAGTGCCCGCACAAAAGCTTGTGTAACTATCTGTGACTATTACAAAAAGCCATATAGCAGCTGTAAAAGAAGAACCAAATGTTTGTGCGTAGGTGTGACTATCTGCCTGCGCATAACCTGCGCTGAGGTGTGCTAGAGTGTGCACGAGAGCATGCATGTGTGCAAGAAGACGAACCACAAAAGACGACACCCACCATCAAGCTAATGTTGATGGGTGCTTAGAGTGGCCGACCACCACCGTCTGTCACCTACTCACACGCACCATACCCCCACAGTCCCTGCACCGCCCACCTGTCAATCAAACAAACATATAAATAAATAAATAAATAATCCCTCCATCTGTTAGTTGCATGTGAGCGTTTGGACCACGGAGAGTCAGAGCTGCCATATGGTTCATCTGTGGCTGACGGGCAAAGAGCTGACAAATGGTGCGTTTGGGCCTCAGCTGACTTAGTGAAGCATTCACAAAAAACACAGAGCGCTGGAGCGCTGCGAGACGACACGTGTAGAGACATTAAGGTGAAGAGGGGTGTGGGTGTGTGTGTGTGTGTGTGTGTGTGAGAGAGTTTATGTGCACAGATTTGTTTGCTTTCTTTCCCTCCATCTTTCTCTCCCCTCCAATCTGATTCTTCCATACACCTTCTGGCCTCCTCACATGCTAGTCTGTCCCAATCTGCTAACATTACACGAGTGTGAGTAAGAGAGTGTGTGTATGAAACTGTGTGTGAAAGAGTGTGTGTGAGAGGGTGTGTATCGAAGCATACGAGAGAGAACTGTTGTTGCCATCTCAGACGTTCACCTGATGTTGCGGCTCTCAGTAATGACACACATTCCCAAATCCTCACATCTCCTCGCAGTTCACGGCTGATGTTTGGAAAGTGAACTGTGAGCAGGAAGCAGATTTAGACTGAGAGCGAGGCTCAATGTTCCCGCTGACGATCGCATGCTGAACGTTGCATGCCAGCGTTCTGCACGGGTGAACTGGAAACTCTGAATTGCCTGAAGGTGCGAGCTTGAGTTTGTGTTTCTTTAGTGTGTTAGCCCTGCTATAGACTGGTTCTCGCCCAATGCATGCTGGGAGAGGTGCCATGCCCTCAGTGACCCTGAACGGGATAAAAAAAAAAAAAAGATTGCACAAAAAGTGCCCTCAACAAAACGATCATGTCTAGACAAACGCTGAGGTCTGTTGCCTCTGTTACAAAGACGTTGGCCATGATTCATTTCTATTCGCAGAAACATCAATAAGCAGCAGAAACCGTTCAGAAATACAGTCTCCAATGTGCGGAGCAGAGAGCCAGTCCATCATGGAGGACAGAGTCAGAGCAAACGGGCTGAATGTCGACTGCCGTGCTTCTTTGCTTCCTTACATGAGCTCTCATGCATTCGCTGGTTTAATGTCGGCTCTGTGTTTGTGTGTGTTAAACTGTTAATGTGCGTCATTACAGCCATACTGTGTTTGAATAAAACTCTGAGTGCAGTTTAGTGTGTGAGTGGGCATCATTCATCCTCATTACGTCTGATTAGACATATTAATGCAAGACAGAGGTACAGGGAGAGCAGCGGATACAAGAGGGAGGGCGAGAGTGGAAGCGTCTCTTTGCCGCTGCTGTTCAGCCACTGAGACCAGATCAGACCGAGACTCGCCACGGTCGCAGACCGGAGCCGATCAAACAGACAGAAATATTGCTGGTAATATACGCTCCCGTGTAGAAAATCAGTATCTTCATTGGTTATTCCACAGCTCAGTCTCAGGACCAATCAGTGAATATCACTGCACATGATCTGGAAACACAACCATATGTTTAAGGTGGATTTATCAGCTCTCTCAGACAGAAACCAGCAGGATGAAAACAGAAGCACGTTCTCATTATAGTTCATTAAAACTATGTTTAAATACTGCACCTGATCAAAATTACTCCTATACTACCCCGACATCACACCATCATTCATTTATTTATTTAATTATTTTCTTTCTCTCTTCTTCTACTCACTTGTTGTACTTTGTATCATTACAATTAATACACCCCATTTTGCATAGATTGCCGAATGTTAAGATAAGAGGAGCGTTTGTTTGCTTGTTTTTTATTTATTTATTTATTTTTATTTCTTACTATGTTCAGAGTGAATGCAGCTATTATATGCTGAAGTATGAAGTATATTTTACAAATGCTAGAGCCTGTATTTCATGATGTTCAAATCTATAAAATAAACAATTTATAAAAATAAAAATATTGTGGGAAAAAAAGGCTCTTATTCCAAGGTTGAATGTCTGAAGTCATGACTACAGCTCAGCTTCCATCCACCTACAAACAAGGCTGAAACGCGTCTGTATTGATGTGTTTTTGTCACAGAGGGGAATTTACAACGAGGTCACTTTTCTCATTTTTCTCTGACTGCCCCCGAGCTACACAGAGTTCATCATCCATGAGGAGCATCTCAATAACAACCGGGCTCACTGCGTTCATTGAATTATTAGCTGATTAATGTGTATTTTTATAATACGCCCTCTGCGTAGGGAACGTCTGTGAATGTTGTCCAGGGCACCGCAGAGTCGAATGTACAGCTTGCGTGCAGACTCCCTGCAGATTCTCAGACTAGGAAGTTGGTACGGTGGCACTAGTGTAGAAATGAAACAGTTTTACTGCAGAAAGTATCCAATATACAAGAGGATGAGGGTTTGTTAAAAAAGGAGGAAATTAAATAATGCATGTCAATGAGCTTATTGTTTAAATACCAGAAGAAAAAGAAGAAGAAGAAGAAGTCTACAGTTACAGTGATGCTTTGAGCTCAATGCTCACAACGCAATCTTAACACACTCTCAATGTGTATGCTAGCATGTTGATATTTAGCAGGTACAGCACAATGTTAACCATGTTCACAATCCTACTCTAGCATGTTAGCATGCTAACATCTGCCAGTTAGCACTACACTCAGAGGATATCTGAGGCTGATGAATGTTTTGATGATGCTGATGGATGAAAAGTTAAGAGATCATCAATGTCAGTTTCATGGCAAACCATCCGACAGTTGTCAAGATACTGCACTGAACCACAAATATGAACCTTGTTACGGCACCAGAACAAAGGTCAGCGGATCACCACACTGCCTGCACATCTCTCATCTTAACTACAGTGAACACGGTACGTTCCCCTCCATTGTGTCATTCTTTATAACACTGATGACCTGTGCAGGTCCACTGAGTCCACAAAGGTGGCTCCAGCTTTCTTTAGCCCATCACAAAGCCCTTCACTGAATTACTGTCGTACTGAGACGATCACAAATCCTTCTTGTTTTTAATGTTGAGCTCAAAGGAGATTTCTGTTCTCCACATCCGAACACTTCGTCACCAGCAGCTGAGACAAAGTGTGACAAAACTGTGTGAGTGTGTGTAGCGTATGTGTCCAGACTTGTGGCCACAGAGAAATCACACCAGCTGTTGAAGATGACAGCAGTGTGGCTGAGCGCATGTTCTCAATGTTTTATTCAGTTGCACCGGAGCAATGACTCCCAGGTTTCTGAGCTTATAACCCTTAAAACAAAGCTATTTTTAGATGGGACCCCTCCTCAATATGTGTGAGGGTTTTGACCAGTTCAACCAAAAAGAGACTCCTCCCTCTAAGACTGGTTTATTTGAATAATCTTTAGAGACCTGAAAAGGTAAAATGACCCTTAAGATTTATACCTTGACCCCTTAGGGAGTCACTGGTGTAAAGAACACCTTATCAACTAAACGGGGTCTTGTTCTACTCTCCTTTTTTAAACACAGCCAACAATAATCTAGAAATAAGTTGAAAATTACAAGTTCTCTAAAAATGAATATATTCTCAGAGTTCTTGTTCAGTATGACACGTTTTCCCAGACAAGTGTACATTAAACACTATGAAGCAGAAGCTCCGACATCACGATTATACACCATCACTCGTCAGTATTGCCGTGCTGCTGTAAACACCACCACACTCACATGTACATGAGCCACTAACAGAAGTCTGCACGTGCACATGTTTCTCTGCACACTGACACAAAACGTAGGCTGCCTCGGTCAGCTAATGCACCCTGACAATCCCCGTGCGTGACGAGCAGGAAAATCAATGCTGCACTGTCAGACCACAGAGAGAGAGAGGGTTCTTTTTTTTAGTGGAGAGGATTCATCAGCCCTAACCTGTTATTACTGCTCAATACAGCAGTCTGCAAACATACACACACACGTATTTCTCAAGGTTAACACGGGGACAAACTCAACATGACATGCGATTAAACAGGACACAACGGCAGGTAGAAGGATTGACATTTATAGGAGGAAGAGTCCATTGATAAATCAATAGAGCCTAGGTCTGGCAAAGTGAAGCTATATAAGGTTGTCTCACACACACACACACACACACACACACACACACACACACACACACACACACACACACACACACAAACACATCCACAGACCAGAGAAACCACACAGCCAAACGCAGGGCGGCCTGACTTACCATCACTGGAGAAGAGAGAGCGGATGACACACGCAGCCTCAAAGAAGAAAGCCATGAGCGTGTCTGTGTGTGTGTGTGTGTGTGTGTGTGTGTGTGTGTGTGTGTGTGTGTGTGTGAGCGATGTGTGACCAAAACACCTTCACTGGCAGTCAGCCATTTCACCGAAGCCGTCGAGCAAACCTAATGTCACGACTAAAGTCCTGCTTGTCCCATTTCTTCGAGTCAGATGCAACAACACAAACAACCGAGAAGCTCGGGATATGAAAATCAGAGAGCCGGTTTAGAGTTGTTCAGTGCTCAATACTTCCACTGTTCTAAATCTGTCAGATAGGACTCATTCAAATGAAGGCAACAATGTTGTATTCAAGAACACCCACCTGCCTAAGAGGAAGCAACAAACACACACGCTCAGAAACAGCAGTGGCTGTATGGAAGCTATAAAATGTGGTTAGGCATCAATATGTTTCTCTGTGACCTGAATATTGTCACTGCCCAGCTGAGCAGTAAAGACTGTCCTGTTATGGTTTAAGGGCAAGCAGCCATTACACTCAGTGGTATGGATGCATGTGCTTGGTGTTAGGTTCTCTGTGTGCTGTAATATGAGGAACTAACTGAAGCTTTGGATGCAGCCGTGGCCTAGAGGTTAGAGGAGTGTGGGACCCAAAGGTTGCCTGTTCAATTCCCTGAATGAGCAGGAAACAGGAAATATCCACGCCTGAAGTACCCTTGAGCAAAGCATCTAATCCCCAAAATGCGCCAGGTGTGTGTGTGTGTGTGTGTGTGTATAAAAACATACTTGGCAAATAAAGAATTCCTCTTGTTCTTATCAAGAAACATAAATTAAAGCAGAGTGAGCTGCTGCAGTGACGCCAGCTGTGGATTAGTGAAGTCGAATCATGTTGTTGTTGCAGGCTAACACAAGCTTCTAGCGATGAACTTAGCCGTGATTAACTGTTAAGAACCGTTTGAATATATTCATCCATCAGTGGCCAGCTTCACGTCGGTGTTTCTACTGGATCCCATCTCTGTTGTGAAAGTGTGACTGTGTCATTAATGTCAGCTGAGCTCACCGAGGAAATTCTTTCATAGGTTTTCCTGTGAAACATCAAAAGGTCATCCTGAGTGAGCATACAAGAGTTTCAGTGTCTGACAAATGGACACAGAGTTGTACCAAATGACAGAGCTGAGAGTCACTGCTCAGACTCACAAACAGCTAAGAGCCACCCGCGAAAACGTATTCTTCAAGGCCCGTTAAAAAAGAGCTGACAGCCATTAGTGTACCATTAGCTGAACGGAGGGAGAGTATGAACACACCACTGACAACAGACTGTGAGCAAGATAAAACCACATCCATGCTCTTCATATCCTGCATGTGCTGACAGAGGCAGGAATGTCCTGCATGGAGCTTTAAAGGAGTAAAAGCTTTGATTAGAATGGAGATGTAACGTTGAGGATATAGACTGTAGTTATTGTAGGTACTGCAGCCACTACCTAATGAAAGCCAAACCACCTCTTCTGCTTCTTCCTTTTAATGTGGCAGCTACTATCTAAAGTCACTTTAGCAGAGATACTTGAATGTACAACCTCCCCGCTCGGTTTTCTGCATTAACTGCTCATAAAATGTGACGCGATTTCCATCTAAGTCACAAAACATTTACGATCTTCTGTGTCTTTTTTTAAACACACTCATTAAACATTCACAGAGCTGGTGAATAAGTAAGTGAACCCTTGGATTTAAGAACTGGTCAAACCTCCTTTGGCAGCAGTAACCTGGATCCAGCTCCTCCAGTAGCTGCAGATCACACCTGCACCTTGTTCAGGAGGAAGTCTGGACCGGTCTTCCTACAGCTGTGCTTGATTGTTGGGATGATGTTTTCGTGTTGGTATGCATTGGCCTTTTTCTACCATACATGGAGCTGCATGTTCTTCCCAAACAACTCAACATTAGCTGCATCAGTCAACAAAACATTTTCCCATGTCGTGTTGCGGAGTGTCAGGCTGCTCTTTGACAAACTCCAGGTGAGCAGTGATGTTTATGTATTTGCAGATTAGCGGCATGGAACATGGCTTCCTGCCATGCAGCATGATTTGCGTTAGGCAAATTCATGAACAGAGATGTTAACTAGCTCCAGTGATCCCTTTATGTCTTTGACCTTTACCCTGGGCTTCTTTTACAGCTCACTGAGCGTCTGTGTTCGAAGTCATCTTAGCTGAACGTCCACTTCCACGTTTCTGGTGTCTTTTTGTGACATCAGCAGATGCTTCTTGTGAACTGCAAACTCAACCTGCTCTTTTATAAGTGAAAGCAGCTCTGACCCACACATCCAGTTCATTGATCAGACTCCAGGTTAGATAACTCCAGTTAGCTTGTTGTTATTGTAATTAACCAAGGGGTTCACATACTTTTCGAGCTACACCAGTCTGTGTATTTCATGTTTCTCTCTCTCTCTCTCTCTGTCAGTCTCTCTCTCTCTCTCTGTGTGTCAGTCTCTCTCTCTCTCTCTCTCGACCTCCTATGCGCTCCACACGGTGCTTAGGGAAATTAGTGCAGCCCATGGGGGAAACACAGACACCGTCCCCGTGTCACTTACACCACAGATACATGCTCCACACAATTACTCCGAGGCTCTGGTGTGTGCTGATGGGGTTAGCTCAATGAGGCTCCAGTTAATGAGGAATGGCTTGCACTGGAAAACCTTTCAAACGGGGTAAACACACACACACACACACACACACACACACACAGAGACAGAGACACACACACAGTCTCTCACACACATACACACACACACACACACACACACACTGCCTGTGTTACCGTGTGCAGAAGTCTTTGAACCTAACTCAGGAAACGAACTCAGCAGTTTCAGAGCAGCTCGTTCCTCGTGGAGATGGAAGGAAATTTATTAGAATGGGATCAAAGTAAAATGCAGTGAAACAAATCAGAGAAGTAGTAAAGATGCCAAACCCCTGCCAGTGTTGACGTCACAGAGCGGAGCAATAACACAAATGGCTGGGCATTACGTCAGGTCTGCTGCTTCACTGTCACACTGTCTAACTGGGACACTTGAATAGAACAGAGCTACTGTTAATGTTATTACTGACACCGTCACAACGTCACTGTTTGATCGTCCAGGTTTGATCTGTCGTGGTGTGACTGTTGTGGTGCGGTGGATAATATCGATCTATTAGCCAGTTAGGAATGACTTGAACTTCAACACAGACTTCCTCTTCACATTAATGGTTTTGTGTTGAATGTCGTGGCAACTATTAGATGGTTCCCCATGAAGTCTCGTTCAGATGTTCGTGTACCCCTCAGAGGTTTTGTAATGCTAGTATGTTAGCATGCCGAACTGAAGACGGTGAATACTGCAAACATTACACATGCTAAACCTGAGCATGTCAGTGTGTTGCTGAGTAACGAACAAGCCAAGCCTTGCAGTGAAGTACAGCCTCAGAGATCTGCTTGTTGATACAGCATGTGAATACAACAGCGCTCAGCCGCAGACGCTCAAATCCTGCACCAGCAGGAGCTTCTCCTGCCTAAAACATAAAGCAGCACACTAAATGTTCACTGACAAGTTCAAGTTCAAGTACCTCCAATTAGATTTTATGTACTGACAAAAAGTCCAGTCTCTTCCTGGAACCTTGAAACACTCAAATGTCATGATATGCTTCAGATAACGGAGTAAAGTATAAGTGATGTGTAGTTAAAGGGGGAAAAAATGCAACAGTTCCTATGTGACCCATTAAGGAAGTCAGAGGTGGAGGGCTGAGTGGCACGCTAGACTTTAGACACTATGATTTAACTAAATAACCCATAATGCAGTGCGTTTCATCAATACACAAGTACCCTCTGATGTGATTTTCACCACTGACAGCTGGTAGCAGAGAATCAATGGATCCCAGTGACACAGGAAGTCCAGAGGTTCTCCAGAGAATCACTGCTGTGGTGTGTGTGTCAGTGCAGATAGTAAATAACAAATATTGATAATGAACCAGTTAAATCTGCGGTCCTGCCCCTGTTACCTCCCTGCTACCCCCCTGCTACCCCCCTGCTACCCCTCTATACCATCACCCAGCCCAGTGTCAGCTCACATCACCTTCACTGTTGACCTCTCCTGACGGACAGCTCTACATCCACCTGTCGCTCTCAGTTACCGGCCCTCGTTTCCATGGCAAGAACAAAGGCTGCCATGACAACTGGCTAGATTGATGCAAATGTTTCCTGCTTGCCAACAAGCTTTTTGGTTGTGTCAGGCAGCAGCTGGTGTTCCTGGCAGGACTGAACTATTTATACCAGAGGACAAGAGAAACTTTTAAAACTGAGGTTCCTGAGTCATAAACCACCCGAGGGCGGCACGGGGAGGAAATTCATCCTACCACCACCCCTCCTCCACACTGAACAGTCAACCTCTGCAGGGATAAGCACACGCCGGCTGTGAACCTGGCACAAATGAAGAAATCCATCAACGTCAACAGAAAAGGTTGACGATTATGGCCTCTGTCATGTGACCACAGCTGCTCTTCTTTTATTAGAGGAAAACATCCTCAACAGCACGAGCGTTTTACAGTCTTCACTGTGTTCGCCTCTGATGCAGATAAAAACAGGAGGTCTCTAATACGTGTGGGGTTAAATGGTAAAATCGTTACAGAACACCGGTGGGGTGATGACATTTAAGAGACTGAGTGACAGTGTCTGCTATGCAAAGTGTTCACCTATTTATAACACACGAGCGTCTGTTGATCGCTCACCAGGAAGGCAGCAGCTGTACAGCAAGAAAACAACCAAAGAAAAACTGTGACATCTCCTGTGCCACATCACACACCACGCCCACACTGAGGGACGCCGCCACCGCCAGGCGACATCACAGAGGCCAGAGCGCTTCTGTAAGCTCACCTCTACACTCACAAATGAAATGTTTCTTGAGCTGTGTGTGTGTGTGTGTGAGTCCGGGGGGAGGTAAGCGGTGTGGGCAGTGATGTGTTGGGTGAGTGGGACTACAGAAACCTGCTAAGGCATACATCACACAGCCAACATGTCCACCGGGCTACTTGGGACTGACAGAGGCATCCATCACACAAACACACAAATACAGCAGCAGGGACACACAAAAAAAACACACACACACACACACACACACATATACACAAAAGCATCTGTGAGAAAAAAAAATAACCAGCACTGTACATCAACAGCTAACCGTTCTGCGCTATGGAAACATGAAATACCGAGAATACGTTTGTATGCAAATGAAGCCGTCTGCTGCACAGAGACACCTGCATGCTGAGATAACTAATTTCACCTCTGAATCAACTCTCATACATAATGTAAAGGCAGTGACAGCAGTGTACAGCAGCAGCAGAGTGTGTGTATGTGGCGCTACAATACAACCTATTGACTTCTTGACAGGTGAGTCAGCACTAATGTAAACATCTGCGTCCTCTGTCAACGCGTTGTTTGTTTTTTCAATCCACTATTCTAATGGTAGAAATGTTTAGGGGCAGCAAATAAACAATAATTATTTCACTGTCAATGAATCTGACAATTATTTTCTTCACTAATCTCTTTCTCTATTGAATAAAATAAACAAAAAACACAGCGGAAAAATTACAAATTACATTTGTCCAATCTCAAAAAATCTGAAAGAGAAATCTCAAATGTGAAGTGAATGTAAAATAAAATCAGGTGAGTATTGATTTCTTTTATGAAACTTTTGTGATTTGAGTCAGAAATAAAAGATTTTCAAGATACTGACTCATAACTATATCGTGATATTCTCAAGCACAGACAAACAGAGCAGTGAAAGAATTCAAGAAACAAACTGGTAACAAAAATAATCCGTAATCCAGTTTACTGGACATTTCTACTTATTGATTGATTTATTTATTTTGTGTTTGTTTGTGTGGAGTTGTTGATATATTTGTTTTTCTTTCCTCCTCTGTTTAATGCTCGTTGGAGACTGTTGTGTTTCTGTATTGTGGAATTATGAATCATAAGAACATTTAAGTCATAAAAAAAAAGAGTAATGATCAGTAATCCACAGAAGATGACTCGAAACCAGATTGTTATAAATGGTTTCCCTCTTGCTTCAGCATGACAGCACTGCAGGCCACACATCTTCATGTGCACCAGTACGTACCAGAGAATGTGTGTGAGCAAGAGGCAAAAAGTGAAAGAAGATGCACAGACAGCCTCAGATCCATACGGTCATCCTCCCACCTCTCGCCCTTGTCCATCTATAGGAGCTTGGGGTGGCTGCAAACTAGTAAAGTCAGAGGAAGTAAAGTTGCTGCTGCAGTATGAGAATTCAGTCGGGGAGTTGTGCTGCCTTGGTCAGCAATTTTTCTTTGGAGGAGAGGGATTACATCATGCCCTGCAGCCAGCGAGCACTGTGTGGGCACAGAGAAGCAGATCTGCAAACTGCCTCTGTATATGCAGAGCATGGCTGCAGTGACTGAACACACACACACACACACACACACATTTACAGTAGAAAGTGTGTTTATGAGCAGGGGTTCGCCAAGGGAGATAATTAAAAACAGGAGAAAATGCATGTGAGAGAGTCACAACATGTCTGTACCATCTTTGCTGTATATACACAGTGTGTGTGCATGCGTGTGTGTGTGTGTGTGTGTGTGTGTGTGTGTGTGAGAGAGAGAGAGTGGTTTCAAAGATATTCCTCTGCGTCTTCAGTGCCACTCTCAAAAGATGTGAGGGAGCTCAACCATAACAGATCCAATTCTCTGAAGAGCAGATAAAAGACAAGAGAGAGGAGGCGAAACAAAAAGACGGAGTCCCACCTCCTGCACTCTCCCGCTCTGCCGCCAGCCTCCCCGGCCCTGTGGAGCCATGACAGCGTGACAGTACATCAGTGGCTTGACAGATGTGTGGTCATTGTGTGTGTATTTGTGTACTGATGGTGTACATGTAAGCTTTTACACCCCCTCGTGCCGTAGGCATCTATCAGGAGGTGGTGTCACAGGGGAAATTAAAAGCCTTTATGAAGGTCTATCTTTACGGCCCGGCCTGTGTTCCCTTCGTCAACATAAAGTTTTTCAACATGACATGAGACTCTGAGGACAGAAGCAGCAGCAATATAGAATCACTGGAAACCAATTTGACTCCACATTATGCAAATGCCTCAAATGAAAAGCTGTAAAATTAAGACAGGAGCTCTAGTGAGCATATAGACATATATGAAGCTTTAAGATATTAAAACGGCATCTGCAGGTCTAAGCTGCTCTTAAGCTCCACGGACAGAGAAGAGCCATCTGAAATTATTGCACCTGATTTGCTGCTTCATTAGCTTTTAATGGAGTCTTCTTCTGTGAATCATCAGGTGCTCTGAGGTCTTTCTCTTCGCACAACCACTTTGTTAAAATAAACCTTCCACAAGCCAAAGGTAAACCAGCTGACTGACAACAAACAGCCGCTGGTCAGAGAGGCAGCTGTGGAGCGGCAGACTGCGTTCTCTGGAGGAAAGTCAGCTGTGATCAGTCCAGCTTCGACGGTGATCAGCGTACAGACGCTGCTCCTCAAACAGTTATACTGAAAACAGGTAAAACACGCAGCCACATGTGCACACAGAGACAGATGAGCAGATGTTCGGAGAGTGAAGTCTCTCTGCACAATGACAGATTCCAGTCGAACCTGTTGTTCCAGCATTAAACTGGATTTGTGTTTGACAGGGAAACACTGTTAACAGATGTTTGCTGCACAGTACTTGTCTTACACAAGGAACAGTTGAGGGTTGTATTCAATAACATGTGTCTCTAAACCACTTAGGATCACCGATACAATGGGTTGAGTGTATTTCAATAAAATATCAGGTTTTAAAGCAGCCTAGGTTTGTCTGGCTCACTGCAGAAACATGGAGGGAAAACAGGAGACTGCAGTTTAAACAGGCTACTTCTTCACTGTCTTGTTTTATCTAACAAGACATTGTTCATAGTCCAAAATCCAACAATATTCAGTTTAATATCGTGTTTGACAAAGAAGAGCATCAAATCTTCACAAATGAAAAGATGGAACCAGATTTGTCATATTTTTTAGTTTTAAAAAACTGATTACAAATTCATGAATCAACTATTTGAACAAAATTCCAGAAAGGAAAATAAACCAAATTCACTATTAGACCTATGTGTAATAATAATATAATAATACCTACTTGTACAGCTCATCTTGTCTTATCATGAGAGATTCTCTGACATGAAATAGAGAAAGAATAACAGCAGCACAGGAGCAAACTTTCCCAGAAACACACAAACCATCTAAACAAAAAACCAGCCCTGGATTCATTGTCGTCTCTTCTGACTAATGAGGACCTGTACACTGTCCGTCCATCAACAACAGACGACCTGATCAAACTGCCTTTAAGAGCTTAATGCTCTAAAAATAACAACATGAATTTCGCATGAATGCAGGATGTGGCAGGTAGCAACAGCAATACACACAGGTTACCCAGTCTAGGTGAGATGTAGCGTGGGGAGGTGTGAATGGCTCATGGCCACAGTCAACACAACCTCAAACTAAGGCAACATCTATTGGTGAACAGCACAATTTAATTTACAGATCTGATCACGTCTAGGATTACCTCGAGCTGTGATCCAGTTCTGCTGAAGAGACGGGACATTTTTTATCTCTCACTAATACTAATTCACTCCCAGAGGTATTCATTCACTGGTAAATCAGATTCTGTTGTGTAGATAAAATGTACAGGAGAAGGAGAGAACAGAAAGATTTTCAATGATTCAGAAGATCACAGTTCAGTTTCAGTGAATGCACCTTCTGTTAAAACAAACAGGAAATAAGCCCACTGCTTTGCACTGGCCTGATGTCACAGTCATGCTAAATGATGCTAACGAAGTCAGTGAGTAGCTGCGGTCTGAAAGCCTGCGAGCCCTCCAGTTAAGCCAGGGTCTTTGTTCCCCCTTCCCCTCAACCAGTCTGCTCGAGATGATAATGGGTTGGGTCCTCAGATAATGCAAACCACTGTATGCAAGAAACAGCTCACTTCTAAAGGTCAGCAAGCTGCAGGACTCCCACACATTAGTTACTGGAGAGAGAGAGAGAGAGAGAGAGAGAGGGGGAGAGAGAGAGAGAGATGGCTCCAAAGCTTTAATGGAAGATGACAGGAGAGCTGCCGATCCAGAATCAAAGCAGAGTGAAATATCTAACACAGGCAGACAGAGGAGACGTTCACTGTGTTGTGCTGCGTGTGCATTCCACTACAAATATACTGCGATGGCGATGATGAAGATGTGTGCCCATTAACCACTTCACAACCTGTGCGCACACATCCAGAGCACTTCCCTGCCAGACAAGAGTCCAATAAAAGGCAATATCGTCCCCTTCTGCCTCAAATGAATGACAATTTCACTGCGGCTGCATATCTTCATGTGCCATACGCCTGTAGGCAGCGAGAGATAAGGACCCCCTCGGCTGCAGTCCCACGTACATGAATTACTGTTACCCCCATCCCCGTAGCCCCCAAAAACCAACCATCTAGTGTTACCATGGCAGCCAGGCACTATACATTATAATTAGCTGGCCTAAGTCCCCAAGGCTCGGACTGGTTGGATGCAACCCACTGCTTCCACAGATTAGGACAACCACTGTCACACACGGGGCGCGACGCTGTGTCTGTCTGCATGCACACGCGCACACGCGCGCGCGCAAACACACACACACACACACGAGGTTACATTCAAGTGCAGACTCACTAATGCTCACACACAAAGAGACAACATCATCCACACAACCTTTACTAATCCTAATCCACAGCATTGAAAGCCCACTCCCACCTTGCCCCCCCCC
>NW_019525134.1:2198646-2213734 GCF_002814215.2 Seriola lalandi dorsalis | reverse complement strand
TCCCCCCCCCTCCCCGTGTTTGGGAGCAGGTACGAGGAAATCAATCCCTCACATGTACTGTAGAGCCACTCGCTGCCAACACACACCCACGCTCAGCACAACAACATACAGCACAGCAGCTCTACTGTGTGGGCATTTATGCCTCAGTGTGCAGCAGCAGCACCCTCAGCGTTTGTTCGTGGGCATGTGCTGATACAAACTGTGATATCAAACTGTGCAGTGAAACAAAAGAGCCCCGATGAGTGAAGCTATTAAAATGCAAGTGGCTGTCGATCGCCCTCAGGGCAGCCCCGGCAGTGGTTGTGCTGTCTATCTATTACACTCCGCAGCCCAATTAGGAGAATATGATGCAGAGTAGAGGCAATGAGTTTCATACAGTCTAGGTGTGCAAAAGAAGAAGACGCTCTGAGCTGTGGTGTGCAGCTTAGTCAGGTCATATAAATGTTTCACAACACAGTAACTTTAAATGAAAGGCTGATACGACGACTCACTGCTTCAAAGGGAGAGACTCTCTCCTGCAGGACAAAAACACGAGAGAAAGTTTGTGACAAAGAAAAAAAATCAGCCATAAACCGAGACGGAGGACTGTCAGTGTGTGGGTGTGCAACTTTCTGCTGGATCTAACTTCTTACAACGGGCATATTTTATCATTTCTCTGAGCAGAGTAGGTGGATCATCTCAAGGCAGTTTTGTTGCTTTATGGAGAATTTAAATCTTCAACTGTTTAGTCAAAGAAAAACTAGTCAACACTGTTTTATTGTATTTTATCATTGTGATTACTTTGAGGTGTTAAAATACAAAATCTGCCTCATCAGCGTATCATATCATATCAGCCTCACTGATGTGAAAACTATTGCACATGGTTGCACCACACCAAGCCTCCGGGGCCAGTTACTACTTTTAAAACCAGAGCCAGCTGCTTTAAACTGAACACTTTAGCTGTGTTAGCACCAGCACGTCAAATGAAACCCTATCAGAATAACTGCACGCTACCAATCAATGCTGAATTCTGACAGTGGGATTCAGGTGTCTACGAGACAAGATCTAAGTCGTGAAAAAAAAAAAACGTTTACCAAAGAGAAAAGAGGAGCTGGAAACTCTCCCACACTGAGTCAGCTCCTCTGTCCCTGGAGACCTGATGCAGGAGTGCAGGTATGAAGAGAAACACCTGCATGAGGGAAAATCAGATAAACTACAACTAAATGTGACTTCTCAGGAAAAACTGTGAATCTAATAGGGAGTGTGCTTTTCTAGCAGATCTCCGACTCTCTCAGGGTTGTGCAGTGAGGCTTTGCTGTTCTCCTCTCCCCTCATGGCATTAGCCAACTGTTACTGCTGTTATCTGCCAAGCTGTAAAAACTACAAGGTGTGTCACGTGTCGCCGACCATCCTGTTATTCTGTCTATGCACAGATGCAAAAATAAAATGCAGATTTCGCAGACAATGAAGCCGCCCTCGGCGTTTGTTCCTGAAGTTTATTTTAAGAGATTTCTATTGAACGAGACACTGGGGGGAGTGACGGGGGAGATAAGAGAGAAAGAGGGGAGGCAGGATGATGCCTGATACACAGAGAGCACACACAGCCACAAGGCCATCTGGCATGAGTGTGTTAGCACAGTGCGCACACACACACAAACACACACACATGCGCAAGAGTGGAGAGAGACCTCCATTGATTTTGAGTTTGGTCCATCTACAAAAGGTCACAGTGAGTGGTGAATGAAAAGTGGACGTGCTTTTAAAGAATGGCTGTGCCGCAGTAATCTCAGTCTGTAGCGGTACCAAAGTCCTGTTTATATTATAAAGAGGGAGAATATAGAACAAAAAATAAGTAAGACGATGGACAAACATGAGTTAATACACTTCCAAATGCAAATTAAGTATCACCCCTCCCTTTACAGTGAAAGGAAAACAACATGTATCTCTCTGTTATCACCATTTTCCACTTATCTGTTATTCTGTGGGCTACGAGCTCACTGAAAACTGTTTTCCCCAATATCCAAGAATTATCCTCTATAAACTGTAATACCAACAGCTCCTGTGAAACACAACTCAAAAGATGCATTAACCCCTCCACCTGCCGGGCGGGATCTTTCTATTTCACCTGTTTATTTCTCCCACTGAGCGACTCTATAAACCTGAAGGAACAAACCGGGCTGAGAGGGAACATCCCATTCTGACCCCGGCAGAAAGACGACCTACTGAGAACAGAAGGGCAGCCCTTACTGGGGGGCCTTAATCTTTAATGACGCACGCACGCACGCACGCACACACACACACACAAGGAGTGAGAGATGATGATCTTAAGGCTAATTGATAATAGGTTTGACAGTTTCTAATACAGGCTGTAAACAGCGGCACATTTACACAATCAGATTCATAGCCATGATTCAGGAATGTGAGATGAGCCCATTTAAGAAAGGCTGAGGTGATATATGACCCATGTGTGTTTGTTCACCTGACTGTGTCTGGTGACTGGTCGCTGCTCGAGTGCATCCATCAGCCCTCTCAACTCATAATGGCCTCATCTCCTTTTCCTGTCTCCCCCTCTCCTCCCCTCTTTTTTTTTCTCCTCCTCCTCTCTTTTCTTCCGCTCGACTAACCTGAATGCCTAATCATGGGCCCTGCCTTCCGGGAGCATGTAAACACGCCAGCCGCAGCATTGGTCGGAATGGTGGTGTTACTCTGTGCTGATTGGCTGAGGGGAAGGGGGGCATGGGTGGCAGAAGATGAAGAGGATGGTGGTTACCATAGCCCTACAGGATGACTGCTGTCCATGGTAACATACCACACACACACACACACACACACACACACACACACACACACAGCTCTAGCCCCCCAGGACATGGCGAAGGTCCCCACAGACTCGTAGAACACAAACACACTCAGACACATGACACACCCTCTAACATCAAGCACAACAAAGGATTTTCAGAGCTTCACCCACGAGAAGATGGCAACAGATATGAATCTAGCTGATGCTGCTGTATAAGAAACATAAGTGAAACCCAGTTCATGGTGACAGGTTTCCTGAGATTGAACTATTGTGAAACTATTGTTTTTATATTAAAATTGCTGTATCCAATTGCTGTAGCTCCATTCAAAACAACCGGAGTTTCAGTTAGCTAGGTTGATTCTTCTTCAGAGATAAGAGGACGTTTATGTCAAGCACAGCTCTTCTAAGCATGGTATCACCAAGATATTGTACTATTATAAACATTATTATAAAAATGATATTATTATGAGATTCATAACAGATAATAGCTCTTACTTTAAGATACATTTAGAAGCTAACATTAGCTGAAGCAGCTAAAGGGCAGATCTGTCAGCAGGATCATTTATAGGTTGTCAGACATATTACTGAGGTGGCTTTTTACACTGTCAGAGATCATTTACTAGCAGTAAGTCAAGTGATTATAAAATGACAGCTATGGCTACAGAAAATAAATGCATCATAAATCACAATGACTATATTGGTCAGAAAATGGGATATTGGGACATTGGATATTCTCCCCAAATCAATCCATCTGAGTAACATTTGAGATCCGGCTTGTTTGCTGTGTGTGAAAAAGCCACAACAACATACTCAGCTGAGCCAAACGCTCCATCTATTATTCACCAGGTTGTCAATGAATGAACCCAGGCAGCCTTGGTTCAGAGGAACCCCAGCAGGGATGTTGGCGAGTGAGCGGCTAAGTTAGTGTTATGACTAACTGCCACATCTCTCCTTCACTCCTTCACTCCTTTCAGATGGACGCACTCACTTGGAACGATGAGAAATTACTCGTGTCCACATTTTAGCCTGGCTGTCTCTTCACTGCTGCTGCACTGTCACTGTAACTGTGAGTGATTGACAGTAAATAGCACGTTTAGTTTCCACAGTTCATACCCGTGCACCAATGGCATATTGGAAACACTAGAAGAATTCAGCTCAGGTGGAGCCTCATCTGTCGTTATGAATGAAGTTTTTACTCGTTTGCTTCAGGTGGAGAAATGACTTCAACAGACACCAGACGTTCACCTGGGCAACTACAGCGTAACGCTCCTCTCTATTGCAGCCACGATCTGTAACAGGTGTGTCTTCACCTCCAGTTTACTGAAGTGGATCAGGACATGCTGCTTATGGTGCAGAAGTAAAATTATCTTTGATGGGACAGTTTCTGTTAATACAGAGGAGGGTTCACGTCTCTCTGGATCACAGCATCAGCATCAGCATCACTCTTTCCTTCTAGTCTCTTTCCATCAGACACTGAAACAAGGGAGAATTTTGTTCAGCAGCATCGTACAACTGTTTCCTGACTGTTCTAGAGAAACGAACATGAAGTCCATTACATAAGCATGAACCCCAATGGGAGGAAGATGCTTGAACACAAAGCAGAGAAGCATGGCATGGAAGACGACGGCATTACATAACAACACTGCTTTAGGCTGAGTCAGATTCTTTCTCCCTCTCAGTGTGTGAGTGAGGACAGATTTAAATGTCTGTTTCTATAGCTACGGCACAGGGGAGGGAGGGAACAGCTTCGTCTATTGATCAGGATAATGGAGGAGCTTGTACAGTGGGAAGACAGTGATTCAAGACTTGACATGCAGCACAGATTACACAACACACAAGTTTATTCCTAAAAACTGAAACCTTGTCCACACTGGCCACATTCAGCGGCTATTTTATTGTGCCTGTGCCATGACATCAGCAGCAGTGCTAACAGCAATTTATTGGTCAATAATGAGATTATAAATCAGGCATTTATAATCTTCTATCCGCTGAGATCCAGGCTTTGATTGCCGGTAATTGTACCTCCAGTTTTGCAACACAAATGACTGTATGTGAGCAGAGGTTCTTGTCACTGTCTTTGCATTAGTGACTCCTACCACTTCATATATTTCAAAAACATTTACTCAAACACCCTGATCTCCTGAAGCAAAGCAAATGCACCAGCGCTCCGACTGACAAAATGACATCTTCTCAATGAACCAGGGTTTGGTGTTGTGTTCCTCTGCGGTCAGGCCACAAATGACGTGTTTGGAAACACTATCAGATCACATCTGGACTTGTTTCTGTTGATACTCATCGGTTATTCACAGTGAGACGGAGAGAGACAGAGGGGGGAGAGAGAGAGAGAGGGAGGGAGAGAGAGGTAGGTGGTTTGGACAAAATAGATTTTGTGAAGTGTGATAAATGAGACGTCCCTAGTCGTATTAAACTGCCCTACAACACTCTGCTGGGACGCCATCCAGAATCACTTTGCTGTGGCCCTGTTTGCTGAAGCAGGCCATGTGACAGCCAACTAACTACTAACATTAAACACTTAAAGACAGAACTGGGACTGGGTCAGAGCCGTCCAGGAGGAGCTAGCCAGCAGCGAAGTGTGCTACATCCATTACAGTTCATGTGCCGCAGAAGGGAACCAGACCAAGGGTTTGACAGCCTGGGAAAACTACTCTTCTGTGGTGAAATGTGGAAGCACAACAAGAAACTGTTAGCATCTGTTTCCACAGCGTCGCACTGAAGCATTAGAGGAGACTAAAAGGTTCAGAGAGCTCATCTAACAGCCAGAAGGTCAAAGGTCCATCATAGTGAGATCACACCAAAGGTCTGTTTAATTACTAATTGCATTTTGCTCTGAATACAAGTGTCACATGATCCTATTACTGTATTATAGAGTCTAAAATCCACTTTAACAGTAACAGCCATGAATGAGAGATAAAGCCAATAAACAGACACCTCGAACTGATTTAGAAGATCGTTGCTCCATAAGACGATATGGATGTTTGTTTGGAAGCATGTTTGCCCTGATTCACAGGAACCTTTCCCTCAGACCTTCAAGGCAACTGGTTTCAAAATGTCCTTTTTACAAAACCTATGCGTGATGTCTTCAACGCTACATCCATGTTTTTCCACAGTTTATGATTAGAGCACCGTCGCTGGATGGCAACAGGACAGGCAGCAGATTAACTCTCACAGAAACATATTATTCCATATTACTATCTGCACATGCTGGCAGTAGAGGGAGGGGATTATTGAGCACATATTAACCCTTTACAATCTTGGAAATGCCCCACCCTGACTCACACTGTGGTACTTTAGCTCATCTGTCTGAACTGAAGCACCCTCAACTCTCTCTGCACCACACTGACAGGACCTACAGAAATGAGGAGGACAGATTTTGTTTAATGTTCCCTCAGAGATGCACATAAATTTGAGTCGTCCTCAGTGCGACTCGGATTAGGAAAAATCGCTTTGACATACGTGCACGCACGAGTCTCTGCATGTGCACGTGACACCTCTGCTCTGCCATGCCAAAATTCCCATATTCTGCCTCTTACATAATCTCGCTTCCCTTTGATGTTGCTTTAGAATCACGTGGCCCTGGAGCCAGCCGTGGAGGACTCTGGATAACTCTCTGAAGGTTACAGCACAGGATGCCGGACTCAGAAGTTAGAGTCAGTTTGCCACTCAGGCTGCGGACGTGGCAACGACAGCGCAGTGAAGAAATTATGGAGAAGTAACACACCTCTGTATGTGACTCTGGGATTTCACCCTGTAGTAAATCTGTACTGAGATCCATCTGGTTTTTCAAAGAGAGATTCTGTTGTTAGTGTATATACATATATATAAAAAAACTCACAAAAATAACTCACAATTTGTTTGTTTGAAACTGTTTGAATAACCAAAATGAGAAGATAATTAATGAGAGTTAAAAATCCCCTGTAATGCAGAAAAGTGGATGAATTTTTGAGATACCCGATCAATATTAATTAATGCTGCTAATACAACTGTGCTACATTTAGCAATCCAAACGACTGTATTTTATCCAGCTGATGTGAGCATTAGCAAGCATGATAAAGTGAATTTGGCCTAATGTTATATTTCTTCTTTTTCTGATCTGAAATCTAAAATCCCAAGAACAAAGAGGCCAATACCGACATCAACAACATCAACACTAATATATCTGCAAACTAGGCAAACAAAAACACCTTTTCATCAGTGAAGGACACAAATGTAAAAAGAAGCTTCTGGAGACAATTTCCAATGTACACAAGCCTCTGAAGCAACAAAGAAATAAAACAACCGACACAATCCACACAACACAGAGCGAGCTGATGAATTGCTTACAGACAGAAAATGGAGACCGTGGCACCAACGAAATGCTTCTAAAATCAGATCATGGGTGAACAAAAAACCTTTTATCCTGCTGCAGATTATGACAAACTGATTAACTGTGTGTGTGTGTGTGTGAGAAACACACTCAAGACAATAATAATGAACTACTAAGACAAAAAAGAGATGGAGGAGCAAAGATGAGAGGGGAAATGAGAGGGTTTTGTTGAGGTAAATGTATTTGTGACTGACACACACACACGCGTACGTACGTACGTACACACACACACACACACACACACACACACACACACACACACACGTACGTACACACACGTACGTACACACACACACGCACACGCACACACACACACACACACACACACACACACTCACTAATAGCCGTCTGGGAGTCTACCACTTATGCTGCTGACCAGACAAATGGGGCAGAGGATGACTGATGAGAGGTCTGGGACGGTGATTTTGTTTGGGAGGGTCTTTGTGTACTTAAAATGATGTGAGTGTGTACAGCTCTGCACCTGCAGCTTTAATTTTATTTGTTTAACCATTAGTTGCAGTGTGTACGCACTCGCCTAAATGTGTATTTTGTGACTTTCAAAATTAAAGTCTGAGAAACAAACGCAGTGCTGTAAGAAGCAAGAGACCGAACTGTGAAGCCAAACGGGGGGGGGGGGGGGGGGGGGGGGGCCTGTGGCTTCCAGCATCCTCTCCCACTTCACTCAGCGAGTTAAGGATGTGCGGTCACTGCTTAACGTTGAGCCATTACGACAGTTTCAGTGGCTGAAGAGACAGAATGCAATTAGAGCCTCATGTTTGGTAATCCACTAGATAACCAAGGAAGCTTTACTGCTGCTGCATTACGGCTTAGGAAGGGTGGGACTGGGTCGTCACACACCATTAACAGCTAGGTATGAGTCATCTTCCACAGTTAGGTCTGTTGTGTCCTGGTGCGTTATAGCCTGTGAACTGATGAACGGGCTGTTTCATGGTCAGTGTAGCGGTACTGCAGAGACGTGCTTAACCCAAGCCTTCCAAAAGCTCACAGAAGTGGTTGTATGTTTTTATTCCCCTGAGTGGCAAAGGGGGCGAGTTCGGCAGAGGTAGACATACCAATTTCCTAACACAATACACACAAAGTATGGGAGTGGGATAAAGGACGGTGGGAAAGCAAAGGGATGATGAAATGACAGGTGCATAAAAGGATTGTGCCCTTTTCCCTCGGAGGAGCTCACAGTAAAGCCTGAACTGAGCCTGTTGTAATGTTAATAGTCCGTCTCCTATTGTACACATCCAGCCTCTCGCTGAATTTCAAATGCGTTAAAGCAGATTAGCTGCTAACTTATGATGTATTCTGTTTCTGTTCACAGCAGCGCCAGAACCAAAATAGCCACATTAAAATAGTACACAGACTAAGTATAGAGTCCCCGATGATCAAAAGTCATTATTGTACAGTTACATTGACCTGATCCATTTTTTAAAAGTGGACTAATACATTCACTCAGAATTCAGAACTGACGTAATCCAGCGCTGTGATGTGTTCACAGTTCCTAGTAAATGATGTTCATTTGTTCATCAAACAAAGAAGTAAAAGTTGAACAGATAAGGAAATACACTAATTCATTTTGTGGCTGAGAGACGGAGAAGTTCAGATCTGCTCCTATACCTGTGCGCTAAATATGAAGAAAGAGCCAGTTAGCTTAGTTTAGCTTAGCATAACATAACAACCACACTGGGTGACTCAACGGACTGCTGCAGCCTGCAAGGTGAAGGTCACATGACCAAGGGGGTAGCAAAGCTAGCACTAACGCTAACATGCTAATCTACTGCCTGCTGACCACTGTTGGCTGTAGGAGCTGTTACGATGTTATCTGACTGAGGGTCTGATGATGTGGTTTTATGAATATTTATCCAAAAACCAAAAGGCACAATGGACACATAGGAACATATTGAAGATTATATTTGTTGTCTAATAATTTCAGTGGCATTAAGATGTTCCCTCTTCACTGTCGGACATTTCTCTAGACATTGTGACAGAGCTGGTGAAAGTCTTTAGCTGGGAATTACAGAAAATTCTGTAATGATAGAATAATACAGAAAATAAAAAGTATCTTATTTTGAACGGATCCTTAAATGCAGTTTCAGAAATCAGATTAATCAGATGTCATGTTTGCATTAATAATGGATATACATGTTCTGGATGTCAGTTAGCTTGCTGCAAGTTTCACATCACAAAATTTAAATTGTTGAAATCTCTTTTTGTCAAAACTAAATGGAGGTGAAGAATGAAAGAAACATCAGAGCGTTGCTGCTGCCACGAAGCCAAACAAAGCTCACTTTGAACTGTAAGCCCTTCAGTTTCAGGTCCATGTCTGCTGAGTTAACCAGGAAGTTACTGTGCTGCACCTTAAAAATAATCATAATGTGTTGTTTTTAAGATCTGGTTTAGGTGAGGATTAAACAAATGGGTCTGAGACCACTGTCCCATTAAAGTGAATGGGATATCATGTTAATTAGTGACTTTAGATGTTGTGGCTGGCGTTTTGTCCTTTGTAATCTGACAAGCTGTTTCTCCTTCTTCCAATCTTTATGCTAAGCTATGCTAATCCTCTGCTGGTTCTAGCTTCATGTAGCATGAAGACATGAGCGTGGTATCAATCGTCTCTCTGCAAGAAAGATCAATATAGTTCAGGTAAAGCCAAATCAGTCTTTATATACAATGTGGCACCACAACCACACATACTGTATGTTTATCTTGTTTTAATTATTATTAAAATTATTCATTCTCACACTTCAGCAAACAGCAAAATGATGGTTACACAACAAAGTCAGTGACAATTTACAAAATCATAGACTTACGGTTATTTTTTTGTAATTAACCAAATGAACAGGGAGATGACTTCACAGGAATCACTCATGTAGCTGCCTTCAGTGTGTCAGTGAAACAGCTGCTCTGTGAATACACTTGACAACATGTTTGTTCTCTGTGTTTCTTTATCTCTACGATCCCAAACACCCCGTCTCCCTCTTCCTCTTCTATTCACTCCCTCTCTGCAGATTAAGGCATGGCAACAATGGTGACACAGCAGAGCAAATCCCAAAAGGCTGTGTCATGTGCCCAAAACTCACACACACACACACACACACACACACACACACACACACACACACGTCTAAACAGCACACAAACAGGGAATCACAGCTGCGCCTAATGGGATGTGTGGATTCGCTGCAAATTGGTTCACACTCACTGTTCTGAAATACAACATAAACCTTTTGATCCTCAGTAAAATGTTGCTTCTGTAGAAAAAGTTGCACTTATATACAGATTTAAAACAAATCAAGGTTTGGTTGATTCAGAGGGGGAAGCAGAGGGAGCTGCTGCTAACGCCTGATCTGGAAACACAGTCAAAGTGAGCCAGCGTACTGTAGACATGTCAGGCTGTGTTCTACATCGCAGCATCAAGTCCACAATGTAGAGACGATTAAAAATTCAACATCAGGCAGTTTGTGTCCTTGATAGGATGGAACATAAAGTTCTACCTCCAGGTTGGAAGCATGACTCACACTCTCCCGCATCAGATACCTCCAGGCTTTCCCCACGATTCAGTCTCTATAGTCAGCGAAAAGCCAGACACGAGTTCTTACCACAACCGGGGAACGGAGGCAGAACAAGGAGGGGGGAGGGGGGGGAGGGGGTTAACCATCTTGTTATGGACAGCCACAGTGATGCACTGTAATTGGAGGTCCTGAGAAAATTCAAAGTGTTCTCTGTGAGCACGGCGCCCTGGTCGTAACACGAACAGGCAGCCCGTGGAGATGGAGAAGGAGGGGGTGCTGGGTAAAAATGGCTAGAGGTAAAAGACGAGCGCAAAGATAAATGGGAAGCGATGTGAGGAGAGGAGTAAATAAACAGGATGAAGGGATGGAGAGATGGAGGGATACGTACTGCTGTAGAGGGTGTCGATCCAGGAGAGCCGGGGCAGGCCACGAGCACTGAGGGGCTCCATCCTCCTTTTTCTCTCCCTGTCTCACTCACTCTGCTTCTTCCTTATTTCTTCAGTCCCTCTCTGTTGCTGCTGCTCACGTCGCTTCTTTCCTTTTCCTTATCCTCGAACAACAGCACTCATCTCTCAGGAGCAAGCAAAAAGAATCATTTGGAAAAAATGTCAAAAGACACCCCGGGGTCCAACAGGCAGACGAGCGAGCGAAAGAGCCGAAGAAGGAGTGTGTGACTGAGTGTGTGTGTGTGTGTGTGTGACAGAGAGAGAGAGAGAAAACAACAGGCTGGAGACGACCACCGCCGACCGTTGCTAGGGGAAGGGAGAAGCACTCCCTCTCTCTCTTTGGCTTGCTCGCTCGCTCACATCCACCTCCCCTCTCTCTCTCTCTTGCTCTCTTGATTCTGCGCAAACAGCTCTTCAGCCTCTCTCTCTCTCCCTCCCTCTCTCTCTGTCTCTCTCTCTCTCTCTCAGGCAGGAATTCAGAGGCAGTGCATAGTGACTGTGTAGGGCTTGTGTCAAGTGTGAATTAACTGGCAGATTCTCTGTTTCATTTTATAGTGTTCACACACTGTAAAAATAAAAACTTTAAAAGCTTAAATCCTCCATCTTTGTCTCGAGTCAATGCCTTTTCTTTTTTCTTTATTTAACCCGATGAAAACCTCACTGAGATCAAAATATTTTATTAAAGAGAAACTGACCCAGAAGCTAAAAAATTGCAGCAGTGAATGCAAATAACAAAGAGAAATTCCTCCTGGGAGGCAGAGACAACGTGCTGCAAAAGACCATTAACAATAAGTTAGGATGCATGTACAGGTATTCTGAGGTTTTTTTTTTAAATAAATTAAATAAAGATAAAACAATAAATAAGAAATTAAAGCATTAACTAGGAGCACCATTTTACAGATTCTTTAAAACTGACTTGAATGCACCAATTTCAAGATCCTTTGGTCCAGATGGAAAGGGTTTTGGTTCAGCTGTGAACTAACAGGAGCTTCTGATGCATGATGGTTAGAAATGCTCTCCTTCATCAGCTCAAGATCACTGCCACACACAACAATGAGCTGCTTTGTGTGAAACAGAGTCAGTCTTTCAGTGAGAGACAGAGTGACTGGTTCAGATGTCATGTTTTAAGCTACTCCAGTCTTCTGTTCCCGTGGCAACTTGCTCCGCACTCCTCGTCTACACAACAGACGCACATTTTTGAACAACACATAAGAGACACGCTAACATGAGCGTGTGTGTGTGTGTGTATATGAAGGAATTCTAGAGAGGAGGCAGGTCCAGGTTGACACAATACAGGAAGTACTGGTACCGTGGAAACCATACTGGACAGACAGAGAAAAGAAACAAGTTTGTCATTACAAATCCTGTGTGCCACAACAACAGATATTTTCAGCTCCAGCCCTACGAGTCGCTCTCCTTCTCTACATGTATTCTCACCTACTTCCATTCAAACCAAGACATGACAACATTTCCAACAAACCCAGAAATACAGAAACTAGTTTCCAGGATAATTTCAAAGAGTCATAAGGCAAACAAATCAACATTTTGTCATTATGCAGTTCAGAATTTCCCATTCTGCTTTATTGATTTTCAAATTATGGCACTGTCAGGTTTTAATGGGCACATTAGCTCATTTAGCACATTAGCTCTCCTGTTGCGTCCTGTTCCCAGAAACAGAGCTGACAGCACAAACACAGCGGCGTCCTCTTCATCAAACGCAGCCATCTCTGTGTTTACGAACACATGTGCTACAGAGGAGTGCAATCAGAGACGAGCATCGTGCCAGCGGCAACAAAGCCTGATATGAAACCCTCCCCTCGCACCCCTGTCAGGTCCACTCCCTCCCCCCCTTCATCCTCCTCTAACCAGCATGGGGGAGGAAAGATGGGAGGGTTGAGAGGCAGAAAAACTTCAATTAGGACACAAAGGCTGACAGGAGGAACCCCACCACCGCTCCCCCCCTCGGCAGGCAGAGCACCGGGCCGGGAGCAGTGCTCTTTGTCTGGCTACAGAGCTCTTATGTGCCAGCTGGAGAAAACGACAGGGCACCGAGAGAGCTCATCTAGCCAGAGGTCGTATCTGTGTGTGTGTGTGTGTGTGTGTGTGTGTGTGTGTGTGTGTGTGTGTGTGTGTGTGTGTTGTGTGTGTGTCAAGGCATTTTATGTAAGCCCTCATGAGTTTATGTTTGTCGGGGTTATCAATGAATATAAATGTGTCATTATGAAGGAGAGAAATCACAATGGTATGACAGTAACATACACACACACACACACACACACACACACGTTCATGTAAAGGGAAAGCCAAGCAGGCGGAGAGGAACAGGGTTGGTGAGTGGCAATTCATCAAAAATAGATTTATGTTCTGTTCAGCCTTACACATCCTTTGTTTTAAATCTGGGACAATAGGGTGGTTCTCTCTCACTCACACACACACACACACACACACACACACACTTTTACTTATGTGTGCAATACTGTGTGTGCATGTAGCTTTCTTTATGGTTTTCAGAGACCTCCCCTCCTCCTCTTCCTCAAGGCCTCATCATTCAAGGGGCAGAGCCAAACAAAGAAAACACACATGTGCCATGCTCAAATACACACACACACGCACATACACACACACACACAGACACACACAGACACAGACACACTCAACAACAACAACAACAACAACAAACCTGGAGCGTCACAAACCTGCATTTATCAAATATTAATAAGCAGTCAAGCTGTGTAGTAAAAAGGGCCATTACTAACCATTTCTACAACATTTACACACACACACACACACACACACACACACACACACACACACACAGGTAGCACAGTTGGTTCAGGTACTGTAGGAGCAGTTGAAGCATCGGTCAGGTTGCAGGTGTTGGGGAAAACAGTCTGACTCTAACAACAAAGCTCAGCACATCGTTAATGGTTGATTCTCCATAAAGGTCGACGTTCAGCTGCAGCTGCTCTCGGTGTGTGTCTGTGTGTTTCAGCAGGTGGGCTGAGTGCATGGATAAGATCTAGACTTCAGGCTATCGTGATTTTAAATGTCTCCATATGTGGAGTTGGTATTTCCCAGGGAAGAAGGTGCTTTGTGTCGGATCACCTCGGGAGCAGGTGGAGTGTGAAAGCTACTCGCACGGTCTCTGCTCCTGTGGACATTTGCAAAGAATCATGTGTGTGTGTGTGTGTGTGTGTGTGTGTGTGTGTGTGTGTCACTAATGTGAAAGACAGATAATGAAGAGACAGTGCATAATTTTCAGTAGAGCAAGAAATATGGACTAGATCACAAAAAAAAGCAGGAAAATCAATTCTTGCCTTTGATCATGCACGTCATGCCACTGTGAGCAAACACCATGTGAACAAAGGACAGCAGCGGATCATTGCTGCACGACGCTCAGAGGCATGTTCAGGCTTCACAAAGTCACATTTCAGTTGGAGGTCTTCTGCACCACCTACTCACACAGGAAATGGGATTATTCACACCACTGTTCCTATTGAAAAACTGTAATAAGGCATCCTTTGAGGGCGTAAAGAGGCTTTATTAAAAAGAAAACGCTTCAGCTTGAAGGAGTCAAAACTGAAAGTGGATAAAAACATGATGGATCTGGTCCCGGTTTCTCTGGTAGCAACAGATCCAAACTGAGATTGTTCGTTTCATAAGTTAAAGATTTCCTGTCATGTACAGGAGACTGGGTGGTCACAGGCAGACCACAGTGTAATTAAGCAGCATCCCACCAGCCAATCAAAGTGCCACCCAGCACTCTCCTCCCCCTCCAGCCTCTCTGTTCTACCCAGATACCCCTGCCCCACCTCACCCCACCAACCTCCCCAACACTCTGACCCCAACCACAGAGGCCTGGCAGATGACTGGGGGGTGGTCTGTTGATAGCACTAATTTTCCAGTCACACCACCCCACTCCTCAGGGGCAGTGTGTGTGTGTGGTGCCACTCTGCCC
>NW_019525134.1:2170773-2198598 GCF_002814215.2 Seriola lalandi dorsalis | reverse complement strand
CCCCGCCCCTCCCCCCGGTTATCAGTGGAGCACTAACTGGTAGATGAACATAAAGTAAACTGGTGATGTTAAAAGCCTGATCTGCCCCCTTCTAACAACCCACCCCTGCAGGACCGCCCACCACACACACACACACACACACACACACACACACACGCACACACGCACACACGCACACACGCACACACACCCACCAGTTTGAGTATCTGTCTGTACGTGAGCGAGATCAGAGCTGCTCGCACAGGAAATAGACAGCTACGTTTCCATACGAGTGGCTTCAGAAAAGCCTAATGAAGCACTGGAGCGGAAACAGAATCCACAAATGTACAAATTATTTAGGCTAAAATCATCCTGACGGAGAGAGAGGACGGACGTGGTCGTCATCAGACAGAAACATTAAACCTCTGTTGCTGGTGTGAAAAATATTGAGTTAAAGTTGCTCCTTTTTACCTTCAATTCTGAAGTGAAACATAATAGAGTCACGTTTAAAAACTGACGTCCAGAAAATGGAAAACAGCTGAAGAATTTGAAAATCTTTTATCGCACGCTTGGTGCAGCATCTGTAGTTTATTTTTAAACTGCACCAAAATATTTCAGTATTTCCAGTATTTTCTTCTTATTAAAGACAGATGTTAGAATGAAAACACAGTTGGTCACAGCAACAGTCTACAGTTAGTGAAGAACATCGATGTCGACCACAAACATTTATTTCCTAATGTTAGACTGATAAATTAGCCAGGCTGATATACTGTATGTGCCAGTATTAGTGTGTTGCAGGTGTGTGATATCAATGTATGTTTCCCTGTAACAGATACATTGATACCCAAGTTGGGTTTGAGCTCATTTAGAAACAGCGTCACCATTTGTCCATTGGAGAACACTGACCAGTTGATTTTTACACTGTTATCCCAACTGGCATCCATCTATAACACACTACGGGATACATGTAAATACTGTTTGTTTATGTTGCATGCATATGTAAAAAAAAAAAAACAAACAAACAGGATCAGCCAATGTATGGCTATCAGTTTGTTTTATAGAAATCCAGAGTAAATCAGGCGACACCTGAATATCAACGGAGAAACAAACACTCAACCACATACCAACAAATCCTTTTTAAAATTCAAGTTCAGCTTCCTGTCTAACAACGCATCATGAATGTGGTATTTGAACCGTCACTTGCACCTGTGTGAGGAACTCTTCAAAGTGCGAACACACTCCTCGGAGATGGATGGCAGTATTCTCTCGCTGTGTGTTTTTCCGACACATTGCTTTGTTTTGGGGGTTGGGGGAGATGGCAGCAGGGACGAGCAATGACTATGCATTATTAAAAAGCCCTGAGTGCACCAGTGATGAATGTCTGCTTGTTAAATGGGAATGCCTGAAAAAATCTGGGGCATTTTTTTATTTTATTTGTTTGTTATTGTCTGCTTTTTTCTTCTTCTTCTTTTTTTTTTTTTTTTTTTTTTTTTTTTTTTTTTTTTTTTTTTTTTATAAAAAGTCAAATGGTGTGAAAAGCCCCCTGGGTTTTGTTTTTGTTTTTTTATCTCAGCTTAAGTCATTTGTCTCTCCTCCGTGTTTGAAGCAGATTTAGGTTTTATGTGTGAAAATCTTTGTGATACATTAAAACAGTCATTCATCCAACAGTTAATTTGACTGTGACTCTCCCATTCCTTCTCCCTCTAGTTATACCTGTGAGTGTCATTAAAATGAGACAACTCTTTATATGACCTTAATTGTTCTTGTAATACTTCTCCTGACAATTAACCGCTCATCAAGCTGTTTATCCGTTTCATGCACGTCTGTGTCTGTGCATCGCAGCATGTGCTCTGGCAGGCAACATCCCCGCTCACCTCATTTGCCCCGGACCCCCCCCCCCCCGAACTCCTTCACCATCCAATTATTTGGATCGACCCTGTCGAGCTGTGTAGCCGACCACTGTGACATATCTGTGTGTGTCGGCTGTTTCTATATTGGACCAGCGTCTGATTTATGATGAGATACAACTCCCTTAAATACAATACCTACCCTGTGTGTGTCAAGGAGGAGGACAGAGGAAGGGACAAAGAGATCGAGGGAAGTGTGTGCGTGTGTGTGTGTGTGTGTGAGAGAGAAAGAGAGAGAGAGAGACAGAGAGAGAGTATTCATCCTGTGCCAGCTGAATTCACTTTGATCTATTGAGGTCAATGTGGAAATCATCGGAATCATGTTGTGATTGGACAGACACCAGATAAGGAAAACTGCCCTCCCTCCTTACTCACACACACACACACACACCCACACACACACACATATACATAAATGTGCACACATACTGTAAAACATCTCATGTGTTATTTACGCTGTTCACTCATCATTAGTGTTTGTTTCTTGCACAGGTAAGCTTTCGCAAATTTGCACCGGGAGCTTGTCTGGCATTTTGAAACATACCTGCTCCTGTCTGCACACATGCCTGTGTGTGTGCATGTGTTGGTAACACACACACACACACACACACACACACACACACACACACACACACACACACACACACACACACACACACACACTTAACAAAGTGGACAGGCAGTACAGTGAAGGTCCCCATGATGTCTAAATAAAGAACTACTGCACTCTAGTGTTTCATTTCTGCCAACACAAGTAAAAATATTCTTTATCTACCTGTGGAGACAACGAAACCACTGATCATGACTTTGGTGTTTACACTCCACATAAAAAAGGTAAGTTTACCATCAAGCCAACACCTGAAAACTGTGTAATTAATATCTGTGAGACCTTTGAATGTTTCTGCTTGACAATGACCGACTCCTTCCTTCAACAAACAATACAAACCCCTCAAATTTACACGAATGTCACAAGAAGCAGAATAAGAGAGGAGAGGTTAAAATCAAAGTAACAGAGGGTGAGATTTGTGTGTGGGTCAAACTCTGACTGTGACACCATCAGGGTGATTGACAGAGCTCCTCCACAGCCACAACGTGTGTCACAGGCTGAGTGAGGAGCGCTCCTCATGACGAGTGAACTGAACCTCCTCTTTAATACTACACACACAAATGTAATGTTAAGTTCACCGCAGGGTACAGAATGAAATACTGCTGACACTTAAATCATTTCCAACAACTAATAATTTAAATGAACACAAATAAAAACACATACACCACAGCAAATCTGTTGTTGCTACAGACGTCCACATGATGGCGCTGCGTCACTCTCCTCAGTATCACACCATCTCTCCGGATCCCCTCCAGTTACAGAACGTCACACGCAGCATGCGCCGTTCACCTGTTTGTGTTTGGGGACTCTTGCTCTTGAAGTATGTGACAGTGACGGGGACACAGTGGTGGGGAGGAGGAAAGACAAACCAGCAGCTCTCTGGAGGTCTGAGGAGTCATCCATAGATCTGATCAGTTCCTTGTGTTCTATCAAAGTGATGCTCAAATCCTCAAAGTCAAAAAGGAAATTCAAGACATTAAAGTCTCAACTGAATTCCCGCTCTGATTGTCTGTGGAAATAAAAGGCTCCATAAGAACAGATACAGCTACTGATGAAATGTTGGTGGAAGCCGGAGCAAGCAGAGCGATTGGATGGCCAGTTACCACACCTCCCGTGTCAGGTTAACTGTTTAACCAGGACAAAACGCCGTGCACACACTCACCGACATGTGAGACTGAAAAACACAGAGTGGAAGCTGCACTATAGAATCACAAGCAGGAGATTTCTCCATTCATCCAGATCAGTGTTTTCAGCCTGTGAGTCTGGACTGACTGTGACGCCCCGTTAAAAAACACCTCACAGTCATTTGTCAAACATTTTCTTCACAGTTTGCACATCCATGGTTTATAACGTCATAAAGTCTCTTAAGAACATTTCATGCTCTGGTTGCGGCTCTCTACAGAGGATGTATGAACGTCCCTTTTTTTCACGTGATATCACCTTCCTCACCACAACTAAGGGTCGGCACAAACCAACAGGTGACTGTTTTCCTGCTGGTGTCACAACCACTCATAGCAAACGTAAGATTCATCAGAACCATGTGACACTTTCTTCTGATATACTGAAATTATGCTGAAAACAAAACAGAAAACATGATGAATTCAGTAAAATGACGGTAGTGAAAGTTGTACAATTAGTGTGGCTTAAAAAACAAAAGTTAAAAAATCTTTAAAAAAAAAAATCACATCATGCGCCGACAGAACTGCTCTGCAGGGATCTCATTTCATCTGCCAATAACCTGAGGCGACAAAACAATTATGTTATTGCCAATGAAGTAATAAACTGTCTGATCCTATAAAGAATCCCGTAACACTGAGTAAACAGCTTGAACTCTGTGCAGCAGACACAACCGATCTTATTGTAAATATAATGCTATGCCTTTACATTTAACCATAGATCTGCAGGTTTATGCTTCTGTCAGACAGAACGACACTCAATACCCACATCAGGGGCTCGTTCACCTCAAACACTTCCTTCCTTTCTCTGACACCGACTTAGATATCAAGCATGCCTTCCTATCCTGACTGTCTATACAGAGTTAACTGTTACAATATTTCTATGTTGAGGCATAACTCTAACTCAAAGCAGCTTCTACTGTGCAATTCGTATAAAGTTTTCCATTCACCTATCTGTTTATTTGTCCATCTGCTTCTATTTCCACGCAGCAATAAGAGGAAGTAAAAGTGATGAGTGTAGCAAAGGATATCCTGAGGATAATAACCTGACCACACCGAGACAGAGAACTGAAAATGCCTTCATGATATTAGTACGCATGTATTTATGCCAACATTAGGGTTGTACAGAAGTACAGCCATCATACTTCAGCGAAGACCTATTTTTCATTGATTCCCCAGCGTGCAGCCGACTTCAGAAATAGCTTTTTTAAGAACGGCACAGATGGGAAGGCGTGACAAAGACTGGCATGAAATGGTGTCTTGTAGTGCAGAGACAGAATACCTCTGCGTATCTCTGGGGGGGGGGGGGGGGGGGGGGGGGGGTCAGGTAATGAGAGCATCTCCTGCTGTGACAATTACGCAAAGCTAAAAGTGTGAGCTGAGTCTTCTTAAGAGCTGATGGTCCGAGACAGTCCTTCAACATATTTTCCCTGTGGTCTTAACATGGCCGCCATCTGACACAGCAACACTGTCGCCATGAGAACCTCACACACCAGCAGGGAGAAGACAAAGCCGACATTCAGAGACAAAGCGAGACCAAGAGTTTGATCACAACGTGTTTACCATCGTCCTACGTGGCTTGAGATTTTGATGGCGTTTAATGGTCCTGCCTGTGCTTTATGCTCTGAGCTGCTTATCTAACCAGTACCTGCATTGACAAATGAACATTAGAGCCAAAGTGTGGCTTACACCGTTTCCTTTTTGTTACAATTAGCTTTCTAAGTATGAGGAACTTGAAATGTCAACTTCAGCCATCCCATACTCATGATGATTTCATCATACATGTCAAGAGCTCAACAACAAGTATGAAAAGTAGATTTAAGATAAGATATTCCTTTATGATTACCACAATGGGGAAGTGTGCAGTGTTACAGCAGCAAGGTGACTGTGCAAAGAAAGAAAAACTTCACCGCCTCGTGGTTGTATCCCTCTGCCACTCAGAATAGTTTTAGGTCACATCCGTGTTTATCATAGTCATAGAAAATATGAACCATTTGTGTGAAATTTTGTCATAATTGTTGTGTGAAGTCTTGAGTGATGGCTAAAAAGGGTTTTCTGAGGTCACCATGCCCTTGACCTTCGACCCCCAAAATCTAATCAGTTCATCCTTGAATCCAAGTTAATGTATGCGCCATATCTAAAGGGATTCCCTCGAGGAGTTTCAGATATTGAGTTCACAATGCCAAAATCACTGGTCACTGTGACCTTGACCTTTGGTCAGCAAACTGTAATCAGTTCATCCTTGAGTCCAGGTGAACGTTTTTACCAAATTTGAAGAAATTCCGTCAAGGTGTTACTGAGATATCGTGTCCTCGAGAATGGGACATACGGACAGACAGTTGGACGGACGGACCGACTGAGAGACGGCAGCTTCCCTCTGCAACATTTGATCACCAGAAAAAAAAGAAAAAAAAAAACTATATTACTAATCAAACCTGATAAAAATTTGAATTGCATGTCATGCAGGATACTAGCCATGTGCAAAATGTTTCTCGATAATATCTGATATATCTGATCAGTCATTTTTATGACAGTGGTGTTGATGGTCAAATGCCCCCTGCCTACAAGCGCTACCAAAATTAGCCTGTTAGCTCAACAAAGTCAAAGGAGTCTGAATAAACTATCTAGCAAATAAACATGTAAATAAACACTGTACACAGACACAAACTAACATCTCTTAATTTATTTATGCTACCTACCTACCTAGTTCACTAGCTAGGTGGGGTTGTGAGCTTGGTTTATGATCAGCAACAAAGTGAAAAGATGCGAGTGTTATTGCTAGTTAGATAACTCAGAGTTACTTTGGTCAAGTGTCGATTTTAAACATATTTAGATCATTTAGTTCTGTGCAGTTACTCTGTGAGTTAACAGGAGCTAGCTAACACTGCTAATGCTGATTTTTCACATTGATACTGAGGGATAAACCAAGCGTACAACCTAGCCTAGTGTTTCAACACTAGCAGCATTAATGAGATAATACTGAAACACTTAAGCTGTTTAGTTACAATGTCTGTGCAATATTTATTTATAGCAGCAGGCAAGAGACGGACTCATGAAGCCTACTGGAAGTTAAACACTTTAGGGTCCACACTAGATGCAGGAATCTTTAAGATTTTTTGAGACAGTAAAATCATCAGGGAGTAATGAGTTGACATGTGGCCGTGCACACCACTGACAGTGTGAGAGAGAATCCAGGGCTCTCTGTGCCCATATGCACCGCATACAGACACATCTTTCTACCCCATCTCCTCACCACACACACCACAGTGGTCATCTCCATGGCAGCCATGGCAGTCAGCCAATCCGAAGTGGCCTGGTGTTTCTATGATTCCAGACTGAAAGTAAGTTTTTCTAAAACCACAATAAGAAGGAGTTGAGCTGTAGTGTGTCTGCACACAAGCTGCGCCTACATTATGTCTACACAATTAATAAATGAATTGATAAAAAGGCAGATAGAAAAGGATAAAGGACTTGGCCTTGCTTCGAAGTGAGCTCAGGTCACACAGCTTTCATCATAAATGTGTAGCTCAGGCGGCTTTCCACTTACAATGAGTGGGAAATGTGAAATACCAACAAATATTACATAATATAAGCAATAAATAATAGCCACAGTCTTAGCAACCATGATATTGAGTTCTCTGCTCAGAATCAAAGTGCCCTAAGGGGAAATGTCTACACTGGAAACCATACAGAGAGAACAGGATGAGTCTCTTCCTCTACTCTCAGTTTGGAGGCTGGGGGGGGAACAGTGGAGTTATTTTCTCTAAATGTAACCTGTATTTTCCATCTACTCTGGTAGTTGATGTGATTTTTTTCTGTGTAGTTACAAACAGCAACAGAGAGTGAATGTATTGACATCACTTGTCGGACACATGGGTGGTTTGTTCACTTAGCAGGAAAGTTTGAATCGGTTAACTGACAGGAAAACCACCACTCTCAGAAACCCCTGAGACTTGCAGCTGCTCATCTCAACTTGATTCGACTTTCACATGAAGAAAGGAGTTTGCACTTCCTGTGCTTCTGTGTCCCCCGGTCAAAAATCTTAGCTCCAAACCAAAATCTGTAGGAAAACCCAGTAAGTGAGACAGTTTCTCTCTCAGTTTGTTTGTCTAGCTTTTCTTTATACAATGGGTTGACTCAGGGCACAAGGGGGTGAGTGAGGGGTAATCCAGCTCAGCCCGGTCTCAAGGGAGATAGGAAGAGTAGCGGGGGCTTTCGTTAGTGGATGGCATGTGCAGCTTTTTTTTTTTTTTTTATCTAAATGACCATCACTTCTAGTCACCCGCTGCCTTTCCCCGCTCCTCTTGATGTGGAAACCTTCCCAGCATAGCTGTTTCCCTAATCATGAACCCTTGGGACGTCCACACCTTTGTTGATTCTAGGAATGGATAAACACACGTGTACAAAAGGGCAGTGTGCCAATGTCCCATAAACAGTAAGATGGAGGGAAATCAGGTACAGTTAACAGAGCTCAGATTTTATGACTGACTTCATATTGTCAGGATGAGTTGTCAGGAACTGTAATAAAGCCACTAACTTTGTGGCCATAATATTTATTTCTCCATTTAAAAAAAAACAAAAGCTTCAGGAATTTCCTGAGTTCATATGTGACTAAAACCAAAATACTCCCTTTAAGTCACATTTTAATCTGAGACAGTCCTTGTATTATATGACACCTGCCACCACAACAGTTCATTACTCATTAGTTTCAGGAGTACATGACTGTGGCTGTTGACGTCAGTAGACTACAGGAGGACATTGCATCACAGTTCTGTCTGTGAGGTGAGAGTAACAACGCTGTGTCTTATAAACCAAGGAAGGGAAACCTGCTATGATGAAAAGAAAGGCCTCAAGTTTATTACTGTAGATCGCAAATAGCCACAAGTGAGTTAGAGAAAACAGAGGATGCAGGTCTACACAGTGCATTCAGAAACATTTTGGTATGTTGCAGCCTTAAACGAAAAACTTCTGGAAGTTTTTCCCATTTCAACACTGGATCTCTGGAGCTGAGCCAGAATGACCATCAGGTTCATGGTCACCTCTGTTATCAAGGCCCTTCTCCCCCCGATGTCTGTTTGGCCGGGCGGTCAGCTCCAGGAAGAGACCTGGTTCTTCTGAAGTTCTTCCAGTTAAGAATTATGGAGACCACTATTCTCTTGGGAACCTTCAACCTGTCTCTAAGCTCTGCAGCAGTCCCTTCCTCCTCATGGTTTTAGCTCTGCATCGTCAGCTCTGAATGCACTGCATATACAACATGCATCAAATTCTGAGAAGCAGGACTTGACCTTGATTTTTGTTTTTGTGCGCGTGTGTGCACATACTGCTAGATGCATATACAGATGCATATGTAGATGCATCTAGCACCAGGCAGCACCCAAGTTCACTTATTGGCCCTGCAGTTCACACCTCTGAATTAGGACTAAGGTGAAGGCCTCCACAAACATGCAAATATAAACTCTGGCACCCATCTTATAAACAAGCAATGATGCTGCTAAACCCACACCTCCTCATCACAGACATCCTGCCTGCCTCCCTGAACAACCACAGCGACACTTTTCATCACCAAGGTAACACAGGGACAAATCAGACCATTAGTACTATTTTGGTTTTGACTGCCTTTGACTGCCTTCACTTTGAAGAGATTTTAGATTTGAAGAATGTGAAAAAATTGTCACACTGATCTCATTACAGCTCCACAGTAGGTAGGAAGCAATTTAAAAAATGTAAACATTATTCTCCAGTTATTCAAACATAAAAGAAATAGACTTCAAGTCATGGAGCACATGAGATAGAATCACTAGGTGGATGCATAATCACAGTATAAAATCAAAGCTTTCCAAAGGGCAATAAATCAAAGAAATACTGCAACAGAATTTGTGATCTAAATAAATCTGTCACAATTTCAATCTCTTGGGTTACAAGAGAAAAACATACAAGGACTGCAACCAATGATTATTTTCATTATCAATCAAAGGAGCTATTTGTAAGTCAACGTTAGCATAAACAGCTGTTTACTGACCAGCGTAGAAGAAACGCTGCATGCTCAACATCAAACAACACTTTTGTTTTGCTTCTGTTTCTATCACTTCTTTTCTTCTTCTGAAGTTAGCATGCTAACCAGCTAGCCCCAGACCAGTCAGCCTGTCTCACCACTTTCCGATACTGAGTCACTTTAGCCTCCAGTTTGCCTTGATGAAGTAACGCTGCTCAGGACATATTTTAACCTCTTGTAAACAAAACAATCGCTGAATCTTTGGGCAAAGACTGCTAAGCAAATAGCTGTTAATGCTAACGTTGGCTATGTAGCTATAGAAAAACTTAAAAAATGGCTCCTTTAATGTTCTATTTTCTCAACTGATTATTAAGGCTATGATAAGTCAAAACATCATGAAAAAAATGTCCCAGGTGACATCTTCAAATTGCTTGTTCTCTTTCCAACCTCCAGTCCAACAATGAATGTTAAGATACTTTCATATACGACATAAAATGCAGCAAATCCTCAATTTGACAAGCTGAGATGATCAAATATTTGTCATTTGGCTTGAAAAGTGACTGAAACAATGAGTCAAATATCAAAATAGTGGCTGATTAACTAATTAATCAATGAATCATTTTACATCTAAACAATACCACACCCGTCTAAATTAGACGTTTTCCAGCTTTCTACCTTTGGAAGTCTTTAAACCGCGATGTGGCAACGTTCTGCACATTTCAACAGATCAGTTCAGTGTCTTCTGAAAATGATCAGGAATGTTGTGCTGCTACACGAGCTGACAGACCACAGCAGTGTTGCCTTGGAAATAAGTGAGAGGAGCCAGAGTTCGGGAGGAGATTTACCCCGATTTGTGGGGGTTTTTGCACATTCTCAAAAGACCGTCTGCCACAGGGTAAAGCCTTCACTTCACAGTGAGACAGTGTGGTAACTGAGCTGTCAACTGTCCAGTAAAAATACATACAAACCAGAAGTGAGAACAGCATGTAGACTGAGGTGTCAGAGCCACAACATTATAATTCACTGGTTTATGAGAAAAGCACAAACAAAACAAAGAGACTGAGCTGCCATTTAAACTGCTGAGCGTTAAAATGGAAACAATATGACAGGCTCATAGTTCCCCTGCTACACATGCTTTTCGGCACGGGCCTGGACAAGCCCTGCTTCTCTGAGGGAAAAGACAACCCAAGAGAAAAGAAAAATATGTGTGTCATAATCAGCAGCCACTGTCTCGTGGAGTGACAGAAACTGGTTTCTTCACCAGCTTTTTCTTTCTGAACACGTGTTGACAGAACGGCATCTTTCACATGATTTGTTATCCACATCAACTTTTTTTTTTCTTCAATAATTAAAAATAATCAGCATGTTCATATTTTCATTATGTCTACAATATACAACGACATCAAAACTGAGCCCATATGTT
This sequence comes from Seriola lalandi dorsalis, assembly GCF_002814215.2. NCBI lineage: Eukaryota > Metazoa > Chordata > Actinopteri > Carangiformes > Carangidae > Seriola > Seriola lalandi. The sequence continues at coordinate 2,187,515 of NW_019525134.1, read as the reverse complement.
GCCAAGCCTGTCTGCTGACACACTTTTATTCATTATGTTACAGCAGAAGTTCAACTTTGGAAGAAAATGTTTTCCTAATCTCATGAGATCATTTCTGTGAACAGGAGGTGATGAGTGTTGATCTACTAAGAGAATCATGAACACAATCACTTCTCTCTTCAGTGTTGACGCCATCATGTTTGATTTGATCATAATCTCACTTTGCAAAATAACCAACAATCTGTGCAAGTAGTCTTTGGGTTTAGCACGACTGTTCAAATATGACACTGCTGTGTTAACACTGAACATGTTGTTCCTAATTGTATGTTTTGACAGGACTTCGCTCCAAAGACTTTGATTCCAAAATGACACCTCTACAGTCCAGAACCAAAATACTTGTTGCCACAAAATATCTCTTATTAATGTTATTATTTATCTGGTGACTCGACTTCACACGTTGTCTACAAGGTTTTTAAAATAATTAACATTTCAGGCCACATTATAAAGAATTTCATATCTAAATATTAAAATCAGGATTTGAATGTAAGTAACTTTGTGCAGAAAGTCTTTTTTCTCAACTGGCTATTTCTGAGCGACGAGATGCTTCACAAAGAAGTGTGTTACAGGTCGGAGGAACATGAAAAACCCTCAGCTGAGCCATCCTGTCAGAAAAGCTCTTAATTAATTTCCCCAGTGAACTTAAAGTAAATGATGACATTAATGTCCTCAGCTGCCACTTTATCACCAGTTACACAGTGAGTCAACCAGCTTTAATGTGAGCTGCAGAAATTAAAACTGATTTTTCTATGCAGGTTAAAATTTCAGTGGGCTCAAAATAAACAAGGTATTACACTTACTCTTACGTGCTCTCAATAGGAAAAGATATCTGTTAAAATGCTTTAAATAGCTAGGATAGCACAGTCTGCTGCATGACTGGACAAAACAAACACCAGGGAAAACTGTTTAATTGTCAGACTCACTCCCCCAGGTTTAACCCAACATTGCTGTGAATCAGAGGTGAATCAGGAACCTTTCAGAGAGGCAAGACCTATGGCTTCAGATCTCATGACCCGATGGACGACCTCTTCCCAGCAAGCGCACGTTACACAAAGGCCTCAACGTGAGCAAGACCCCTGGCATGAGCCCACTGCTGGTGTTTAAGTGCTCGGACTGGGGCCCCAACACTGCCTCCTGGTCTTCCCACAGCTCCACACACCCTCCATTGTGTTTAACTATGATCAAGTCTTTCCACTGATTACCCCAACTGTAGGAGCAAAACATCAATATCCTGTTTGTCATTATGGATGGAAGAGACTAAGAAAGACTTACAGTAAGTGTTTATCTTCCCTGGCCCACAGAATTATGGGAACACAGCTCCCCCTAAACTGTTACAATGGAAGAGCGATCAACGTGCCACGATTAGAAAACACACGAGGTCGTCTCCTTCCTCTTTCTTGGTTCATCCAGTTTTGTATTTAAGATGTGAGACAACATAAAACGTCTCAATGTAGAGCATTTCAAAAAAAGGTGTGTCTTTAAATTTAAGTGTCGTCCTCATCGTCATATTTACATGAAGAAAAGTCAATTCATTGCTCTGGTGCCAGATTGGTGCTACTTCTTTGTTTCAGGGATCTCTGTCTAAGTATTTAAACCAACTAAATACTTTCATATATTTCAGACTAGTTAATATCCAGGAAATCACTCTTGTCATCATTAAAACCCATCAAAAAATTAAAGTATGAACTCACAATCAGCGCTAAGCTACCCATAATCCTCACATGCTGTATGAAAGGTCAGAGGGGCACGAGGATGTGGCACAAAAAAACAAAATAAAAGCGTTTTGTCTGCTCAAAAAAAAAAAAAAAAACCTTCCTCAATCTATTCTCATGTTCAAGTTAGTCATTCGCTCCTGACTCATGACATGCAGACGGTCTCAGTTAATATTACCACACTTTCTTGAGGAAGTGAATTTGACTCCTGCTTCCTGCATTAGCCTCCATATTATTACTTTGACTCAAAGAGCTGTTCTCTCCAGGGATGTTAAGTAAATAGATTGCCCCAGGGTTCCAACCTTTTACCTTAGAAACCACTAATGGCTGCTAACAATCCACTAACAGCTACTAACAACACACTAACGGCTGCTAACAACCCACTGGTGAGCAGCTCTGTGAGTTTAACTCCATATTGATGTGAGAATTCCTCATGACCCGACACCTTAAAAGGAATAGTTCACAATTTTGGGAAATGTGTTCACTCACTTTCTTACCAAGCATGAGGTGAGAAGATTGACACCAAATATGAAGCTAGAGCCAGGAGAAGCTTAGCCTAGCTTAGCATAAAGAATGGCAGTGGGGGGGGGGGAGAAACAGCTAGCTTGACTATGTCTACTGAACTACTTTCTTGCTGGAGTCTCAACCTCTCAGTCTCAACTACACAACGTGACAAGAAACTGTCTGTCAGATAACGCCCTGAAAACCACAACAAACTGCAGCGTCTACTTCCATCAGACAGAGTCAAGCTAACCGTTTCCACATGCCTCCACTCCTTGTGCCAAGCTAAGCTAACTAACTGATGCTGCTGTCGTACAGACGTGAGCATGGTATCGATCCTCTCATCTAACTCGGAGTGAGAGCTCAAAGGATGTGACATCAAGCAGCACCTACTTGATGTAAAATACATTTAATTTGATAGTTTAAAAAAATGTTTCACACGGTAAATGGTGAAATTTGAACCACACTGGAAAGTGACTAATGCAGGTCACACACCACGTTTCAAAACACTGAATTTCTCTGTGTGGATGCTGTTTCACTTCCATTAGCTCTGACCCTCAAGTACTTTGCAGTTCCTGTGGGTCCAGTCCATCACCACTGCAGAGCTCTTCATTTCTGTCCTTAATCTACACTACTGACATCAATTCCCATAGTTCAGACCCCACCCCCATAGGGAAGCCTCCTGCATACATATTTAATGTAGACTATTCACACAAGGAAAATACACACTGATGCACTTGGTTCTGTTTTCACACAGCACCACAAGCACATAGACAGAATGCCTTGGGCTCAATCTTATCCACCGAATCAAAAACCCAATGTGATACTGTGGCAGGGGGTTACACAGGAAATGACTTATTTATCTGTTCTGCAGTTGCTTACTTTTCCTGTTTTGCCTCTGTACCTGAAAACTCTGATATTGCAGCACACTTTGTGGTAAAAGGCATTAGCTCCCCTATGTCACGTCTGCTATCAACAACACCGCTTGGAGCAGTTGGTTTACTTTGGGTCTGGTCCAGAGCCAAACCTGGGCAGTGTCTCTTTTGTTTCATGCTGTCCACTACAAATGGAGGATCTTTCTTATCAGGCAAGGAGGAAACAAGAGCCAGAAACACTGCACTGACTCACTGCAGGACAGTGAGTGAGGCTGTGCTAAAATATTGACCAGTGGACAGTCTGCTCTGCTGAGCTGATCAGTAAAATGCAAGGATTGCATTGTCTGATAAACATTCAAAGACAACATGAAATATTCCATTAAATCTAGGATAAACTGCCATAGGTGAAGATGTATGTCTGAAAGGTGCCACATTTAAAATGCATTAGCTCTACTTCAGACCCTCACCCAGGGCCTTTCTCACTTCCCACTGTCCAGAGTGAAGACTGAAGTGCGAACTGTTGTGTTATGCTCTGTTATGCCAGACTATGTCGTGTATCATATTTCTATTCCTCGTTTCATGAGCAGCAGTGGTTGTGCTGACATTACCTGCAGAAGAGGAGTCCTCATGGTCGGAGCTCAGGTACCCGTCACTCCTCCTGTCAGGGGTGCTGCATCCGGAGCCGCGGGAGGCTCTGCGGTGAATGTGCGGGAAGGACGGGGACAGCCTGCCGTCGTCGCCGGAGTCAAAGTCCCTACTGTGTCGGAAAGGCCGCCGGCTGTCCCAGTGGGTCCTCTGGCTGTCCCTGCCGCCGGTCTTTGGTGCCAACAAGTTATTCCTGACGAAATTCTCATTCAGCTCCGCATCCTCGTATTCTCGGTCGCTGCTCTCCTCGTTGTCATTGGGCTTAGCGACGATGGTCGAGGCCGCGCTCCCTCTCATGAAGCTGGGTTTCTGAGGCGGGACAGGGATGGGGACGGGCTTACCTTTATTGCCGCTGAACCTGCTCCGTTCCCGGCCGAAGGAGGCGATGACCCCCGCTGTGTTACCTGCCGCGTGGAGCCTCAAGGCTCCAAAGTCAGGCAGCCTGGTCCTTTCCCCGTCGACCTCATTGTCCCGCCGCATCGGCTTCCTAATATTCCCAAATGTGTCCGCGTTAAAGTTTTCATCTTTGCCTTCAAAGCCGTGTCGTTTCTGTCGAGCCACGGTGGTCTCCAGGTAGATCACCTTGAATTTCTCCTCCGCCAGAGCCTTCTGGAGCCTCTTCAGGTTGGACTTACACGTCTCCAGCTCCGACTCGATGTCCTCCACGGAGTTCAGGTCCATCCGAGGTACTTCTCCGTCGGGAAATTCATTCCTCCAGTGTTTTGCAAATTCCTCCTGTTCCCACATTTCGATGTTCGCACCGGGCTTTCTGCCAGCCGCAGCCCCGTAATGCAACAGTCGGGATAGAGAGGTGGAAACCAACGGCTGTGTGTCTTCACCGACAGTTAGCGGCGCGTCTCCCCGTTTACAGAGAGAGAAAACAACAGGCTGCCGACATTAACGAATACACTTTCTGACCATCTTCAACCTCCCACACATAATAATCTCAGACCTACGTGTGCGCTGAGAGATGTGCGTGTGATGCAGACACCAACTTTACCAGTACGCTGAAAAGTTTCGAGACTTCCTGTATCGAGACGTGCTGCGTTCAAGTGCTGCCCGGACAAGTGCGACACACCTCAGAACCAGCTTTTAAAGCAGGTGCCCTCGGCTGAAAAAACGAATAATAATATTGCTCCAGCTTTAACATTTACAAATCAAAATTTAGATGATATTGAAATACCAAAGAGGCGAGAAAAAAAAAACACAAGAAATTATTAAAGAGTGAATGTAGAAACAAAAATTATTTATCACAAATTTCGGAAAATTCGACAGTGTATGATAGTATTATAACTACATTTTTACCATAAATTCTCCATACACCTTTTATCCTGATAAAATATATAACACGACGAGTACCACAGGATATTTATTCGCTGTAATAATTAAATTAAAAGCTCCGACAGCACATAAATGCAACAACTGCCAGTGAGGTGGAAACAGTTAATGAGACTTCATCTGGTTGTTTTAAACCGTCACCCCTACCTCGTGGGTTAAACTCACTTTTATTCACATTTTTCAGAATTCTCTGATATTCGTGTAAATGAAAGTGAAAGTGTGGATTCTTATTTAAATCATAAATTAGTCTTTTCACAATAAAAATGTTTGGCTCAAAAATAATAGATGAATATTTACAAATTATTCTAATACCTAAAGGCTGAAAGGTTCAGATTTATCCACTTAAAGTAAAATGTGTATTTAACAGTCACAACTTAGTGTTATGTTCACTGTTAACTTTACTGCCGCTTGTGTTACTTGAATGCCTTGATAAAGTATCATGTCTCTCCAATAATCAGCTGGTTTTACTTCATCAGGGGTAAAACCAGAATTCAGATAAATGTCATTTGATATCCCGGACTAAGACAACTGATCTTGACCATTAAAAACACAGTCAGCTTTATTTTTTGTCTCATCAAGAGATATTTGATATATATCATAATATCCAGTGAAATGGCAAAGCTGGGTTTACACAGATCCATGTGTGAAGCTCTTTTTAATAATAAAAAGAGCTTCACACATGGATGGTCTCCAATTTCTATTCATTTCATTACTGTAAAAGGAGGGCACAGACTGTGTCTCCTTCCCTCTAGCTGCTGGTTTCAGTGGTTTGACGTTAAGGAAGGGAGGAGTCTTGAATGTGCATGTTTCTCAGGCTACTTCTCTCAGGCCTCATAGCAAACACCACGCAGATGCATGCACACATCAGTGCATTTTATACGCATTTGTGCATTTGTTGCTTAAAAACATGTCATAACTTACAGTAAATAAACACATCCTCAATCTCATCCTTGTTTTGACTGAGGCTACTGAGGCACAGAATCTTTTTTTCTGTAAAAATGCCCCTTCTCCTCGGCTTTTTCCACCCACTTGATTTGAGGCACACCAGGGAAACATTTACTTTATGTTTACTGGTTCAATAGTTTTAAATTTAGCATTGGAGAGATTAGTTACAGACTGAAAGGTTTACAAAGTCATGCTTTAGTTCTGTGGCTACTCTCCCTAGAAGTGGGTGTCCAGCTAAGATGACTCAAAAAGCACAAAGCAGAATGATCAATAACTCAACAAAGAACATCAGAGGCTAAAGGCTCAAATGAATCATTGGAGCTGGTTAAGATCTCTGTTCATGAGTCTACCACACACACACATCATGAAGTATGGTGTCCATGGCAGGAAGCTGCTGCTCTCCAGAAAACATCACATACATGCCTGAAGTTTAAAACGAATGTTTTATGGCCTGATGAAAATTGTTTGGGAAAAACATACAGCACTATGTGTGGTGTAGACAGGCACTTCATATCAGAATGAAAACACTATCCCAAAGAAGAAGTAAGGTGCAAGGAGCGTCATGATTTGGGTCTTTGCTGCCTCTGGTCCTGGACAGCTCCACATCACCAAGGAGAAAATGAATTCTCAAGTTAATCAAGGTCTCCTCCAGGACAATGTCAGGGTGTGTGTCCACCTGAACATGAAGCGCAGGAGAAGCTGCAGCAGGACAATGACCCTAAACATTGAGGTAAATCTACAGAATGACAGAGCCCAGACCTTAATCCAATAGAGTTACTATGGAATAGGGCTGCACAATTAATTGAAAAACTGATCCAAATGAAAATGTGAGTTATAGCACAATTGCAATATCTGCCAAAATAATCACAATATGATTTTTTTTTTTGCCTATTGTGCAGCCCCACTGTAGAATGACCTGAAGAGTACATTCACAGCAGACATCCTGAGAATCTGAAGCAGTTCTTTAAAGAGGAATGGTCCAAACTTCCTCCTGAACATTGAGCAGGTCTGATCAGCAGCTACTGGAAAAGCTTGTTTGAGGTTGTTGCTGCCAAAGGAGGTTTGACCAGTTATTAAATCTAAGGGCTCACTTACTTTTTCAACCATGCATTGTGAAAGTTTAATGGTTGTATCTGTGACCGATCAATGCAGAAAACCAGGTAAATCCAAAGGTTTCACATACTTTACGTACATTTAACGTTGAGCACGTTTGATTTTCAGGTCAATAACCATCATCACTGACACGCCCGTCTCAAAGGCACAAAGGAGTAAAAGGGAAATCTGATCACTTGAATCTCAGAAGGAAACATGCAGCTGCGTCCAGATAAAAACTTGGTGAGCAGCCAAGCTGTAGACTTCCAGTAACACAGAGTTGTAATGTTATACAGCAGAAGAGATGCTACAACAGACACTACAGAGACACATGGGAGGGTGGAGGCAGAGATGGACGCTTGGTATTTTCGAGTGCCTGTCTGGATCCCTGCCCAGAACTGAAACATCATTCTCCTAAAAGCTTCCAGTGGCCAGAGGGGATCATTGATCAGCGCTCGCTGCGGGTCTGAGAGCCCTGATTGAGTTACTGTAATGAATAGACGAGAGCAGCCATGACCAGCCTGTAGTTGTGAAACTAAATTATTACTCACAAGCTGGACATGAAGTAGCAGTAAATGTACGGGCCACAAGTGTTCAGTAGAGTCAGCATGTAGAAAGCAGAAGTCTGAGACGCTCACACCTCTCATGCTTCACTGATAAGAATGTTTCATATCAGGGTTTGGTGGCTTTTAGCTCAGTGGTGTTTTCACACTGTTTGTGTCAGTTGTGTTTACACCTCGCTCCCAAAGTGCCTTCATTCATCAGGCATCAAATGTACACAAACTTCATTAACCAAAGGCGCACATTAAAATAAAGGAATGCAGCGATACAGTGACAGCGACAGTGTGTATGCAGTTGTGTTTTTCTTTGTGATATCTCACACACCACTCTCGAACATACTCTCAGCCTCCCTCTCTCATTCTCAGTTCCAGATGTCCTGGATTTCCGACACGTCTCATTTAGCTGGTGAGTGGAATTAATAGCTGCGAACCAGAAGCAACCGGGAGTGTGAGGCAAACACTAACAGGATGACACACAAATAAAATCTCCAGTTATGCTGCAGTACACCTCTGTGTCCTCTATAAACACTGCACATGCAACATACTGTATACATTATGCTGAGGATATCAATAACAGCACATTGTGTGCTGAACAAGGTTTGGTTTAGACTTTCAACACATGCATTAATATGTATTTAAATAAACTGTATAGAAGTTACGATTCCAAACAGTCGACCGAGAGGCTCAGAGCCTCCTCTCTTCTGATTGGCTCCCAGACCTGTTGCTATAGAGCTCCAGAGAGAAGCCTGAGAGAGGAGACATAAATCTACACTGAGACGGTTCTTGGTTCTTAAAACCACAAATATGTCTTCTTATATCAAATATCGATAATATTTAAATATTCAAAGAAAACACAGGGAAGGTGTAAAATTGGGACCTTTCAAATTGGGTTGTACATTTGATCTGCACTGTAGGTCTGTGTCTCTGAGACAAGGGGAGTGATGCTTTTGAAATAGTTACGGGGTAAATTCCTTAAAGGACTGTGTACTGGCTGCAGTGCACTGACACGCACCGCACCAGTGTCAGGCTCATGAGCAGAACACCTGACAGTTTACACCTGCCTGCTCCAGTATGGTGTTTTGCTGCAGCAGAGTGAGTCACAAGTGGAGAGGGTAAATCAGTGGGTGCGTGGTGCCCTCTTGTGGCTGCAGCTGTAAGTATGTGGTGGTGTCAGTGTGATGGGCTCCATCTGCAAACAATAACACAGCACAGCGCAGCATAGTACTACATTTATTGATTGGATCATTTCCACAGGACTTCAAGGACAGTGAGCTTCACTAATCATATAAATGGTGCTACCAAAAATATTGCTGAATGAAAAAGGAATTACTGTAAGACCACAGCGACGCACTTTGAGACAACAAAGACGTAAAAACATTAGAAAGTACATATGCTTTCCCGTGATTCAACAAATCCTATACATCACTTAAAACCAAACATACAGTACAAGTATATCAAAATAGACACAAATATATTATTATAAAACACGTTTCAAACTGCATCCCATTTGGACATATACAATTTCTTATCAAAATAATGTCTTGTTATTCAACACATATAATCTACAAATTCCTCCCCATGTTTGCTGTGCAGTTTTGTCAGAAATCTCCATTAAGGCAACAATAGGACAGCACCACGGATGCAACCACTAGAGTTACAGGTAGGTCGTATCAAAGGCCACAAACACCCTGCTAAAGATGTTACAAATATATTTTCAGAGGAAGACAAACAACTACAGTTTTGGGTCAAAAGTTGCAGGTTATGATCCTCAACGGCCTTCCTGAGCAGCAGTAGGAAACTTGTATAATGATTTATAAGCCTTCAATGATCAGGCCTGGCCTTTAATATTATAAAAACTTAGTTGATGTAATGTAAATAGATTTTTAAATAAGAACAGTATTGTAAATACTTACCACAACAATATATCAGTCTTCAGATCAAAGACTTTCACAGTGACTCTTTGCAAAGCCTCCACAAATATTCTTTGCATAGTTAATTGATTTTCTGATAGTAAATGCATAAAAAATGAAATCAGTGTGTAAAAGATGGTATCTATTCATTATGTGAGCAGAGTCTGTTCGGTTTCTAACAGAACAAAGTGCAACATCCATACACAGATTGTTGCTGTGGCTAACATATATTAACGATCGCCATTAGCCTCACAGAGCGGTTTTCATGCTTTTCTGATGGCACTTGCTACCAAGGTTTCTCGCCTGGTGGTTACAAACGCCTGTTGTTTTTCATAATAGGCTGCCTCATTAATAAAAGTGGGATAGACGGTGCCGGAGCCCTGGTAGTGGATGGTCTTTCCGTCAAACGTTTGGAACATAGGGTCACCGGGGTTCAGCGGCTCCCAGTCGCCGTCCTGAAACAACAACAAGCAATGACCACAGGGAGAGTAACTTGAGTGTGTTGCTCAAACTAAAACAATATATTCTCACATCAGCCAAAGATGTCTCATTTCCTGTTTCATAACGACTCAAATCTGCAGGTTCAGTGGGTCAGATACATGGTCGAGTGAGCGAAGGCTTATATTCACCTGCAGATTGGGGTGCACCATGGCAATGATGTTTCCGTTGGCATCTCTGGGGTAATCGATCCTCTCTGAGACCCGGAACACCTCCACCGTACAGGGAGGGAACTCCATGCCTGACAACACAGAAAACAACATCTCCATTGTTCAAACCACCCATGGAAAAGAAGCACAATTATTTTCCACTAACAAGAGAGGCGAAAAAAAAAAAAAGAAGTTTTAAATAAAAGAAATAAGAATCTTAATCCTTGAACAATAACTCTTCAAAAGAAAAACAAGATTAAACCCTCTGAGTGTGTGAAAGAAGTTTATCCCTGCATTAAAAGAAAACTGCTGGTCAAGACCAGACCATGTGAATATTAGTCGCGTTTATATCCAGATTTTATACAAAAGCTGCAATAATCTGGAGACGATCTCACCCTCATTAAATCTAGTCCATGAGGATAGAGATACATTCTGTGTGATGATGTGATGAAAAAGATGCTCTTCCAAATCATTTGACAATCAACATCTGAGTTTGAAGACTTCAAAGAAAAAAATACACAAGAGACAATGTAGTAAGAATGAATGTCAGTAAATAACACTGAACGAAAGATGGGAACCTAAACGCTCTTATTCATAGCAGAGTGTAATAACACTAAACATTTAAAACACAGAGCTCTCAGGGGAGATTGGGATTTTTTTTTTATATATATCCTGAAAGGAGCTGAGCTCTGAAATGTGATGAATATCAGCTTTGGTGCTGATACAGCTGCTGCTCCACAGAAACAGACCAGAAGAGCATTAACTTAACGATTATGCACATTTCTGCCACCATGCATGTTGGAGATTCAGTGTTCACAGGGAGAATTTACTGTCATTTTCTCCAAAACTCAGTGTAGAAAGGAACAACACTGCATTCCTTCAGTGACAGGGTGCACACAACATGAACACACGCACACACGCACACACACACACACACACACACACACACACACACACAAACGAGAGCAAAGACAGTAACGTGCAGGTAGTAGTAGGTTAAATACAATGAATGAAAAGTGCTGTCACATATATAAGGACGTGCCTTGTTTCATTGAAAACAATAAAATGTTGTTAGTAAAATATTACAGTACAATAGCAGGACGGTGCCATGCGGTGCCAAAGTCACACAGGAAGTGGCGTGGTGTTTGGCGGAGCTCGGACGTTAAGAAAGTAGATGCTCAAATGAGCTTGTAAAAGTAAAACTGGGAGCTGTATTGATATGCAGGAGGCAGCACAGGGTAAAACGGACACATGTTGTGACAGTCACCACAGTTTTCCCACTGAATGTACATGAAGGTTGTTCTTCAGAGGGAGACATTTTAAACTGCAACAACAGCGTCTGTTGTTGCTAAATGAGTCGTTTCTTCTTCGCGCTGCTCGGCTTCAGAGCGCAGGAACACCGATTCATCACCGTGCCAGAGCATTCATCAGCACCAGTGTGGCCCCACGACAGAAGATTACAACAGCATTGGCAGCCAGACTCTAACGACATGGAAACTGACCAACTCCCAACAAGCAGGCCATTCAACAGCAGGCCAGTCAGGGAAAACCAACAGACTGCAACTCACACTTGGCACACACTGCTTGTTTACGTAAAAAAGGGGAAGGAAAAGCTGCTTGCACCTCATCACTGCAAACATCGCTCCGTGCCTTAGGGAGCAGAGCGGAGGTGTGATGAGCCAGATGCAGATAAATTTAGAGATGTGAGTGTGTGTACATCTGGATGAATCAGACGAGCACCCATAGACACAAAATGCTTCTTGTCACAATGACGCGGACATGCGGGCAGACTGACTGCAAACAACTGATTTTCTTATTACATAACACATTACGAATCATATTAGTCATCCACAGGTGAAAATTCTATAGAAACAAGTTTAATACTTTAAAATTTCATGCAAACTTTAAGAACAATGAGCTTCAGTTTCAACTGCTTTGACATAATCCTGTAGAACCCTACGACTCTGAACGCCACACACTGCTGCACCTGTGGTATGTTACAGCTTCAGGCTTTAAGCTGCTGTGGTGCGTCTGTCCTACCTTCATTAAACAGTTCGATGAAGTCCAGGGCGTGTTTCAGTATCACCCTCATGGCTTCAAAGATGTTGCTCCTCAGTACACCCTGAGGCTGAGGACCCACTTCCAGACCTGCAGTCAGACAACCAGAGGACATGTTTACACACGTAAAACTGTATTCTACCAACTGAATGCAGGAATCAGGAATGTCTTTAATGTCACATTCTGTGTCCACTGTCCAGGTCCACTGCCCCCCCCCCCCCCATCCAGAGTCAGATGGTCATAGGTAGTTGGCTCATTTTTTATCATGGATAAATTACTGAATGGGCCCGGCAGCATCTGTATGAAGCGTGGTGAACTCTTCTTGTTGGAAAGGCGATCAAACAAGTACAAAGAGATGCAAGAGGACGGCGAACACACAAAACAATTAACACAAAGATGAAAATTTATGATTAAATGTTTTGTTATAATCTGTGCATGTCTGCAAATAGCAGCTATTTGTATTTCTTATTTGTATTTTTGAATATTTAAAATGGTTTATCTGCCATTTGTTCATTAAAGTGAATAACAATGTAACTATTAATAATATACAGTTCATTAATAATAATAATAATAATAATAATAATAGACTTTATTTATAGAGCACTTTTCATACAAGAGATGTAGGTCAAAGTGCTTAACAATAAAGAATCAAATAGAACAGTAAAATAAGGGCAAATTGACGGACAATGAAAATCAATAATTCAAAGACAGCAGATGATAAAATATGTAAATGAAAATAAAAACAGAAACAAGTAAGAACAGTGAAATATTAGAGAATTAATTAAAAGTTGTTATTGGAAAGAACCAAAGTTGAGTCATGGCACATATTTATTCATTTTATAAATGTCCTAGTTGACCCCGACCCCCCCCAGTCAATTCTAACCCCGCCCCTGCCGGTGTCCCTGGACACGTTTGGCTGGACTTGAGAGACTCACCCACAGGGTGCTTGGCAACAGAGCGTGAAGTGGAATATTTCAGAAGAGGGTGTTCATTCAGCAGAACAAGACAACTGGCCGGAGCGATGGCTTTCTGTAACACAAGAGCAACAAGAACAAGATCTCAGCGGCAGATTGAAACACACCTTCACACAGTCACGTGCTGCACACCAGCCAAAGTGTCTCGGACAGACCGAGCTGTGAGCGACTGCTTCAAGGTTCTGCTCGACAGAACGGAAAATTAAATCTGCAACAGCTCACTCCAGAACAAACATGACACACACTCAATGACAAACACAAACACAGTGACCATGTGCATGAATCAGCTGCATGTCGGTGGACTCTCAGAGCGGCCAATGGGAAACCAGAAAATACATCTTTATTCACACAAGTCATTTTGTGCGCCGACTGTGATTTATCAGGAGACTCGCTGTGGATAAAAACGTCCAACTGTGTTAAAGTTGTAAACGGTTCGAGTCAGATTAGATTTGAAGGATATTTTCCCACTTGATTCTCCACACGGCTGTTCATGAAACAAGTCCAGAAATCCTTCCTGAGTTTCTGAACAGAAGAATGATTGTCGACTACGTCTGTGAGAGAACTCAAAGTTCACTTTGTTATCGAACACGGCGCCAAGAAACGAGTCATTAAACAACTGATGCTTGGTAATAGTACAATAGGTTGGTAAGTGGGTGATTTCTCAAGTCGACCTCCTATCTGTGTGTCTGTGTGTGCAGCACTTTGTGTTTCTAAAAGTTGTGAACACAGTTCTCATGAGCTGTGTTGCTCACAGTAACAAAGAGAGTGTTGCCTTTGGCTCCTCTTTTGTTCCCTGGTGTTTCTCTGCTTCCCTTTGTTTTAAGTTGAAGAGCAAGAAATGGAACAAGAGCCAGAAACAGACTTAGTACAACATATTCAATCTATAATAATACATAAGATAAGAAGATAAGTAATTATACTAATCTCTCAAACCAAATGTTATGTAAATGTTTATTGTCATTGAAATAATAATAATGACACATTTTATGATTGTGCACAAAACAGAACAAAGTTCATCATGAGTTTTGTGGCTAAAAGCAGAAAATGGAGGGCAGCGTGCGTCCCTCTGGCATGTTTGGATGGTTGATCTTTTAAATGAGCTCGTCCAACACGTAAAGGTGAACAGATCATTCTGTCATTTACACAGGTTAACTCAATCTCCCCAGAGAGACCTCGTTTTAGGAAAACATTGACTCGGACAGAAGCGAGAGGAAACTGGAGACCCAGAGAGCTGTCTTTGATTCTGTGAAGTTGTCCTCAAACTAAAGTGTCTTGACGTCCTGCATACTGTGCTGTGTATAAATTATCTGCAGCAACACGTGTTATTTATATTTTCACTGACATCTGGTGATAAATTTCACCTTTCATTTTGCCTATTTTACAAAAGTGACAGCAGGGCCTCAGAACAGCTGGTGTTGCAGGTTGACTGCTGCAGCGCGCGAGTGTGTTTGTGGCGTAACGTTTAACAACTCCTACGTCCTCCAGGCTGTCACCTTGATGTAGTTCATCATCTGCAGATTGAAGTGGTCTTTGGAGCTTTCCAGAATCAGAGTGCAGCCCATGTTGGACGTCGTGTTGTGGAGGTCAAAGATCACATCGTAGGCCTCTGGGCTTCCTTTAGGTCCGAATATCCTGTTGATCTCCTGGGCTCTCTGAACCTCATAGGGCAAGCCATCTCCACCCGGGGCACTGCAGGGCACACGCACACGCACATGCACACGCACAGCATTAGAAAGCATCTTATCAGACAATTCAGCCGCAGGAAGAATGATGAAGAAAGCTTAGAAGCGTGTTAATGATTTACACAGCGGCGTCTACGTGTCCTACAGGCTCTGTGACACTTTCACTGAACTGTTGAACCACAGTGGAAAAACCTGTGTGAGCAACAACCTCCAAGTTAACACAGTAACTGTGGGGAATGTATGGTTTCTCTTCACATGTGAACAATAGGAAAACATTAATAACTGCTAATGACCTGTAGATTATTACCATGGTACAACCTCATTTCTAATGGCAGAAAGTCACAGTAGCCATTAACTCTATGCAGGAAAACCAGGACATTGGCCTCCTTTTGTGAGTGTTAAGAAGAAAATTTAATCTGCTTTCTTCATCCATGCATGTCTGCACAAGGGATCCTTGAGAACTTTGTTTTGTCCCCAGGCTAAACTTGCTTTTTTTTTCATTGTCTGCACTATGAGCAGAGAATGAGAGCTGCCCCTTTTTTCTCTTAGCTCTTTCAAAGCAGTTCAAAATAACCACTAGTCCAGGACATTCTCCAAGCTACTGTAGAATAGTACCTCTGCTGCACATATTGTCTCGCCTCCCTCACATCTGCTCTTTAGACCCCATTTTCAGCAAATATCTGCCATTGTCTGGACATCAGTACACAAGCATAGTGTGAGCTGCAGCTGATGACGTGGACTCCAAAATACTCACTTCAACTGGGAGGACACACAGACACTAAATAAGAGGAAGAGCTGTCTGCCTGTTTAAGGTGAAGAAAAGGACACAGCGGGCTGTTTTTAGAAAGACTCTCCATGTGGTTAATCTTCTTATATGTTGCCTTCACAGAGGCCAAGCAGTTTGTCAGCTTCAGCTGCTGAGAAGATCCATAAAGGTCATTAAACATTTGCACCACGAGGCAGTGACAGAATAACTTCAGCCACGTCATCCGAACTCTCTCAACCATTTCACTCAAATACAGCATTTAAACCCTGTAATAATAACACTACACTGTCACCGTCACTTCTGTTTCTAAAATACTCCATCACTCAAAATTATACTTCAGTAAAAATATAGAACCATTAGAAACACAAGTATTACTCATTATACAGACGACCCCCTCAGGATTATATTATTATGTAACTGGATCATTGTTATTGATGTAATTAGAACTAAATGGTGTAATTGGTCAATGTGGTGCCATTTACAGTTACAGCACAATTTACAGCTTTTATCTTTAATAAGGCGTCACTTTGTGTAAACTGAGTTTTTAGAATCTTAAACTGGAAAGTAACAGGATTATCAATGTTACCAGAGTAAAAAAAGCTAAGATTAAATCTAAATCTATAAATGTTGTGGCACACACACACACACACACACACACACACACACACACACACACACACACACACACACACATACACTACAATAACCTTGGGAATGTTAATACAGGGTGATGATTTATGAATAGGGGGAGACTGTGTTGTTATCCAACCACATTAGTAAATAGGCTGTTGTGTGAGTTCATGCGCACTGAATATATGAGCCAGCGTTTGCGTAAGAGCTCATTTCCACTATAGAGCTCACCAAATAGAAGGAATAAAAAAAAAAAATCGTCTTAGATCATTTGCAGCTCGGTCACGTTCCGCTCACGTTTTTCCTGCTGGCTGACAGTCAGCTGAAGTCCGGGAGGAGGGGACACACTGCTCTGCTGTATTGGCAGAGAG
>NW_019525134.1:2141717-2170753 GCF_002814215.2 Seriola lalandi dorsalis | reverse complement strand
GGGGGGGTATGGCTGATGGTAAACACACACTACCCTACCTGTGATAATAACAGAGGCTGTTTACTGTCTGAATATCTAGACCAAAGTCCTGATTTACGAGATTACCCGCTGCCTGTAGTTCAGCGTGATACGACCTTTCTTTACGTTTCTCTCCCTTCACACCGTGTTGTTTTCTGTTCCATTGTGTAAACCACATGTTGTCTAAACAACTCTGATATTTCCACACACACGGTGTCAAATGTGTCAATAACGTTACATAAATTGTCACGACATTTCCAACACATTTCCACCAGCTTTGACACAGACCACCTGAACGAGACTCCAGCTGGTCTCCAGGGCAACAATCCATTTGATATTAATCATTTTATTCCCAAAAACATCAGCCACAATAATAAAATGTAGCTACATAAATAACACTAGCCAGTGTGGGTATGCACGTGCGCCCCCCCCCCCAGCACCCACCACACACACACACACACACACACACACACACACACACACACGCTAAGACTGAGCTCAAAACCAAAACAGTAAAAGCAAATGAGAGTCTGTTGTAATTATGAGTCTGTTTTATGGATCCGCTACATGAAAAAGTTTCCATTCAACATATGTGACCGCAGATAGAAATAGAAACAACAACAACAACAACAACAACAACAACAACAACAACAACAGCAGCAGCTACACCGTGTCCGTGGTTACCTGAGGTTCTCCGGGGTGAAGGCTCGGTTCAGGTCCGTGTCCACATATCTGGTGCACTTCTCCACAGCCTTCGGGTTGGTGATGAAGGGTTTGGTCTCGACCCTCTTCCTCTGTACCTCGGCGCTGTTCTTCATCCACAGGTTCACGAGCGTCACGCCTGACATCTCGTTCCCGTGCGTGCCACCGAAAATAGCGACCCTCGTGGCCTCGCTGAAACACGCGCTGTTGTTGTAGGAGGACATGTCTGGATGGTGGAGACAGGTGTGCAGAGAGCGGGTGGAGACACGCTGGTGTCGGACTGAGGCTTCAGCAGCAGAGGAAAAGTTTTCTCGCTGGAGCTCCACAGACTCTGTTTAAATGCCTGCTGTGGCTGCGCGCTTACGTAACGTGCCCGCTGGCTTGTTGTGGTCAGTCACCGTGCGTAAAATGCGCTGAGTTGTGCACGACATCTCGAGCTGGAGCCCAAACTCTGGTTAACAAGGTTCCTCCCATTGTTTACCTATCACCGACAAACCCACGCGGATTATTTACTACTCGTTTCCGGCGGAGATCTTCCAAAATAAACTGTATTCAAACATTCTTGCCTTTTTATAGTATTTACGGCTGGTCTACTAAAGCTACAAATGACGTGATACATCACTTCCGGTTATTACCTTCAAAATAAAACGGTGTGCGTTTCTTTTTCCATAATGTCAATTTCTCGGCATGTAAAGCTCCATAATCCTGTGTTGTGCTGCGGCTTAGGAGTATAGCTGTAACAAAACAATTCACCATAACCATATTATCATGATATTTACAGAAAAGTTGTTTTAAAAATCAAAACCATCAGTAAAACTCGTATTAAATTGAGTTTATTGTGTAGTTTGTGTTTTGTGGCAAATGAATTAGACTCAGGAGTGCAGAGAGGGTCTGTGATCAGAACAGTACAAAAGTGAACAAAAAGTAAAACTACAAGTAACGGACTGTGAAAAGGAAAAGGCCAAACATCCGAGACCCTGTATAATCATTTGTGTATCATTAACACAATATCAATTATCACAGTTATCATGATTACCAGTATATCACCTCCTTAGGACTAAAACAAACTGTCGCTGAAGCATAAATAACAAATAACCCACAATACAACTGTTGCTAGAGGTTGTAGGATTTATTACATTCATGGCGTTCACAGTACAGGAACACAAGTAGAAAAGTCAGATGATGTTAAACCTTGACGCCTCTAAATATATAATGTACAATATAAATATAACATTAAGCACATTTGCTTGTCAAAAGTGAACCGTGCCTGTAAGACACAGATCACAAGTTAAACACCAGTTAATAAAAGTGTTTTACCAACAGCAGTGGAACAGCGTCACCTGCTGACCTCGCACATAGTTCTCACCTCAGATGAAGCCTGCGAACAGGTGTGAACAGTTCGAGTGAACAGGTTCCTGCAGCAGTGAAGAAAGCTGAAGTTCCCAAGCACCATTAACTTCTGTTAGCAGCAGTTGGTTTGTACGACAGTGCTACGTCTCATAAATCAACACGGGACTTCTTCCTGACTTTGAATTATCAAATAAAAATGTCTCTCATTTCTTAAAAAGGTACAGAAGAACGCTCAAAACAAAACAAGGACCAGGAAAAATGAGTCTCTTCCTACTGAGAGCAACAAAACATTGTTAAAATAATAAATAAATGAAGCCTTTTCTCTCACATGCCCATTAGGTGTCAGGCTACATGTTGAATTCAAAAACATAAAAAAAAGATTCAGGTTTTCTGAGATTTTGTTCAGAAACAGAGGGATTATAAATATTTTATATAATTTGATTTATTCATGAACTTTTTTCCTCCTCATACTGTAACACTCCCACTGTTTTTATTTAACTTTCATTTTGGGTAAAAAGTAAAAGAAAAAGTATCTCTATGGTTGATTTTAGCACGTTGTTATTTCTCCAGAGTTCATCTCAACTCCACAAAGGTCGAGAGCCGTGTTGGTACATATGCTTTGATACAAAACAAAGTGGTTGTGAAAGCCTCACGGCTTCATGGTCAACGTTTTAACTCTGACACCGTCAGTCTCTTAAAAACATCAGCTTCATGTCGTTTGTAGCTGCTGCAGTTGTTTCACGTGTTTCCGTCGTTGGGGAGAATTTCTCTCCACTGGTCGAACTCCCAACAACAAGTTCACTCTAATAATCAGAGAAGAAGTCTTCACTTGGGTTAAGAAGTCTCCTCTTGGCCTTTTTGGGTTTGTTTTTTCTGCTGCAGTCCGAGGAGGACACCTCAGACTGTGACAACACAGGGCTGCTGGACATGAAGCTGGGGACACTTGTCTTATTTCTTTCCTTCTTTTTGGATTTATGCGTCTCTATTTCTGCAGATTCAGTCGACAGTTTCCTCTCAAGCAAAACATTATCAGTGGATTTTACTTTTTTCTTCTTTTTCTTTTCCCTCACATGATTTAATTCTGGATTTCCAGGTGTTTCTGAAGATGGGGAAGCGGGTTCAGCCATGTTCAGTGTTTCCTTGGACGTTTTGTCAGAGGTTCCACCATCATGAGACATTTCAGCGCTGTCACCGTCTATTTCCTTTGTGACTGCAGCAGAAGTCGAGTGTTTGTCTTTTCTCTTGTGCGAAACTGAGCTGCAGTTTTTCAGCGTAGCTTCCTCTGATTCAGCATCGTCAGTGGCAGCTGGTGGACTCTTCTGTGTCTTCTTCTTCTTCTTCTTCTTCTTCAACACCGTGGCCTCATCAGCTGCAGGACATCCCGCTTCAGCTGCACCGTCTAATCTTTCCATGGGGGTCACTGACTCACTTTCATTTCTCCTTCGTTTCTTTTTTCTTTTTACCCCCGTGTCGGTTTGGTTCTTTAACATCCTGCCTGTGACCCTCCTCCACATTCTCCTGCACCATCGACATCTTTCTCTTCCTTTTCTTTTTCCTCACCCCATCATTAGATGTCTCCAAATTTCCAGCGATTTCTGCTGATTCGGTCTGAAACTCACCAGCGCTGACTCCAGGCCTTTCTGCGCCCCAGACATGAGCAGCTACAGATGTTTTGTCATCGTGCGTTTGAGCCTCTTTTTCCTCTGCATCAGCAGCGAGGAAGGAAGAGGTCCTCTTCTTTTCCTTTTTCCGCACAGACACTGAATCATCGCTTTGTGTCACAGCATCCTCCGAGACATTTCTGTTAATCATTTCATTGTTTTTCTTCTTCTTCTTTTTCTTAGACACCAGTTCAGTGTCTTGGTCGTCAGGGCCCTCGTCTGTTTTCTGACAATTTCCTGCATTATTCAATTTTTTGTTTTTGTCAGGAGTGCTAGAAATATCTTCCCCCTGACAGATACTTTCCCTCTTCCTCTTCTTCTTCTTCTTTTTAGACACCAGTTCAGCATCTTGGTCGTCGGGGACCTCGTCTGTTTTCTGGGGATTTTCTGCATCATTAACCTTTTTGTTTTTGTCAGGGGTGCTAGAAATATCTTCCCCCTCAAAGATACTTTCCCTCCTCTTCTTCTTCTTCACTGACTGTCTTGTACTTCCTTCCAAGGTTACATCATTATTCGAGCTCATATCTGCACCACTGTCTACTCCGACCTCAGCTTCCTCGTGAGAAGCCGACAGCTGCTTCTTTTTCTGCTTTTTTCTTTTCTTTTCTAATGTTTCTCGAGGAGCATCACTATTTTCCTTTTCCTCCAACGGTCTCTCTGACGACAGAGGTCGATCTGAAGCCAGTGCTTCCTCTTCTTCATATTCCTCCATATTTACAATCAGCTTTTCTTTTTTCATTTTTTTCTTTTTCCTCCCCGTCTCATCTTCATTCAGAGGTATTAACTGCTCAACACTTCTTTCCTTCTTTTTCTTCTTCTTCTTCTTCTTCTCTTCCTTGCCGTCATTCACCATGTTACATGTCACTGAAAACAGAGAATCATTCTCTGATCTCACATCAGATTTTAAGTTTCCATCCTCCTCCACTCTAATGTTATCTGCTGCCTTCTTCTTTTTTCTCTTCTTCTTCTTCATCTGTTTTGAATCAGGACTGAGTCTCTCCTCCTGTCTCGGTATGATATCATCATGTGAGGGATTGTCTTCACTTAGCTGCGTCTGGTCGCTGCTCTGCGAGGCCGGAGGCTCTGCTGGATGATCCTCAGACGGGCTGGGAGTCTCTTCCTCCTCCACAGTCACAGACGCTGCAGCGTGCAGACCCTCAGGCTCCTTATGACTCTGGCCCCTTCCTCCTTCTACACTGTCATCATCTCCCTTTGCTTTTTTCTTGTTCTTTACTCTGGTTTTATCATTATTAGTGTCACTTATAAGGTCCGGGAGACTCTGGAGAAGACTTTGGCTTTCAGGTTCGTCTTCTTCCTGTCCTGTCTCTGACAGACCGTCCGTATAGAAAACATCAGCTGGAGGCTCTGTTACATTTGGACACGGTTCTCTGCCATTTAGTGTGTTTTCCCTCGGACTTCCCCGTTCGAGCGCCTCACACATTGTAGCATCACTGTCGCCACACAGCTCTTCCTCACTTTCTTTTTCCTGAGGAAGAATCTCTTTGTTTCCTCCGGTAAGACGAGTCTTTGCCGCGATGCTTCTGTCACATGTCACGTGTTTATCACTCGTCTCTCTCTCCGTCAGAACTCTATGAGAAGGATCCCCGTTATCAGAGCTCTCTGTGTCTGAAGACGGTGCTGTAACCCTGGACGTGGACCTTTTCGCTAGTATTTTATGCAACTTTTTCCTTTGTCTATCTTGTGACGTTCCTTCTTGTCGAACTCTTTGTGAACTTCTTTGTCGTTTCACCTCGAAGTCTCTCTTTCCTGGAGTGTACCAGGGCTGTGAGCACTTTGATTTTGAAGGTGCGACAAAACATTTCCTCTCCTGTAAGATAACACACACACACACACACACACACACACACGATAAGTCCACATTCAAAAACAGCTTTGAGATCTATTCATTTTTCTTAGTTTTAATATAACACTTACGACCACTTTGATGTCTTCACTTTCTGACCTTTCTTCTTCTCTGTAACAAAATAGATGTGTTTTATTATCAATCAATCAATCAATCAATCAATCATTATTTGTACAGAATCTCATATGCAGGTTAGTACAATTCAAAGAGCTTTGCAGGTGACTGCTAAAACAGCTCAGTCCAAACATATGAGATTAATGCACATTAAAAATAAACATGATCAAAATGTGATAAAACTAATGAAATAGATAATATATAATAGATCATAAAAAAAGATAAAAAGACAAAACAACAAAAAAGTATAAGACAGAGCAAAACATTTCAAAACATAAATACAATAAATAAATAAAGGAAATTCTGAAATAATGGCTGTGTAAATATAATAAAGAGCCAGGCTGAAGAGGTGGGTTTCAAGTTTAAAGACATCATCACTGAGCTTTGATCAGATCTTTGGTCAGACTGAGACTAAAAGCTGCCTCATCTGTTTTTTCATCGTGATACTTGGAACAATTAAAGGACCAGAGATTCGTCCTGGTTCGTACATCGACAGCCTGTCAAACACAACAATGACGTGATTTAAAGGCAAGGCCACGAATGAAGACTTTAAAAACAGGTGTGATGTGTTCTCTCCCTCTGGTCCTGGTCAGTAATCAGGCGGCACGCTTCTGATTCACGTAGCTGGTTGATAACTCGTCTTGGGGGCAGACAGGAGACAGTCAGGAGAGTTACAATGATCCAGTCTGCTGGATGTAGGACCATCCAGGTTCATCACTTTTTTTAAGTTATTTTTTGCCTGTGTGTGTGTGTGTGTTTGTGTGTGTGTTTTCTGGAGTTGTTTATGTTTTGTCTATTTGAATGTGTTTTGAGCTCTCAGGGCCACCGTAGATAAGAGATTCATCAACAGCTAGTGGTGGAGGTGGTGTGGATGGATTTTTCAAACACATAATTATCCCTGGAAATAAACTCACTCTGACAACGGAGGTATGTTCTCCCCGTCCATGTCGACTGTTGGTAAAGACGACTGCACGTCATCTTCTTGCTGGTAGCTCTGCCACAGCTCTCTGACACATCTGAGGAAGCCGCCCATCGCATAATTCTGTAAAGAGGAAGATTGTTATACGTATACATACACACATATATAATATCTATTGAAGTACTGTTGTCCTTACGTGCAGGGCTGTGCTCTGCCTTGCACATAACTGAGTGCTCCTGTGCTTTGACTTCCTGTCAGTGAGGAAAGGGAAACTGAACTTTGGAGGTCTTATTCTCTTCGCTTGTCTCCTTTTGGCAGCTCTGGATTCTTCGTGGGAGTCGGACGATGAAAGGTCATCTCCACTTTCTTCTAGATCTCTGGCAGGTGATGAGTCTGACTTCAGATTGTAGCGACACCGTCTCCGTGACCTCACAGCCTCAGGTACTGGTTTCTGAGTGATGAACAGACTGTCTCCTGAATCACTGCAGAGACACAGTTACACGTGCAGGAGGTCAGACTGGAGCGTCCTCGTGCTGCTGCAGGAGGAGCAGGAGCATCACCGATCACATGTGAGAGGCATCCTTACCTTTCTTCTTCGGCTGGGTCATTAGGTCCTGCATCCTGTCCGCCATGTCCCACCGAAGACTCGAGATACCGCGATATTTTCTCCACATAGTCTGGGGGAGATGTTTCCAGAACAATGTGGCACGACTCCGCTGAAAGAGCTTCAACAATGGCGTCTGTCTGAGTGCATTGTAGAGGTTTATGCACTCCGGTCATTGTGGAGCTCAGCAACAGGTCTTTGGTAGGAAGCCGTAGGAGACTGAATCCTCCTGGTTCCTCCAACGAGGAAGAGGCTCAGGACACGTGTGATCGGTCTAACTGAAGCTCTGCAGCTGAAACATGATGTTAAAATGAACCAAACACTTTCTTTAATGTCGCGCAGCTGCGCTACAACAAACACATACAACAACACACACCACGAGTGTTTTCAGCACAACCAGGAAGTGGATATACGTCAACAACGTGACAATTCATCATATGACCAATCACCAAAGAGGAGGTAAAGTCATACACAGAAACAAGCGGTTTCACTCCTTTCTACTTCCGCTTTCGTCTGCACCGATTCCCACAATAAATTCAAGTTGTTAAAAACCAGTGAACGTGACATAAGCGCGTAATTAGAATCAGACAGACAGACAGAATGACCTTTAGTTGACCTTTAAATTGAAACAATTAAGTTGTTGAAATTAAAATAATAATAAAAATAATTGGACGGTATGAATTTATAAGATAAATATATAAATTGATATAAATATCACCTATAACAAGTATATAAGTTGTTTATATTATACAACTGACTTATTACAATATTACTCATGAACAAAATACATATACTTTGTTTTATCTATGTTTGAACTATTATTATTATTATTATTATTATTGTTATTATTATTAAGCATGAACTACTGGACACCTGAATCTATCTATCTATCTATCTATCTATCTATCTATCTATCTATCTATCTATCTATCTATCTATCTATCTATCTATCTATCTATTTTGCCAGTTTTACTGGTAATGCATAGACGAGGAAGTCTAGGACAGGAACTATCTTGCTAGTGTTTACTCTTTGGTTAAACTTTAACCAAACAGTAAATGTGCCCGCTCCAACCATCGACTTTTCCTGCAGTGCTAGCAGTTTACAGGCAGAGTCACCCAGGACAGTAGTAACCCACAGTCATGGCAGACATCAGTAAAACTGTGAGGGTCGAGCTGCACGCCCCAGATCTCGAGGAGCTGCGCGGAGGTAAGAGCTTCAGCTGTGATAAACATGCTTATAAAAGAGGATGTTCACAAAGGGAGAGTAATGCAGATATTTTGGCTGGTTACAGTATTACAAGCAGGACTGGAGGACAACTTTGCAGAAGTTCAGGTGAGTGTTGTGGAGTGTCCAGATCTCACCAAAGAACCGTTCCAGTTTCCTGTCAAAGGTAAGAGCCCACTCTGCACATTCAATCATATTCCACTGTCTGCACTGTTTCCACATTGTCTCAAACCTATGCACAGTATTCATCTAGATCTCAGAAAACCATTCATGCACGCTCGTGAACTTACTTTGCAGATTGTGGAGTGAAACAGAGTCGTGCCAGATTTGTGTTGCGTAATGTTTTTTCTTTTACTGTCACTCACATTGAAGGCCTGTGTGGAAGTCCTCGTATCACTGATGTTGGTGGTGTACCGTACCTGGTTCCCGTGGTTCAAAAGCACAAGGTAGCTTTTTCCTCACCACACTCAGAGCAGTGTGTGAAGATGCTGCATGGTGATAAGGTGAAATGAGTCAGAGTAAATGGGATTGTTATATTGGTTTCCCTCTTCCTCCTCCCAGGAATACAACATGAACACTATATCTAAAGAGCTGGAGCTACCGGGAGCTTTCATCCTGGGTGCAGCAGCTGCTCCCTCCAGGATCGTCGGGATGAATGCAGAGGTTGTTCAATACTTAATGTCTCATGCAGATTAAAGCAACATGTCGGCATCAATAAATCGGTGGATTTCCCTTCAGTAAAGTATCATGTTATCATTGTAAGATTTGAGAAGGAGTTGTTGTGATGCATGAGCTGATGGAGAAAATACTCACCCACAGCTGATGCCTCTGGTCCTGACAGAAGCGGAGGGAAGGCCTGTAGTGAACAGCAGTTACTTCTCCTCCATCAATCCGGCTGATGGTCAGTGTCTCCAGGAAAAATACAGTGACAGATTCTCTGACTGCAACTTTGGACTGCTGGGAAATCTGTATGCTTGTGAAGGGAAGTCTGGAAAGGTAATTGGTCTTATCTGACCAAACAAGATCTGGAAGCTCTTTGCCTCAGAGAATGAGTGATGGTGCATTCACCGGCGCTCCTTCAAAAATGCATTGTCATTACTGGCCAATAATGAACTTCCCTGGTTGTTTATGAACTTCAACACAATTATCTGCAAGTTAATAACAAAGTTGTTGTGCGTGACCCATGACCACATGTGTGCTCCTAACGTTTGAAAGAATAAACATTAACAAAAGGACGGCGACTATACTAGCTCACTCGCTGTGTCCTCGTCACCCATGTGCCTCTCCAGGTCATAGAGGTGCGGGCCAAGAAGAGGACAGGAGGCCACAGTCTGGTGACGGCCCTGAGGAAGACTCTTGAAGGGCGCTACCCTGAGAAGAGCCTGGCTCTGGGAGGCACCTTTGTCATCCAGAAAGGGAAAGCTAAAATCCACATCATGGTAAATAAACACGTGAATTTCCCAGAGGGGATAAAATAAAGTATCTATCTATCTATCTATATCTATCTATCTATCTATCTATCTATCTATCTATGTAGTTACTGACAGCTACATGTGTTGATTGATTTTCTGGTGTTGGCTCATCGATAGCCAAGAGAGTTCTCGGTCTGCCCCCTCAACACCAACGATGAGGTCAACAACTGGCTCAAGCACTTTGAGGTCAGCGCTCCGCTCATCTGCCAGTCAGTGCTCGTGTCCAGAGATCCCGTAAGTAAACAAACACATCTATCAGAGGTGCATTTGCAAAATGGGCTGTCTTGTAAAGGTTCTGGTCACTTGTTCGCTGTGTGTTCAGGGTTTGGACCTGCGGGTGGAGCACACCCACTGCTTCAGCCACCACGGAGAAGGTGGCCACTACTACATAGACACCACTCCTGACAGTGTGGAGTACTTGGGCTACTTCATGCCGGCAGAGTTTATCTACCGCATCGACAGGCCCAAAGAGACGCACGGAGTGGGACGAGACTGAAAAACTGAATGAATTCATCAATCATGTTGTCGGCATAGTATCAAATCCATCAAACAGTATGGGATTTATAATAGGTTCTGTATATTATAATACTCCACAAGTGATTACAATTATACAAATTGATTAGTCAGAATTACTTGTGAAGTTTCCTCTTAAATCACATCTCTCTCAGATTTTCTTATAAAAACAATCACTGCAGTTCATGAAATAAAAACGTCAAAAGTGTTTTGCGTTGTCTTGGCTGTTTGTTCACTGACTGCAGAAGTAAATGGCAACATGTGTTTCCTCTAAATAAATAGTAAATTTGGGACATTGAAATACACAGCTGCCTGCCAATTCCATCTTGATAAAAACATTGTGTAAGGCAGACCAAACCAGACAGCTGCAGTAACATCTGTGTTGTCACTGTTTGCACTGGCAGAGAAAACAAAGCATTTTAAGGCCTGATACAGCTGTAGTTGCCATACACAGGTTTCCTCTTACTTGCATGACCGGGCCTCTTTTAAGGAGGATGGAGGTGTAAACACAATGTGTCTCTGACGGTTGCACTTGTTCTGGTGTGATAGCAGAGGTGGAAGTGGAAACATCTTGCCACTGTCATCAAGTATTTGCTCATGGGGAAATTCTTCTGCTCTGATTCAGTGTTACATGATTAAAATGGGCTCGACATAGATAACAAAAAACACTGAACTGTGGTGCAGTTATATTAAATATAATTGAGTTAGCAGCAGAAATATAATGACACATTTTGTCATTGTTATGATGAAACACATTCTGACCTATTAGATTTTACAGTCATGGTTGGTGAATTATGTCCCAGGATGTAAATTTAAGCAAAACATATACTTTCTTTACATTTTATAAATACACTTCATGCACTCAGTTGTCAGTTTATTAGGCACACATATTCTTCTACAATAAATCCTCCCTTCAGGAAGGTTATAATGGTCACTTTTTGTTGACTGACTTTCTGTACTATCAGAATAAAGGCAAAAATGCCCAAAAATATAACTTAAAAAAAAGGAATGGTCACGTATCTATACTATACAATATATTCCAATATAACAACTATATTAAGTACATTTATTGTTGTATTTTTTTGTCAAATTCTAGAAACCACATTGCATTATGTTAAAAAGACTTTTGTTATCCATTCAGAAATAGCGCCCTCCTCTGACCAAAGCAGGTAACACACCATTTCCCACAATGCTGCTGCCGCACCAGCCCGGAAGTAAGACGTTTATTGACAATATGGCCGTTGAACTGGGCTTGGATTTGGAGAAAATTGTAATTTGACAGCACTCGCTGGGGCTGCGATAACAACCCGTTTCCATCTCAGGAGTGTGAGGGACAGATGCACTTGAATGAAGGGAGCCGTGGATGCACGGGACGGTGTCAGTGAGCTGAGGAAACGTCCACAGAGAGAAACCCGTCATGTCGTTTTTCAAGAGGAAAGGTGAGGAACAAGCTCCCTCTGAAGGCTGCAACGTCAACGGCAGCTAGCCGCTCACAGAGTCCGGCTGAGGAGAGAGCGCTCCCCGACAAGATGTAACTAATGTGGTCAAACTGCGGCCACAAGTAAATTATCCAAGGGCACGGCGGTGTGTGTGTGGAAGTGTGTGTTACTGCTGCCGCGGCTCACGGCTGTGACATGGTTAGCTTAGCGGTGGCCTCTCTATCCTCCCTGCCTTATTTAACCTAATGTTAGCCCGGGCGGTGGTAAATATACCGCAGGGAACTGTCAGCGGTATTCAGATTACACACACCACTATGAATGTTGATTAAAATAATGCTTCAAACTGTTTAAACCCTCAGTGAGCTCCACTGTCTGTGATAGCCAACACCAGTGTCGCAACTGTGCTATGGCTATTAGCTAAGCTAGCTTGAGCAGGACATTTTCACTCAGCTCTAACGAGCAAGACGTCTGAGAAAAGGTCACAATTATCCGCTGTGCTTGAATTATAGTCGTTAGTTATCGTAAAGAAAACGTGTGTAGTCAGCAGTGAGAAACGTTAACCTGTAGGGATGTAGCTAACGATTGGTCAGCATCATCCTGCACTCAGTGGCAGGACCTGAATGAATTGGACCTGACTTGGAGCAGTATTAGTTATCAGCAGCAACATGACCAGGCGTTGCTCCAGGCTAATCTTCACAGCTCAGACTACAAAATAAAAGAATGGTCACTACATGACATAGAAAGTATGTTATAGAAATGAGAAATTGTTCACCAGCTTAATGTATTTTAATTCCTTGATTATTTACTAAGCTGCTGAAACTTAAGTGGGCTGGAGGTACAAAACACATACTGGTGACGCCCCTCCGTTACACTCATTTGCTATTTTGTGAGGTACACCTAACTAAAACTGATGCAGTGTGATGTAATCATCTATCAACACTTCTCTAAAACAAAACTGTACATTACAGCCTTCATGAAGGTAGGATTTTTGTTGCAGGGCAGTTGTATAAGACTGCACAAGTTTCAGCAACTAAACTGGCCCTGGAGTGTATTTGAATAAGAAGCACCACATTTATATGCAACACCATCATAAGTAGATTAAAAGGGGCATTTCCGCTGATCCAGGTGTCTATCTGCTAGTATGTCCAATTGCTGTGATGCAGTACACAAATATGATAGGAGAGAATGTAGAGGCAGTGATTGTGAAACGGACTTCAGCTGAAATCTGCTTCTGTTTCAGGAAATAAGGTTACATATGTACATTTTCAACAGTGACTTTAGTGGTTTTGCTTCCTAGGCTGCAGTGCTCAAAGCAGCTGACACAGCAGGGCTGCAAAATGAGGAAATATTAGAGAGAGTGCTCTTATTATATCTGAACCAAGATGACACGCAGGACAGACTGGAAGAGAGTGTTCCTTGGGATCGATAAGGTTTTAGTAATGCATCCAAAATATTGTTTGTTCTTTATTCCTGGACATCCTTTGCAGCCAACCACCTGATGAATATTTATTTACAACAAAGAGATCTGGTGTTATTTGTCCCATGCTTTAGTTCAGCACAGTAGAGGTTGTTGGAGCTTAGATTATTTCAAAGTCACAGCTTTTATCTGTGACAGACAGCTTACCATTGCCAGTCGACTCTGACTCTTGGCTGACACGTGTATTCACTAACAGCTCTGTCCAAAATGTCTTCCTGAAAGAGCATCTTCTGCCCAGGCCTCTCAGTCCATTTTGTAATGCCAGTGCTTGAAACTGATACTTGGCCTGGCTGCTTTTTGCAGCAACAGCCTAATCTGAAGATATGAATGGCGAATCACTCTGATGAGTGCTTACCACCAGCCGCAGAGTTTAGGAGTTGCATCAAATATTTCTAGTGTTGCTTCCGGCCACATACATTATGAGGCCATGTACTTGTTCATAAATCAGTGAGTCTCAGACTGACAAAAATGTCAGGACCCGCCCGAGCTAATAGACCAAGGTCACAAACGTCGGGAAGGACTCCATGCTGAGGTTCATTATGAAAGCCCTCTCAGTTCTGCTTCTGATATTTAATGAGCAGGACTGAGCTTTTACACATTAGCGCACAGCTTCCCTGTTTCTCTTCACTGCTGCTTCTCTACTATATCAGTTTCCTCACTACGTCATTATGTAACTAGATGTTTTGTTCTAGTTTTTCCGGTGACACCACACCAACCCCTTTACTTTTTTTTTTTTTTTTTCCTCTTGCTCGTCTCGCCCCACATTGTGAATCAAAACGCTGTGTGCTTCTCTAGTTCCAACCCTGCTCTCATCTTTCCTCACACAGCCAAAAGCAAAGAACCTGAGAGAGTGACAGATGCTAAAGTCAACAGAGGTGAGTTCATTATTACTTCTGTGAAGTTATGAAAGTGTCACACAGTGTTGAATCGAAAAAGCTTTGTTTTAACTGTACAAGGGTGTTTAATATCAAATGTTTTTATCAGTGCATCTGTGTGTGATCATATGACTGAGGCTTTTTTTAAGGAAGGAATTCAAATGGCTGTTTTATTAAGATGGCTCTTACTAAGTTTAATCACTGCTGGTTATATAATCACAAGGACCAAAATTGTGACCTCCGGCTATAAATTGAAACACATGAAGCTCACAGTCAAACAAACACTGAGCAGTCTGTCGCCTCCAACATGTCACACACCCTGAGGCCTCTGTACATTAACTGTGAGCTCTTTCAGGAGCCGTCACTAAAAGAGCTTTTCATGAAGCCACGCTGACGTTGTACATTCAGGCCACTCAGAACGTTAATATCATTTTAGATTGTACTCAGTTTTTTTTCCCTCTGTTGCTGTTCCTGCAGCTCCAGTCAGCCCTCACTCTCCATCATTAGGACTGAGGAACCACCATGCCATCCAGGAAGCTGCGGGGCCCAGCCATGTGGCCATCAACGCCATCTCTGCCAACATGGACTCCTTCGCCCGCGGTCGCACCGCCATCCTCAAGAAACAGCCGAGTCACATGGAGGCTGCACACTTTGGCGACCTTGGTACAGAGACTGCATTCATGTGTTTGTGTACTGGTTTTAGTGATAACATATAAAGAACCAACCAAACATTTCAGCATCTAAATATGAGGTAGATTAATAACTGAAGAAACCATCATCTGGGTTTCTTAACTGATTGTAATCATGCTGTAGTCGTGCTGTTCTGTTTACATTTAGTATCACCTTTAACAGTTATTTAGCTTGGATTGGATTGAACAAAAATCTGGCTGTTGCAGCAGTAAACGCCAAAAGTTAGCATCATAAGCTCCTGTTTAACCTTATGGGAATAATTAGGTTCCTCTTAGTCATGTTTGTTTAGCTACAGTGGGCCTCAGTGTGGCTCTTGCATCACTAAATAGCTTAAACAGCCACCTGTCTTGTGCAAGTGGCGGTGTGAAGCACTCATGT
Source organism: Seriola lalandi dorsalis (assembly GCF_002814215.2). Taxonomy (NCBI): domain Eukaryota; kingdom Metazoa; phylum Chordata; class Actinopteri; order Carangiformes; family Carangidae; genus Seriola; species Seriola lalandi. Next base: position 2,155,452 of record NW_019525134.1, on the reverse strand, counting down.
GACCTCATACATCAGTTTTGATGAGCAGCTAAAGTTTCCAAGGCCTGTCAGGATGAAGTGAGCCCTGCAATCCTCTCCTCTGGTCACATGGTGAAAACACAGCTCCTCCCTTTTATCAGAAGGGCTCTAAAATTAAATCTGGATGCCATGATAAGTAGTGCGGCTGAAATGCTGAATGACAGCAGTGACGGGAACTGAACTGTACGAGCAAGTTGCCCAGAGAATAGCTGGGGTGAATCAGGCAGAACTTCCAGAGGTGGAAGAACCTGTGCTGCAGCCTGGGCGGCAGAGTCTGACTGAAACACACCTGGTGCCAGTGATTTGTGGGCTGTGGTTAGACTGAAGGAAGACAAAGGAAGGAAGTGTAGGAGGAGGATTCAAAGAAGGAAACATTTTATGTGTCACTTCGGCTTTCAGAATGAAGGTGGCCTTGACTGTATCATCTCTAGGAATGTGAAGAGGCTGATTGACAAGCACCTCAGCATGGGTGACACCTCTTGAAGCACTGTCTTGTTTTCAAAGAGCCAACACAACACAACAAAGCCGCCGCCCCCACACTTCAGTCTCACTACAGCTGATGTGCTCTGATTCATAATCCAACAAGTGTCGTGTTTGTAGTCTGTGAGCGCGCTCCCTCACTTATTTTGTTTTCTGTGAGAGTGTGTGTGTGTGTGTGTGTGTGTGTGTGTTTGTGATTGTGCTCGCAGTCCCCCAGGATGGTGGATGATATTCAGACAGAGTCTATTTTTGAGGCATCGTAAAGTCAAATAATACGGCATCCCTGCAGGAGTCACTTTTTTCTTTTTTTTCCCAGTGTTCAGATGTAGCAGGAGTTTGGGGACCCCACAGTGCACACACTTCATACACGCACGAAGACGCTGTTGATGTGTGATCCTTAAAAGTTTGTGTGGGTTAAATCATCTGTGAAATTGCATAGTCTAAGGCCACCTATAGTCAGACGGAGGGCTCCAAATTCTCAGGACTTCAAAACAAATATCCAGGAGTTTGAATTCGACTCACGTCAGCCTTCAGGCTGGACCACATTTCCAGGTGAAATGGGAGAGCTGTACTCAGAAAATCCACTTTCCAATATCTTTCGTTTCTTGTTCCAGCTCCCATTAATATACAACACATCTTTATCTTCCAGCTAGTGTGAAAGCTGTGAATCATAGAGAATGTGTGTGCTCAGTCTGATATGAAGTTATATTTTAGTGTCTGTTTTGCACTTAAAGGTGGTATAAATCTTCTTGTCTGGTGAACAGCAGGGCGTCTGGCTAATGTTTGTGTCAGTAACAATGTTGATATGTTGATATTATCGACCTTAAAAATACAGAAATATATGAAATACAAGTGTAGTGTACAAATACTCGGAGCTTTCTTTTTTATAATCAATGAATTCTTTTAATTAGATTAATTATAATAGATTATTCTAAATTGTTGACATTGCGTTGTTTGTAAAATGTGATATTACTGGAAATACACTGTTCACACTGTTGCATTTGATCGAAAAGTTTTAATAGAATGCAAATCATATGAAGCAAAAAAACAAAACATGCTCTTGAGGTGTAAAATGTGTTTTTTTAAAACCTGCGTGTTCATCTACTATGTTGCTCAGTTGCGTGTGTGTTCGTATGTTGCAGGTCATTCCAGTGTGAACTATCAGCCCCAGGAGACCCGCTCTCGGCTGTCCAAGACGGTGGACCAGGTCCTCCGGGACAATGTGGCGATGCCGCACTACATGCATTTCACGGAACTGCAGGGTGCTGACCATCTGGTTCGTTTCTGGTTGGAGGCTGAGGGTTTCCGCTCCACCAGCTGGTCGCGAGTCAGAGCGCACAGTCTAAACTCTGTCAAACACAGCTCCTTGGCTGAGCCCGTCCCCGCCTCCCCAGATGGCTCAGAGTTCCCCGAGACGGCCCCACACACGCCCTATGCCCTCGCCCGGGACAGTAGCAGTGAACGTCCTGCAGTGCCGTCAGAGCGGCGAGACTCCTTCAGCACAGAAGCGGGCCTGAGACCCGGCACCCCTCGAGCAGAAACCCCCAGCAGGCAGGCACCCTCCAGGACAGGGACTCCCTACAAGGTGCAGGCGAACAGCGCCCTGCGAGACTCTGACAAACTCATGAAAAGTGAGTCAGTCTTTTTCTTTTTTTATATTTGACCAATTATTTACATGTTTGACATAATCAGTGGTTTACTTCAATCAATTCAGGATGGTTTAGATTCAGAAAGTGACTTTTCATCACACTGGTGGTCAACACATCTCCGTATTTGATAATCAGGAAAATGATTATGTCAGGCAGCTTTCTATAGCTGCTGTAGCTAACAAGGATCCTAATGAACTAAACTAAATTACTAATTACCTGTTAAAGCCAAAATAAGATGATTTCATTTTTGAATAGCTTTATGCAGAGATATCAAGTGAGCTTCCATCCACCTGTCTTTTGCGCAAATTCAATTTCAAATCTGAGTGCAAATGGAGGAAATTTGATGAGGTGTATTGATAAACAGGAAACGCACTGGAAACAGACTTATGGAATAGATTATGACGTACATGAAGAAGCACGTGACTTAATTGTCACTCAAGCTTCCACTAGAGAGACAATGAAAAGATGAAAACATCAGATCTATGTGGAGAGGTGTGGCGACACATTATCAGATTAACTCATGACACAAATATAAATGTCACATTTCAGTCATGTTTTGAATATGTTTTCCTTTTGTTGGAGGTTTGACTGGTGCTGGTTTGATTTTGTCAGCTTGCTGCACCCTCTTCTTCTGTAATGGTTTAATGGCACTGGACTGGATAATCAGCGCCACCAAGTGTTTATCTCAGTGCATTACACTCTGCATCAAGCAACCATAACATTGGCATCAGAATAGATGGAAATGCACATTAGTTTGCTATTTGTTTTGACTGACAAGTTTATGAAAATGTGGCTATTGCCTGGTGATGGTGGTGGAGAGAACACTTTTTGTTTTCTCTTAAATTTCTCACTTCCTGTGCAACAAAATATGGCCAAGTCCCCCCTAAGGCTTGAGCCCTCACAGACTTAACTGACGTCACCTGGTGAGTGATTGAGTGTGAGAGGCTGCAAGGGCTCAAAATGGTTTGAAGAGGAATGGGACATTTACTTATATCACGTTACCTTTGCGATGCCAAAACATTTGCATTCAATTGTGGATTTTGGACTTGGACTAAAAAAAAAAAAATGTTTTATTCCCTTCCTTTGCTCCCTGTTTGTAAACAAAAAAAATAATGTGGGATCAAATCTGATGAAAGTATATTTGGAATCCATCATCATGTCACCACAGGACAAATAACTCCACATAGTTCAGGCTCTGAATCACAGTGAGCTCTGTGTTTATACCGTCATATACTGTCTTCTTCTTGTAATGCTAGGGTTCATTCTTCTCATGCTTGATTGTTAACCGTTCTTCTTCTATCTCATTTTTTCTTCCGTTTTATGGCGGTTTATTGTTTTTTTTTACGCTTTCAGGCGTCCCCCTGATAACCTGTGTTTAATGTCACAGCGCTATGAACTTTGGGTAATTCCCTCAGGCAAAGTCTGCAGAAATGCAGACTTATTGAAAGTGTGCATAAAGGGCTCAAAATGTCTGCTGGAGACAGTAGGACAGTCCTAGGCCCTCAGGGACTCACCGGAAACACGTCTTCACGTCTGTGAGTCTGTGAGGGTGGACATTGGGACTGGGCTTATCCCTCACTAGTGACCAAGAAGTTTTTGGTTAAATAAAGTGGCACAGTGCCATCCCAGTCTGACGCCACAGCATCCCGACTTTGAGATTCAGAGTTGTCTTTTGCAGAGAGTCCATATTTAAACTGGAAAGGTAGGACGGACAGGAGGAACAACAACACTGACCAATTATCCTTTTAATGTACATATGGGCATAAAATGTGAACCTAACCTTTAAAATATCTTTTCGTTGACATACACGGGGGGAAAGCATCACTCTCGTAGCATCACCGGATGATCAGCTACTTGCCTCTGTGTGTTCCAGGTATAGAGAAAGATGCTGTTACCATCTTCACCAAGTACATCTCTCCGGACGCTGTGAGGCCCATCCCCATCACAGAACAAATCAGAAATGACATAGTTGGTAAGATACAGAAGACAATCAAACACTTAGTCATCCATCTTGAATGTTATCCTGTTGTACAGTAATACTGCTGTCCCTCCTCTGTGCAGCTAAGATATGTGGAGAGGACGGCATGGTGGACCCAAACTGCTTTGTCATTGCACAGTCGGTCGTCTTTGCCATCTTGGAGCAACAGTGAGTTTTCGTCTGTTCATTTTCTAGAGGAGTTAATACTCACCTGGCAAGGTTTCCCCATCGCCACGTCTTGACATTAAGAAGTGTTACTGGTGTTCTCTTTGTCATGTTGGCACCACGGCAGCAGCTGTATTCATCTTCCACTCGCCCTTTCATTTCCAGGCACTTTAGTGAATTCCTGCGGAGCCATCATTTCTGTAAATACCAGATTGAAGTGTTGACTAGTGGCTCTGTGTTCCTGGCTGACATTTTGTTCTGTGAGTCAGCTCTCTTCTACTTCTCTGAGGTGAGTGGGCTCAGTGGTTCTCTCAACATTATTTATTTGTGATCACAAGCAGGTTTCTACACTGACTCTGTTAAACCCTCCTCTCTCAGGTTCTGCTCATCTATTCCAGAGGGAATTTCTATAGTTCTATAGTTGTAATTAACTGAGGACACGGTCAATATAACAAACACAAATGCTTGTTTTACAATCTCCTACCCCATTGATATAATACAGAAGTGATAATTAACACAGTACACTAAGAGAGTTCAGGTGTGGCAGAGTCAACAAGGAGACAAGGATGTTGTAAAAACACGCATTGGACTTTCAGTTGTTGTGCGCTCCGTATCTCATCCCCTGCAGTACATGGAAAAGGAGGAGGCGATGAATGTACTGCAGTTCTGGCTGGCGGCAGACAACTTCCAGAACCAGCTCGCAGCTAAAAAGGGCCAGTACGACGGCCAGGAGGCTCAGAACGACGCCATGATCCTCTACGACAAGTAGGTGTCGTGTCTGCTGCTGCTTTGCAATCCTGTCATGCTTCAAAACACCCAGTTATTTCCGTTATAAGAGTGAGTTTGATTTGATACTTGGAAGTACCCATCATGTTATAATCACTATGTCTATTTAGTTTCACAATAGATATTTTCCTTTAAAGTGTTATACTGCTTTCCCCGTATCATTTCCTTGGAGTTACTGGAGGCAATAAAAAAGTAAAAGCTTGCTCCTCTCCTTTTTCACTGTTCCCCGACCTCACTGGTGTTTTTTTGTATTAAATCCTAATTAAACCTTTAATTTCAGTCCAGTGATTCAGTTAATTCATACATTTCTCTTCTTCCATCACTGCAGCTCAGAATGACTGATAATTGGACGTAGAAACGATATCCTCTGTTGTCTTTCATTAGAAAAAGAGTCGACACACTGTTAGTTTGCTGCCATGACTAGAAATGCAACATCTTGGTCGGATAAACCTCATCAGACAACCTCATTTCTACAACTTCTAATTCTTCTCTAGTGGTGTGATTCCCTTGTTTAAATTTTCCTTTGTATGCTGTTGCTATGGCTGAATGATCCCACGTGTGTCACCAGTTCCTCTTATGTCTTATTATTGATGTTCCTGGGTCTGATGATGTTGCCTGTGATTAACATCTCTCTAACATAAACGCTGGACCTGGAGATATAGACTCAGTTAACTCCCTCCCTTGTTTTTTGCCATAAATTTTATTGATATTTTTGGAGATAAATAATGGGTTGACATGGGCACACATAAATAAAATGGGGCTTTTAATGACTTCTGTACTGGGCTACATCTTATAGGCACATGTACAGTATGTAGTCTATTTTTTCCAGTATTTTACATAGTGATTGTATCATAATCAGAAGGTGAAGGTCAGTTTCTCTATTGATCATACAGTCCAGTCCTCTTTTATTGGAGGATTTCTCTGCAGCCATTAAGAAATCCTATTTTACTATTTGTTATTCGGTGCTTTGAACTCTTCTCGCTCAGCCTGTCGTGACCTGAGCAGACTGAAGGTTTAGGTCAGGTGAGGGGGCAGGACTGCACATGTTGGCTATTTTTTCTTCCTCTGTTTTAAGTTTTCTTTCTTGCGAACCTCAGGGGTTCATGTTTCTCTGTCCTTTATACTTCTTGAAGTTTGTTCTGAAATGCATTTTAGACAGTGATTAAAATGTTAATATACTGTAGGTGGCGTCATGTGAATTCAGTGGCTCATCATGCTGTTTCCTCTCCAGGTATTTCTCACTCCAAGCCACCAACCCTCTGGGCTTCGGCGACTCTGTGCGGATGGAGATAGAGTCGAATATCTGCAGAGAGGGAGGACCTCTCCCCGACTGTTTCACCACTCCGCTCAGACAGGCCTGGACAACCATGGAGAAGGTCAGACTCTCTGACAGCCACCCACCAACGGCTCTTCAGTGGTTACTATGGGGCTTCTTCCAGCTATGTAAAATACAGCAGAGTAGAACAGAGATATGAGGCATTCAGTTCAGATACATTGCCCTTTAAACTATCTAATTATACATGCTTTTAAAAGCATCTACTTGAACTGTTTTCTTCAGTTTAATAGAATCCTCCAGAAGGTTTTGTGTTGTAAGTCACTTACAAATGGTGTTTTTACACCGCTGACAAATGCACCTGCCTCACGATAATGAAATAAAAGCTCAACACTGTTGTTAGCACGTAAAGGTCAGTAGCAAACCTTTGTAACTCTTGCCCAGAAATATATAAGGCAGCTCATTATTTTCTAACAGAGCTGTTTTGCATTTGTTCAGGTCTACATGCCAGGCTTCCTGTCTAGCAACCTTTACTACAAATACCTGAGTGACCTCATCAACTCTGTGCGGGCGGATGAATTTGTGAATGTCAGCACTCCAGGTCAGAGCGGGCCCGCGGACAACGACCGCTCCGGTTCAAATGCCAGCGAGGGCTCTCAGACTCAGGTGACCCCCGGCTTTAACCCCCGTCCTCGGCCCCTGTGGGGATGTTCCCCTGTCTGCTGACATTTAAACCTGTTCTGCCTCATTAGATGAATAATGAAGATATTTTTGTTAATGCCAAAGGGTCGTGGTCATTCCTGTCGTTTAGTTGTCTTCATAGGAAAAAAATGGGAACGGTTACCTGTCGTGTTGCTAAACGTTGAGTTCGTGCTGTCCTCACTGCAGCACGGTGCCAGAAAGGCCGCGATCAAGATCCTGAAAAACTTTGATGAGGCGATCACAGTGGACGTGGCCAGTCTGGACCCAGAGTCCTTGTACCAGCGGCCATACGCTGGGTGAGTTTGTGTGTCTGATGTTCCTTTGCTGTCAGATAGGTGAATACAAATGATTAGTGACACGAATGAGAGGCAGAGGCAGCCTGAACGCTCAGACATCGACCTAAAACATGAGGTACGCTTTAAAAAATGAGTCGGCTGTTAAGATAAAACATTATGTGACTCGTAGCTGATCGGTTAAAACACTAAAAACCACCAATTTGGTTTTAAAGATGCTAAATCGTTTTTTTAAATCACCTCCTAAAATGTACCTCTCACAGATTTGCTGTTATTCAAGTTTCCTTGTCGTCTTTGACTTTTATGTTTCTCTTCCTTTATGTTCCTTTCATTTGGATTCAATGCTTGTATCCTTTTGTTTTTATTGACTCAGTCGTAAAGTGTTTTATGAGTCTGCTTTGAAAAATCCTGCACAAAAATAATTCAAGAGAAAGATCTTATTGAAAGACAAAGCTGTAGTCTCTCTTTGTTTTTTCACTCTCTATTGAAACTTCAGTTTTGAATGGATATACATACACACACACACACACACACACACACACTATCAGCGGTGTTTGAATGCTGTGTGTGTGTGTGTGTGTGTGTGTGTGTGTGTGTGTGTGCGTGTGCGTGCGCCTGAGGCTCACTTTTGTCCCATTTGCTCTGTCTGCTGTCTTCATCTGTCTCCTTTCTCCTCTCTGTGAGCTCAGAAAGATGACGTTTGGGAAGGTGAACGAGCTGGGCCAGTTTATCAGGGAGGCAGAGCCAGAGCCGGATGTGAAGAAATCCAAAGGCATGACACACTCGCACTTGTCTCTCTCTCCTCTACCTCCATCTGTCTCATTATTCTCTTTGTATCTTTGCCCTCACTCTGTCATGTTTTATCTCTTCCCTCCTTGCAGTGAAAAACGTCTGCTCTTTGCCCACGAATATAAACCTCCTGTAGTGGCTGCTTCCATTCTCCTTACAGCTGATAGTCTCTTGAAATATTTAAGAACATTCCCCTTGGAAAAGAAAAAACACGTCCTCCACTACTCTTTGTCTGGAGTATAGTCCCAGACATTTGAGCTACGGGATAACTAATCAAATTGCCTATTGATAAAGCACTAAATACCTTAATGTGTCAGGATGAACTCACCTTGATTTGATTTTAAGAGCGTTTTCCTGTGCTAAGTCACATTAGCTTGTAGCAGTTAATTTGTTCAGTTAAAGGAACAAATGACTCATTATTTGTTTTCTGTTTACTGATGTTTGTCTCATTCTGCCCCCCCCCATTTAGGTTCCATGTTTTCTCAAGCCATGAAGAAATGGGTCCAAGGCAACTCAGATGAGGTGAGGAAGCAATTAAATACCATGAATAATTCAGTGGTCTGAGGCACATGACGAGGCTCTCAACAGCATGTATTCAGATTCACTCTGTGACGTCAGCCCATGACTTATGAGTTATTAAAGAATGTAAATAACAGCCTGCGTTGAATTAAAGTTATTGATTGTGCCATGACTCAAGGCCCAGGAGGAGATGGCGTGGCAGATTGCCAAGATGATTGTCAACGATGTCGTCCACCAGTCAAACCATGACAGCCCCGGCAAGGCCACCAAGGTACGAGCCTCACTCAGTATTCTGTCGCTCCTGTGCGGTGATGTGTGGAGTGACTACAGTTTTTCTCTGAGTGTTTTCTTTTGTCTGTCTGCAGTTATGACCCCACTGAGCGACCAAAGGACTGTCACTCCCTGCAGACGCCGGCCAAGCCGGTGACAAACCGTACACAGGGTTCACCCTGCAATGAACTGCATTACTCCGAGAGCGAACAAGGCTTTTTATCACCTCCCCAAACAGTGTGTGTGTGTGTGTGTGTGTGTGTGTGTGTGTGTGTGTGTGTGTGTGTGTGTGTGTGTGAGAGAGAGTGAGTGAGTGAGTGATTGTTCATGCATAGTCTAATGGGAAACTTGAAGTGCATCATTGTTCCAATCTTCCAACTCCATAACACTATAAAGGTACACGTGTAGTCGCCAGAAGCAAAGTCAAGAGCTTGCGTCGGACTGGAGGAAGTGACTCCTGAGGAAGCAAACGTTCGTCGTGATGCTAGAAGAACGCCGGCATGAAGAAGCAGCAGCAGCTGAGTCAGGACTATCACTGTGTTGCTGTAGCCATAGTGTTTGTACAATGTCTTATCTCGGACCTGTGGAGGACATGACAAAGACTGAATTACCTTTACTCCCTCATGACACACCTCCCCACACCTTTTATAACCATTCCTTGTTTTTAGATGAAATTCTCTTTTAAGGGTCAGCTACTTAAGGATTAAGCAGATGAGTGTCCTCAGTTTGGGGCGGTGTACAGTCTTTGCACTGGCTTTCCTCAGCCTGTCTGGAGAGGTCTCGTCTGCTACTCCCTCCTGTCAGCTGTCCTACGTTGGCTGTTAACTGTACGTACTGTAGAACGTCTGGAAAAGTGACAATGAAACAGAAGAGGATCTGACTCAGTTGTTGGACTGGCTGACTTTCTGTGTGAACCTCCTGGCACCTTCAGAGTGTAGAAGAAGAAATACTCCCTAATGAACTTAAGTGCTCCAGTTGTGTTGGAAAACTCCAAACTCCGTGTCCTAAATGTTTGTTTATATATATATATATATATATATATATATATATATAAAAATATATATATATAAATTGTAGACTTCTGGTTTACCCCATATATTAATGTTAGTCCTTTTTTATGGTGATTGCTGTTTTTTTTATGCATCACTGAAACAAACCGGACTGTTCAACTGGAAAGTGTGCTCAGTGAAATAAACATTTTTTAAATTTCTTTTGAGCCTTACCAAGATGTGGAAAAGAACCAGAAAAGACTCTTGGTACTATGTACCACTAATGTTTTCTGACATGTATGTGTACTTAATCTATAATATATTTAAATTGTGTTTGATTTAAATACATATATTATGAAATGTTTTGTCTGCCCTCATTTTTTTGTTGACGTATCTCAGCTGAAGTGTTGGTACAGTATCGTGGTTTCAGGCCACTGCAGGCTGTGGTTATTTTGATGTAGAAGCTGTGTGATGTTTACAGGGGGATTGGTTTTCTTTTAAAAATCATTTTCAAATCAGTATTGTAGTTGAAATGTGGGCAGAGTGACAGCTCGGCCCATGTCAGCAGCTTTACAGTGGACTATTATCTCCTCTGACCATGTGGGGGCAGTGTTGACTGTAGTGCTATGTTAGGGTAAAACGGAAAAGGACACAGGTCACGCGGTGTGTTATTTCGGACATAAGAATGAGTGTCTACTTTCTTCTCTCATACCAGATCTACAGATTCAGAAAAAATCCACAAATTGTAAAATACAACTCATCTCAAAGGGCTCGCAGTCACCTTGGGTACAGTATGGCTTTGTAAAGCATTTAAAGTGTTTCATTCATTCATTCATTCATTCATAAATTATTCATTTTAGAGTTCTGACTGTGGAAGTCGCCTCTTGCTGTTTAATATCTGCTTTAAATGGACACGAGCATATCTCCAAATGACTGGATTTGAAAGATGGTGAATTTTCTGGTTGTATTTGAAGACACAGTTAGCTCACTGCTAAAGCTAACTGGCGTATGATATTTGACACATTAATTAGCTAAACGCCTTTATGCTTTTTCACAGCGCATTACTACGTGCTGCGTGAAGTCCCACGAGCTCATCGTGGTTTCCAGACTGAGGCTATACCTCCACGTGCAGAGGCAACGCCCACCTCCATACAAGTCAGCCGCAGTCCTGGACTCTGATTGGCTGAGATGTTGACACGGACTCGTATCTGTGAAACAATTAATACACCAATGTTGACTTTAACTGTACATGTCGATGCTCAGAAGTATTTTGTTTTGCGCAGAATAACATTTTTCATCCAGATTAAAAAACGTTGAATTCATAGTTTCATACTCTGTTTTTATTACAGTGTTGTGTCTTGTTTCTTTATGAAAACTAGTGCACACAACGAGCATCAACAAAGTGCGAGGTGCACTTGGACAGGTACCTGAGGTCAGACGCTCTGTCAAGTCAAACAGAGACAATGTGCAGAACACCGGAAGTGTGCGTTTTTACCTTCAGAGTAAAAGTGATGTTAACGTTAACAAGGGGATTCGACGGATCTGCTGTTACAGGGATCCTTGACTGATCTTAACTATCACAATTTACAGTACAGTTGCATTCCCCAAATTCTCAAACCACTAAGCTGGTTTCCGCACATTAAACGCTGTTCGTCCACCTGGATCATGTAACACAGACAGGCACCACATTACATCCTTTCATGTCATCCATTGAGAATGTAGAGATTCGTTTTTCATACATGTTTTTTGTAACTTGGTTGATCTAATCACTTGGGAGTTGGGATGATCTAGATGGGCTAGATCATCCCAACTCCCCCCCAACATACAACAGAGAATAACTGCAGAGACTCAACCCAAGTCCAACAACCAGATGAGGGTCTGGGAGACATTTAGTGGGCAGTTGTTGCTGTTGATTCAGTATATATAGTTGTACGTCCATCTCTGTGTTACATTGTGAACATTTCTAGGATAATAATAATAATGTTTGCATTGTTTTTTAAAGACGTTAAACGTTAAATTTTGAGAAGAGGAATGGTCAGAATTGAATGGCTTTTATGGTCTTTTAGTTCCTAAGGTCAAGCTCCAAAAACACTGGATCCTACATTTCCCATAATGCAACCAAATGGCAGTCTTACTTTGTCAGACATCTCCAGAGCCACAGACTTTATATAGGCTGAGACTGAGAACTTCTCATCACCGTGAGCAAACTGACATTTATGTGTAAAATTAGTGCATTGCCTCTTTAGTTATAATTATTTCAATTTACTCTGCGTTTTACTGTGGTGGCTCTGGTACATTCACAACAGTCTCAAATCTTGCGGCGCATCGTCTTCGGTATTTTTACTTTGAAAATCACGTCCGGAAGTACTCCTTTTAACCTCTGTGAGCTTGACGTTGTCCAGACGCACTCCTCCTGAAACGCAATGTGCGCTGCTGTCCGTGTTGAAGCAGCGCAAGTGCCTTGAGAGGAGCAGAGGAGCAGAGGAGCTGAGGACCCAGGACCTGTCTGGACTGAACCGCTGCTCCAGCTGCTCCAGCTGCGCGCACAGCTGCGCGCACAGTTTTGGGTGTGACAAACATCTTGTGTGTCAGACTGGGGCATGTTTCCAGTGTGAGTGGATGCCGCGGATCACTTGACTTTATTGTATCGCCGTCACTCCTCCTGCTGATGTGTTTTGGATGTTTTCTTACTGGTTTGTTTCTCCAGTCCAGATGTTCTGGGGGGCACGCGCTCACACAGCTGCCCCTGCGGATGTCCAGTGATTTGATGTTGTGCTGATGTAGCGCTGGTCAGGGGCTGAAGTTGAAGTCTTGCTCTTGAAGGTGTGAGCTCCAAATGCATTCGCTCCTGGGCCGGGAAAAGAAAGAAGAAGAAGCCGGGTTTGGGATCGAGCTGGGTCTGTCTCCGGGCTTTTTGCCCCACGCTGCCACCATGTTCAGCTGTGTGGGCTGCTTCTGGGTGCTCCTCTCCTCCGCTCTGGTCGCCGTCTGCAGTTTCAGCTTCATATCTCCTGCCTGGATTGTTAAGGACCAGCTGAGGAACAGCCACCACCAGCAGCACCACCCCCACCACCACAACAAGGACTCTGTGAGCTTCGGCTTGCTGTGGCACTGCTCGGAGTCTCTGGACCACATGTACCGATGCTACACCTTCGGGGGACTGGGTAAATTTGCAGAGATCCCCTCCAGCTCCTGGCAGGTAGTTCACCTTACACACCCATGTCTGTCACATGTGGATGGATGAGAGCTTGTGGGCATGGCATGCTATCATTGGATCCAGGATTGAATCAGTAGCTGGGCAGCAAAAATGAATAATCATCATAATAAAATAATCCCAATAATTAAAATAATTACTGCTGTAAATTAAGAATCAACCAAATTAAAGAGAATGATTCTTGATTTGAGACATTTAATCAAACAAGTTGATTTGCATTAATAAAAAAGTCCTTTATCTTTCACTTTTAAATTTGAAATAGTTCTTATTTAATGTCACAATGTAAATTTCACTGGATCCATCAGCTGTTACTTCATGTTCAGCATCAACAGCAGCTCATCTGATTTTCACATTTGTCTTAGATCTTCTTGTGACTCCGTACAGGGTTCACTGACACCTCATGATGCAACTCAGGCACACACTGTACATGCTACACACACACACACACACACACACACACACGCATGTGTCACAGTCGACTGAATGATGCTACAGAATAATGGCTCTGATGCTCCTCAGTCAATTTCTGTGAAAACACAGTCGGGATGATGCAGAGTGTTTCAGTCAGAAGAGATGATTCATTGATCTGGGGGGTGGTGGTGGTGGTGGA
>NW_019525134.1:2140548-2141697 GCF_002814215.2 Seriola lalandi dorsalis | reverse complement strand
GGGGGGGGGGGTGATGGTATCATACAGAGCAGCATCTGCAGCACAGCACGCCAGACACACATCAAAGCTGTGAAAGTGGCTCTGGGTGGGTGGGGGCTGCTCACTGATCAGGGGCCCCTACTAGCAGGAATTTCAATTTCATCAAATTGAAAACAGTTAGCAAATGTGCAAGTGGCTGTTTCAGACCACTCTCCATTCTCCCCCACCCGTGGAGGAAACAGCTGTGCAATTATATCCAACAACAAACCCAAGGGGGGGGGGGGGTTGATCACACCAGCGCTGGTGAGCCAATAATACATTCATCTGTTTGTAGGGCTTTAACTTTAACTAAAAGTTTGGAAGTGACTTCTTCACTATCAAATCAGACTGTTGCAGTGAAGTGGGAGTCAGCTGACGAGAGTCTGGAGCTTGTTAGAGCAGAAACAATTGGCCTTGTTAGAAGTCTTGTATCTGGGACGCTTACTATTCATGCAAGTTGTGGGATAATTTAATTCCTGACTACAGGCAGGCTGTTTGGACCCCCCAGCCTTGCACCCCCCCTGTAGAAATCTTTCAAAAAAAACTGCTACAATATACCAGCCACCTCTGGAGTTATGATTTATGTATGAAGGGGAATTAGCATTTGAAAGGGAGATATTAATAAGTGGCTGCTTGGTGGTGTGATAGTAGCGCTGCAGAGAGACGGATGCAGCGCCCGGGTTTGTTTTCACATCGAGGCACAGGTGTTGAAACTGCAGAGGACAGGTAGAGCCAAGAGTCAACACACGACTGGATTTATATTCACACATTAACTGCTGCACGTCCTCCGCTGAGTTTAAGTGGGTTTCACTGTGTTTAAGGCTCATTTGGCTAAAATCAGGAGTCGTTTTGCCTGTTAGCCAGTTGTCAGTGAGTTAATTAGTGGGTCTTCCAGTGTGTTAGTGAGTGAGTGTGTGAGGAGGCTGATGGAGCTGATGGAGCTGATGGAGCTGATGGAGCTGATGGAGCTGCTTTTCTGTGCAGAACTACATGTGTTATTATAGTGGTGAACCCAAGCGCACGATCCTGCTCCCACAGCCATGAATAAAGGTGAGGGGCCATTAAGTTTTCATCAGAGCCACTTTATTACTCCACCCCCCCACCCCCACCACACACACGCACATAACCCCC
>NW_019525134.1:2136274-2140451 GCF_002814215.2 Seriola lalandi dorsalis | reverse complement strand
GTGGGGGTCGTCTGTGCCTCAGCAGCCATTAGTCCCACTCTGTGTTTGTGGACTATCACTGTACATGGAGCTCTGTTGTCTCCATCAGAGTGGAAGACTGAGCTCTCCACTGCTGTGTGAGTGAACCAGAGGAGGACAGGACAGAGGAGGAGGAGGAGGAGGAGGAGGAGGAGGAGGAAGCTCCCTGAGAGGCTGGCCTACTTGTGTTGTAGTCTCTTTGGGCTTTTCTGTTGTCGCTCCATGTTGTCAAAAGCTCTTGCATGGACCACACCGCTTTCCAGGGCCGCTGGCGCTCTGGAGCCCAGTGCAGGCCATCGCCAGGCTGGCAGGGCCTCCATTCAGCCACACACACACACACACACATACACACACACACACACACACACACACAGGCAGACCCCTGCGAGATGTAAAAGAGGGTGGCAAACAAACACATTTCCGTGTTAAATGTGAAGGATGGTCGAGATGGAAAAAGCTGGTCGTCTGTTTGCAGAGTCGGTCGTGTGAGGGTTAAAAATACTGTGTGCGACACATTATCACAGTTTTAACTATCTCCCTTTTTCTCTATGTCCATTAATATTAGTCATAATATTAAAATTATAATAAAACATAGAAAATGAATTTCCCAGTTGTGGGATAAATAAAGTTAATCTAATTATGTTTACTTTGTTTACTTCTGTGTTTATTCTCTTTGTTTTCTTCCCCTGAAGTGTGTCAGGGTGAAGGATTGGTGGGATCTCTTGTTGTTGTTGTTGTTGTTGTTGTTGTTGTTGTTGTTGTTGTTGTTGTCGAGATGCTCACTGTTGTATCATTTGTATCACTCCCTGGACTGTGAAATTACATCTTTCTGTGTCTTATTTATCTGGTGTACAAAGTACATTTACTCAAGTAATGTACTTCAGTGCAATTTTGAGGTACTTTGAACTTTTTATACTTCTACTTAGGGGCTGGTGATATGGGGAAAATATCATATTACGATTTTTTAGGCAGGATTAATCTTATCACGATTCTTTTTTATTTTGGTTTTTAATTATTTAATAATCATTCAAATGATTTATGAACATTCAACTAGAATTCTGAAATAGTTCCGACATTGGTTTCAAAAGGTAAACAACAACAATCAAGTGAAGTGCACTTTGGCTGTATAACATAAAAAAATCTAACATTGGTATGAAGTGGAACAGTCAGTCACACAGATCCTCAGCAAAACCACACTATTCTAAAACTCTGTTTTCTGAGGTCGCAGAGAAGTAGAGAAATATACAGAACAACAAGACATCAATGAGAAAAAGATCCAGTTTTAAACCATGTAAATAGCTTGCATAAAAAAATGTTAAATAAAAATGTTAACTCTTGTAAAGTATTAACATTCAACAATAATTCTAACATGGTCGAGACTTCGAGTACAATCAGAGACTTAAGCAAAACTCCCGAAAATGAACATTGTTTTCCAAAAGGTAAAACAACAACACTATAAATAACTAACTAACTCTTGTTATATAATAAAATGTAAATTATATTGCAGACTAATCTCGTCATTTTACTCTGTTCTATGTTTCTACTGTTGCCTTCCTTTCCTTTTTTCCTTGGCGCCCACAAACATCTCTAAAAGGAAAACCGAGAGAAATGTGCTTCAACTCTTTAATATGAAATAATGGAAAACACACTGAAGCGTTTCGATGCCTAATAAACCTTTAGGAGCCATAACACAGCTGATCCCTGTCTGTCGGACCTTTCAGGGACTTTATTATTTGAACTTTCAGAAAAAATCTGTCACAATCACGACTTGGATGTTGATGTGAACTCCTGTTTACAAAGTAGTGTCTCTATAACGCCGCCTTATCCCCGACCCATCAAAGTGTTTTCGGTGGATCAATGTGCCACGGCGCCACCCGCCTCACGTTGAGCTCATTGCAACAGCTGGAAACAGCCTCTTCTGCATGGCGGTTTTTACCATATAAATTATTCCTTGTGTTACTTCAGCCTGTTTCTGCTGGGCTGTGTGATTTTCTTCCATCAGAGTAGCCGTGGAGTCGTGGTAGTGTGTGTGATCATGTTTGTGTACACATGAAAAGTAGCGTGCACGTGTGCAGAAGTCAGCGGAAGTGTGAAAGCGCGTTCTGCTGCGGTGGAGGTTGCCAGGTTGGACGTGTCAGTGGAGGAGGTGTTCGGTGAGCTGCTGCTAGGTAAAGTGTGAAGGAGGAGGAGGGCGCCTGCCAGAAAACATTTTCACCTTAACATGTTAACAGCTTATGTGTTTCCAGCTGCTTCACAGCACTAAACACTGGAGCTGGATTAGCTTGGCCTCTGTAGTAACCAGCCAACAGCTCAGACACACGCAACTCTGTGTACACATGTACTGGTGGTACACGTGAAGGTGTTGTGGCTCTCGGACTGTGCTGCGTGTGTTTGGCTGCGTGTGTTTGGCTTCTCGTGCACTCCGTGCCCACTGAATGTCAAGGTCGTCTTGTAGCCTAAATGAGTCGTGGCCGAGCTCCAGGAACAGTGATTGGAAAATGTCTGAGTTCGTCCTGATCTTTTGTCTGTCTGTGCAGAAGATGGCAGCGAGTCAAGGCGCAGATTCTGGGCTGTGGAAAAAAAAAAAAGAGAAAAGAAGAAGGGAATGTGATTGGCTTCCACTGAAATCCTCTGACACATGAGACAAAACAATCGGCCCGTGTTGACTGTGAAACATGCCAAGAAGATGAATTGTAGACATTGCTGGAGATGTTTTACCATGCCTAATTACCAGCTACCTATGAAGAACACTCACTGGTGCATGAACCCTGCTAGATGCTCTAAATGTCATTTCACCACTCACTGAGCCAGAACTAGTTTTCAGGAGACAGATAACTCATTTAATGAAATTCACTGATGATTCCTTCGTGTGGCAGCGGGTCAACTTTTGTCTTTGCCCTCGTTCGTTAATGTCAACATCTAGAGAGGAGAGAAAAAAGCTGAACAGGAAATGTTGCTTTCATATTTTCAGCGTGTTGTTTGTGGCGTGAGGATGTTATTTTACAGAAATAACATCTGTCAAAGCAGCAGAACCACAACAAATCAAGTGTAGCGGCAAAATAAACTAAAACCAAATAGTGCAGGGGGAGAGAAGCGACACATGCATCGAGTACAGGTAGAAAGACGTCACGTTCTTTAACTTAAGAAGTCGCTTTACGTGAACATGATATCTTTTTGTTCACCTCAGCTTCTTTACTTCAGTAGATAACACACACACACACACACACACACACACACACACACACGAGCATCAGAAAGTGTGGAGCTCTTTCCAGTGAACAATCAAAGAAGGAAATAATAATGTGAGCGTGTTCACTTATTACTCCAGCTTAGGGACTGTTTGAACATCATTAGGGGGGGGGTCAGAAAAGGGGGAGGGTTTTATAATTGTCATTTTTCTTTTGGCTGAAGGTAGTCTGACTTTTTTTTTTAGGCGATCAAGGGAGGGTCTTTTATTTTTTTTCATCTCCTAAATTTATTTTTATTTCAACCTTCCTTTCCAATTTGCTGCTCAGGAACAGACGAGTCTCTCTTCTGTCAGAGTTCATAAAGGTGCGATTTGTATTCAGAGCACAACGGCTCTGCCTCTGTATCAGGGTTTATTCATGTGTACATGTGTTACCAATTTAACACTATTATTTAGACATAGGGTGTTGCAGAGAGAGGTTCAAAGAAAACATTAATAACTCTGGGAGGGGGGATTTATGAGGGTGGTGGTGGTGGTGGTGGGGGGGTTCAGCCCCTGCTCACCCCCCCAGTAATTTTCGTACCATCCCTTAAAACAGTCTAGTTTGCCTTTTGAAGTCGTATAGATCACATCCATCAGTATCCCAGTAGCTAAATAACATTTACTCTGAGCTTATTCATTATTTTTTTTTAACCAAATAGATAAAAACACATTTTGTTCATATTTTATTGAAAGTGATTCAAGACACATATATCAACTCAAACTATCCTCTCATCAGTGACAGTTTTATTACGTTCTGACTTCAGACAGTCGCCATTAAGATGATCAATTCTTACCATATTTTTCATAACACTTTTTTACAGCATAACTTCAGTACAGAAAAAAACAGTTAAAGCAGAGCAGAGTGAATGCACTCTCCCTTTATTAAATATTTGTCTTTAACCAGATGTGACAACCCCCCCCAACCCCCAC
>NW_019525134.1:2135081-2135273 GCF_002814215.2 Seriola lalandi dorsalis | reverse complement strand
GAAAGAGAGAAAGAGTTAGATTCAGTATAAATCCTCCTCTTGTTTCCCTCCAGAAAAGCCCGGCTGTAACAGATCGTTGACGCCAAAGCAGGTCTGTATCCGCTCCAAACCAGCGCCTCAGCAAACCGTCCCCCCTCCACAGCACGAAGCAGCCGTCATCCATTTTTACAATCTGAACTCTGTCCCCACCCC
>NW_019525134.1:2126687-2134823 GCF_002814215.2 Seriola lalandi dorsalis | reverse complement strand
GCCAAATATAAATTAGTGGTGTTTTGTATTTGGTTGTCTGTTCAACTTGACTTATTCCAGGTACATAAATATACTCATTATAAAAAGCAGAGTGTGGAGCAGGAGGAGGCGCGGGAACTGGAAAGAGAGATAGATGTTTAGTCCTTTGACAGCAAGTCTTGCGTGAAATGTGGTGTGCTGACTTATTTTCATACAGCGCATGTTTACTTCAAGGCCGTCGTCTGACTGGTGACAGAATTAATGGTAGGCAGCGCGTGTACAGAGCGGCGTTTCTACAGTGATAGATTTGAGGAAGAATGGGCCGTTTGAAAGGAATCACGACTCTCGTTTTTTACTCCATCAATAGCTACAATTTGACTTTTCTCTTGTTTGAAGTAAAAATCATTCCAAACTCGCACTATGTTTATCGTTATGTCACACAATTTGATGGCAATATCTGCTGGATTGGGTTAGAAGTATAATGATGTGCTTATATGTCAGGCGGGTGTTTATCTTTTATTTTGAAATGGAGCCAGACGGTGCTGTCTGCCTCTGATGGGAGCAGTTTGTAGAGTTTGTCAATACACGTAGAGGATGTTCTAGTGTTTCTGCATTTATTATGCAATTAACTACAAATCATGCATACTTTCTATAACTGCTCGCCATGAGTCTCCATGCTGATTCTCCTCTACGCAGGCTGCTGCTTCCAGTCTGTGTCTGTACAACATCAACACACAGAGACCTGAGACCTGGTTGAGGAGTGAAATCCACACCGGTGCTTTTATTTATATGAATTATTTTTTATTGAATGATGCTATTATGTGGAAGTACAGCTACAAGTAGGAGCTGTTATCAAAGCTCTGCACGCTGGTGCCTTCAAGGATGCTCTGACATCTGGGACTTCTGAGTTGGCTGCCGATCAGAAGCCTTTTAATCCACGAAACCGCCAAATTCACACACAGCTACACATCCAACACACAGTAGCTCATAAATGTGAAGTGTTTTGGTTCTGCTCGCCCTTCAGACCCGACCAGACTGAACCTGCTCTCTTTGAAAAGCGAAACTATGTGTTTGCTCTGGAAAGCAACAAGACTTGACACAGATTATGGAAATACAGCGACTGCAGTGAGCTCTCAGCGTGTAACTCAGCAGGATCTCAAAACAATAAATTATCTGCTGTACTAGTTCGTAGATCAACAGCCTTTTTCCAGAGCTGTGAACAGGTACCGTCACACCTGTTTGATAGTTATGATTTCACATCAGCTTGTGGTTTCCTGGAAGCTGTAGCGCCTGGCAACAGGTTTGAGCGTGTTCGCCTGCTTCCACATTCAGGTTGTCTCTGCAGAGACCATGTGCAATTTATTTAGCTATCATATGTCAGAATATCGATCTCCGTGGTGCTGCTGCGGTTTTTATCTGTTGTCACATCAAGGTCATGATGTCGCACAATGAAAAGACCTTCCTTTGAACATCTGGGATTTTAAGAAACTCCCACTTTGCTGTATTTCCTCCTTTACTGAAGCTGAGCAGGCTAATACAGTGCACTGTCCGTGCCGTCTCTCTTCCTGCCTCCCAGTGTATTGTGTATCTACACCGTAAAGAATTTCACTGTTAAATAACTGTAAAATGTCTCTGCTGAAACAACAAACCTCTGAACTCTTGGAAGGTTCGATGACATGCAGGATAAACACAGTTGGCTCTGATTCTGTTAACATATCTCACAACATCATCTTGCTCTAGTTAAATGTCTTTGACAACAGATGTTGTTTCAGCTTAAGTGTGATACAAAGAAAACTTGAATGTGTGAAAAAAATGTGTTGGGAGAACCCGGAGAGAACCCACTCAGGCCCCGGGTCTGAACGCAGAACCAGAACCTTCTCAGTGTGAGGCGACAGTAGGTCTCCGCTCTATAGCTGCACAAGCAAACACAAGTTATCTTCTTCTTCACTGTGAAGTGGGCGGTAACTTTAATACAGTAAACCTGCTGGCTGCTGGCTGCCTGATGATTCGGCACCTTATTTACATGTTTAATGAAAAGGGGCTGGAAACAACACCTTCTTTCCTCTTAGCTAACGTTGCCTCGAACTACAGAGCTTTCTTTGCCAAGTTTACACCTAATGAAACATTATCTGAACAGACAACAGTTTAATAATCGTGCAAACAACACTGGACGATGCCAAAGCGTAACGTTACCTTCTCGGTTGAAGTCTGAGCGGACTGAAGCTTTGCTCTCCGAAGTCAAACTCAGAAATAACCAGACGCATCTCGTCACTTAAAAAATGAGTTGTATGAGAAGTTCGATTAAAGAAGAAAAACATTCATCAAAACAGAAACATCAGCCTCTTTACAAGAATCAGTGCGATGATGATGGACAGTGACTGGATTTACAACGGGATGATAGCATGTATTTCCAAAGCTTTATGCTGGAAGATTACAGTTATATACTGTTACTGGTTAATTTACCTGCGAGGGATGAATATTCAACAGTATTTTAATAATAAAATAGTATGAATATAGTATAGTGTTGTAAATCCACAATTTACAGCAATTTATTACAGTGTACAACGCATGATGCACATGGACGCAGATGATTGGCAGAGTCAGAGAGAGAGAGAGAGAGAGAGAGAGAGAGACAGAGAATTTGAAGTTACATTTGAAAGTGATCCAGTACAAACCTGAAACTTGCAACAAAACCACATGTCAGGTTCAGGTCCGACCGGTGAGTCCTTGAAAAAGCCTTTGTCAGTTCACAATGTTCCAACTCTCCGCGAGTTTGTTTTCATGCTGTTCTGGGAAGAATATAAAGCAACGACTTTCTGGAAGGTAGGAAATCAATTTAAAAGGCTTTAGAAAACGGTTGGCAGTAATGTTGACAATACCTGATTTGTAGTTCACTCAATTCAATTGACTTTAATGAACACACAGCAGTGCTTGTGGAGTCGGTACAGTTTGTAACAGCAAGTCTCCAACATCCTCACAGGCACATAGACACGATTCACCATCAGATCCAACAACACATCACACACACACACACACACACTGGACGTTACATATGGGATCATGTAAGTCTTTTAAACTCAGTTATGCGTTTTGCTATTGATGGTGATGTAGAGACTGTGTCTCATAATCATTACAATCAGCCTGTTTGAACACACACACACACACACACACACACACACACACACACACACACACACGTACTGTATATGGGGTCATCATCTTGCTCAAGGACACTGACATGTGGAGGTTGAGGCTGCGAGTCAATGATTAAAAAGGAAAACTCTGGGAGAACTTCTACATGCAGTATTAGTATGAGTATTGTAGGAGTTGCTACTTCTCTGCCTTAAAGCTCCTCCAGTCTAAAGGTCTCTGTCCATGTGTAGTGTGATTATAGATCAGGTCTAGGTTCTATATTAATACTGTGAAAGTATCAAAGCCTCAGTCCACAGAGAAATGCACACAGCCTGTATTCAGAAACTGAGCCTTAAAACTAGCCGTCAGGACTTCTGGATCTTTGTGATGTCACAACGAAGCAGTCACCAAGCCCCGCTCACCTGGACCCACAATCCAAACCTTGCAGGATTTGGTTTCTCTGAGTGTTTTTACCTGAAATCTGCTATATTTTTATTGGCTCACTCAGACAAGCGATCGATCATTCAATCAGCCAATCAGGAGAAAGGCTTAGAGCCTCCTATCTCCTGATTGGCTCAACGACCTGTTGTTACTAGAGCCCGAGAGAGAAGCCTGAGAGAGGAGATGTGAAACTACACTGAGATGGTTTTTGGTTCTTAAAACCACAAATATATCTTCTGATGGATCAACACTTCAAAATAAAACCCAGAAGAAGAAGAAGAAAATGTGGGACCTTTTAAAATCCTGTGTCTGTAGATTTTGTCTGAGTCCTGGACGCATTTAAGATTTTGGGGGTGTGTGTGTGTCGGGTGGCTTTGAGGGAGTGTGTTGACAGGCGGAGCAGGGCAAGAGGTCAGCGCTGCATACGGGTGAGGAATTGAAAGTGCAGAGGAACAGCTGTCCAGATGATGGATAGAACAGGTGCCTGAGAGAGGGATGAGGAGGGGGGGGGGAGGAGGAAAGAGGGGAACATGTTGATCTGCATTTTATACCCATCTAGGTGAAATAGAGAGGAAATCAATCTGGCTGAGCAGGAGAAGGATTTATGATCTCATCAGCCTTGATGGATGGACGTTACCTGCTCTGTGTGATATTTTTCTGCTGCTTTTTATATCTGATATTTGATATTCTCAAAGCAGTGGGCGCAGCAAAACACTCGCTGCGATGATGTTCGCCTCCAAAGCCACTGATGGTCAAAAATGTGATATACTCCCGCAGCAGACAGGGGATGTTTATTCAAATACTGGCTGAACTCCCAGCAGCAGAAAACCCATCGACACTGCGAGCGTTTATCTCTCTTATGAATTATATTGTTGCTTTGGCGATATTTAAGAGTCTCTGATCAGCACTTCCCAGGTAGACACAGCCAGCTGTCGGACTGATAAGAGAGGGGGAGAGATGGGGCAGCATAACGGAGCGCTGGTTCCTTTGGTGGAGGGGGGGGGGGGGGGGGGGGGACGTGCTGAGTCAGCGGGTTCCCGGAGGCCGCCATCCATTTGTTAAGCGGCCTGTCACTTCCACTGCCTGCCCTGTGGATCCTGCGGGTAGTTTATGTATTGATTTAACAGGGAGCCTTTCTCCATTTTTTAACATAAATGATGGCTCACTTGGCTCGGTGCGCAGGGGCCGGTGGAGGCCGTGTGAGTCGGCCTCTGTCGGTAGCGAAAGCACAGGGGTCGCAGGTAACAGAGCAGGATCAGGAACAATGCGTGAATACAGTGAATCTGCCTCCACTTTGCATCTTAAAGCCGACAATCTGTAGAGGAGAAGATGCTAGTTTGATGGAATCGACCACGTTTTGGGGATTTTCTGCTGCGTTTTCTCCGTATAGTTTTACTGCTCCACTTCTCACAAATCCAGCAACATCAAAACATAAAGCTCCTGGGATCAAGCCGAGCTTCCAAACATAACTTCTCTGTTGAATCCCACAGCGAGTTGTGAAGCTTCAGAGAAGAAAATTCACAAATCCCACGTGTATAGATTTACTGAGTGTTATATAAAGAGAAATGTCACTGAAAATCTTGCTCTTACAAGCTTCCTTGACAGTTTAGACATGTCAGACTTTTAGAAATTAGCCGTTGGTTGGGACTTGAATTGCTGGTGTTCCTGTTTAGTTTCAGGGTCAGGAGGGAATTGCTGCATATAATCAGAGATATCTGCAGGGCGTTGACTGTCTTCCTAGTGGAGACAAATATTTTCTTCCTCTCTGGCTGAATCTCTGCAGATAGGAGCTCCTTAATGTGGGAAACATTTATTGCAACTCATTTAGACACACTGGAGTTTATGTGCGTGTGTATTCACAGTTTGTATTTTAGCCTCGTATTAGTATTTATGTAACGTTCTCTATGTTCACCTTGAAGTAAAGTGACTTGTATCATACATGTAACATCAATATCAGTTTCTCTGCCCTCGCAGAATGGACAACAGCAGGTATTATTATAACCTAATACTGTTGGTTTAGTTCATACGAGCACTCTTTGTTGCCCACTGAAACCTCCTGAGGGGGGGAGAAATATTCTTCAATAAAAAGCTAATTTCCTCCTCTGCAACACAGAAGAGTTTGCCACTGCTGCGCTAATGTGCAGCTCCACGGAGAGAGCTGAATGAAAAGAAAAGACGATTACAGAGGCACCCAGCAGGACACGGCTAACGGCAGAAGTATAACAAAGTCATTTGAATGCAAGTCAGTTTATACATCCGTGTTACATCTCAGATTAAAGTCTAGTTTAATCTGTTTTGTGTTTATAACGGCCACTAAAGAAGAATCCTCATTAGTAATGACGGCAGGTTTTTAGTCTCCCGCTCTAAAACACGGAACAGAAACATGGTTTTTACGGGTTGTTTTCGCAAAGTTTATTCAGTTTAGTGAAGAATTGTTCTTAAAGAAAGCACAGCAAACGCTTAAACACAAGCTGAATGCACTCATCATTTATCAGTGTTGGCCCAGCAAGCCGCAGCCATTTACAAACGGAGCTTCATTAGTGACCCACTGTGTAATGATAAGCTGTCATCGTGTAAGACGAAGCAGCTCAGCGGCGTGTTGTTGTCCGGTTACATCACTCTTACCCCGATCCTCAGTAGGCCAGACTCCGGGCTGCTTAACATGCAACAGATGCTCCGACTGCCATGAGAATGATATTTAATCAGACTGATGCAACTGTGATCCAGACCCAGTAACACACATTATTTATTATTCCTGTGGAGATCTACTTTCTTCTTGATTTGTGAGAAAGAAAATGTTCCTGACTTCAGGATGGAGCTCTACACTTTCTTGTTGTTGGTTTGACTTTGTATTAAAGATATTAATTTGGTTATTTGGCACTTTTTTCTAAATATCATTAGTGTTTAATGTGGGTAGATGTTCATTTTTGGGGTCAGGGAGTTTACTGTAATCTGAGTGTAACATGGACCAGTCTGACTCACTGATGAAATGAAGCAGAGTGGTGGAGGCAGATATAGTAGCATTTCCAGTTGCTACAGTACAGTATGCATGAATTATGAAACGTGCACTTGGGACCAGCGGTAGTGCAGATCATGCATAAATGCAAGAGCAAGCTGGGCTGTGTGAGTTTTTTGATGGTGTGAGAGGTTTGCAGGAGCTCGGCCTCCACTGGAGCTCTCATGCTCTCTTAAACTCTTCTGTTACAGGTGGAGGAGGCTGGGCCACACGGACACGATTCAATATGGAAAATCCTCTAGAATTTAACCAGATATATTCAAATTTCTGTAACTGGGAGAAGGTCTGAGCTTTAAAACCAAGACAAATCTGCAAAATCCATAAATATTGCATCCAAGTTCTAGAGTAAACTACCTCTTTTCTGCAAACTCACAAGTCATCTGGGGACAGTCATCCAGTTCAGACTGGATGGTTGAAAGCAGCTCACTCTGCAAAAGATTATCTCCTCCACAGATCACTGATTAAATCACTTCCATAAGCTTTTCAGACTAATTCATTTTCAAGCTCCTCAACTCTTCAACTTTAAACTACTACATGTGATAATACAGTAATGTAATGATGTGTTACGGCTTCTCCTGACAAACAGATAACAGCAGTGTTCGAATGTGACTTAACTAATCCCGGCTAACATGATCCTGTTAACTCTCACCCAGCTGATGTGGCTCTTTGAGGATCGATTTGTTGATCCTTATCTTGAATCACAGTGCGGCCTGAGTTTAAACGACAGGCAACACAAGAATAATAGTGAGAATTACACCAACAGATCTTAACGGTTTCTCAATGACCTGCGTGTTCCCAGATAAAATCATCATTTTATCAACATTTGTTCATCCTGGCTTGAATAAAAATGAGTCATTAGTGTCTGAAAATGAGTTCATGTGGGGGTTTATTTTAAAATGTTCCTGTAGGAAAACAGGACAATAAGAGAAATCCTCGATCTGCGCGAAATGCTGCTTCGGATTTACAGGCGTTTTTATAAACGTGACTTTTTCTTTTCAAGTAAAACATTTTACGTTTCACCTCGGGCAGCTGTGGTCGGTCGGTCTGAGTGAGTTGATGCTCCGTCTGTTCACCTACAAACCGCTCAGACGGACGAGGCGTCTGCAGATGGAGTCTTACTGTATGTGGGCTGTGGTGTTATGTCAGTGTGAGATAGTACAGTATTCCTCCACTAGCATGAAAAAGTGCTCCTCCCTCTCTCTCCCCCCACATCTTCTCTCTGTTCCTCTCACACTCACTCCCCCGTCCTCTCTCTCTCTCTCTCTCTCTCTCTCTCTCCTGCAGTGCTGTGTGTTTTGATGTAAAATGATCAACTGTAATTTCTGGATTGAGCCTCTTTGTGCGCCAGTTACGCTCTGCTGTTTGTTTGGTTGCCAAACATACGTTCGTCCTAATGAGCAAATGTGCTGATTAACAGTTCTCATCGCTCTTCTTTTTCCCTCTGAAATTTATTCAACACTTCACTCCAAATTTTAACAGAGTTCTTTTCATCCATTTCTTATTAGCATCTTCTTTCAAAGCCAAGAGACACAACAAGACAAATTCCATGGTTGTGTGTCTTTTGAAGA
>NW_019525134.1:2089946-2126643 GCF_002814215.2 Seriola lalandi dorsalis | reverse complement strand
GATGAGGGGGGAGTCGGACACAAAAGTATCAGTTGCGCTATAATTCAATTACAGCATCTATTGAGAGAGGAGAGAAAGGAGAAACTTTGCCTGCGGTTCCTCTCTTTTGACTACCCATCAGCCCCCACCACCAGCAACCTATTATAAAGCTGAATGAGAACCTGTGGCCCGGCTGTAAGGATGTCATCATTAAACCAGGCTGTGAGGGATCCCATACATTTCCAACCAGCTATTTGATCCTCACATCTGATCTCATCCGCTTTTGTGATCTATTATGAACGAGAGAGAGAGAGAGAGAGAGAGAGAGAGAGAGAGCGATGGACAGGCGAGGAGGGGGTATTAAGAAGTTTCTGGGTAGGTGCAGTTTTTATCTCCTCAACCTGCACCCCCCCCAGGGCATCAGCTACCATTTAATTGAGAGCTGAGAGAAATAAGGAGGGAAAAATAGAAGCAGGAGAAAAGGCTTCTGTGTTTGCTTCTTGCTATTTGGATGCTCTGCCCCCCCCCACACACACACACACACAGACACACACACACACACACACACACACACACACAGGGGGGCTGTGTGGAGCCACATGGCAGCAGGAGGAGGTGTGATGATCAGGGTGTAGGAGATCGTATCCACAGCATCTCTGCACACGGAGCAGCTATGTGAAGTGTGTGTGAGTGTCTGCTGCTGTGATCACTGCACTGTAGGAAAACACGGCCATGTAGTGCTGCAATGTGTGTGTGTGTGTGTGTGTGTGTGTGTGTGTAGCAGGTGGTGCTCAGCAATGCCAGATGGACACTTGATCACTTGTCATGCAGCTCTTGATGAAACCATAAAGAGGATCCATTGTCATCATCATCCTCCTCCTCCTCCTCATCCTCCTCCTCCTCCTCCTCCTCCTCCTCATCATCATCATCATCATCATCAGTGAATCAAAGAGGGAATTTAGTTTAAGTGGCGTAAAGTTTCTTTTAACTTCCAGTGTTTCTTTTGATATGAATCGGTGTGACTGCAGTGCGGTGCGTGTAGTTTTTAAACAGCACAATGTGCCTAAAATAGCAGCTTTCCTCAGCGTCCTGCAGCCCTCCACAACAGCCTCCTGCATATGAGTCACAGTCTGTGCCGCTCTACCTGAGGGTTTCATAAAGATGATTCTCCTTTGGGATGAAACCTGCATGCATCTATTTCCTCTTCCTGCGCCGCAGCTAATGTGAAACTAGAGCTGTGGTTTATGTCTTTCTCCAGCAGTTCTGGGAGCCTCACTGAGGTTTTTTTTTTTTTGGCAGGTTGGCAGGCACCTCAGGCAGTTTATATTCATACAACGTCTAGTCATAGATTGAAATAAATCTTTTTCTAATCGTCTTTTTTTGAAAATGGAGGACATGGTGGAACATAATGGCTTTGACTGTGCAGAAAGCTCCAGTTATTTCTCTCCAGGGTAATCTTTGCTCTCATTTTCTCTTTTGTTAGTGTGGAAACATTTATTCTGCAATTTTTACCTTTGAACATCACTGATGAGCGGCCCATCATGTATAATGTTACTGCATGTCCTGTATATTATTATTAATATTGTTGGCTGCGCATTTCATTGTGTTCAAAGCTGACAAGGTCAAATAAATAAACTTTAATGCGTCCTATGGGGGAATTTCAGTGATGCTGAAGCTGAATATATCCTGAAAATTACAACTGAGGATGTGGAGATGGAATTAGTTCAGAACAATAGGAAAGTGATAAAGACTAAAATTTATATTAGAATCTGGCTGCTAGGAATAATGTGCAGTTATTTACGGCGCCACTGTGCGCACATGCAGATCCGCAGCCGTCTTCATTCAGACTCATATTTTACTGGTTTACAGTATATGACCATTCATATAGGAGACATTGCGCTGGCTGCTGTCAGGGTGAACACAGTTACTGAGCGGCAGGTTCATGGCGACATAGCTCATTGATCAACAATTATTTGGGTTTATTCATCACAGCCCAGAAGTGAAGTCCCGCAGGTCTGCAGGTGGTGCAGGTGGTGCAGGTGGTGCAGGTGGCGGTTAGCGACCTGGCAGCGAGGCAGCTGCCTGCAGCTCTGGACAAACTGGAACCAGGCCAGCTCCACTGCAGCGCTGTTGGCACGGCCAGATTGACCTGTTAGGGTTAAGACATGGGGGCAGAACTTTGTTATTGGCCCCTATTGACTCCTGTTCATGGCAGTTTCAGTGTTTCTCTTATTCTGGAATAATTTCACCTGGCCCCAGGTTTTCTGTGTTAATTACTCTGAAGCAGTTTGATTAAACACACTTTTATTTGGGAATATGGACTGTGTGAGCGCAGTGTGATTAAAACATTTTCTTAAACCTAGATTTGGACACATTCACTAAAACCTTCAACATGGCTTCAAAAAATCAACATCCAAGCTCAATGAAGGGGCGGGGCTTACCCTGTTGCTATGGATTACAAGATGTTTCAGTAATGAACTGACTCATTACTGACTGTGCACAGTGACAGCTGACCGGTCTGTGTCAGTGAATGTGAAGGGACATTTTCAACAATACACAGAATGGCCGAGCACAAATGAAATCAAATTGAATTGACACAGAGATTTTATTCAGTGTCACAGATTTCATACATTAAACAGTAAAATACTGGCTCGTCCAGTAGGTTGTATTTTAAGGTAGTTTTTTTTACAACTGACAAAACAAGTCTTCATCCTTTAATAGGGTAATTCTACATATAGTGGCCATTTCACAGCCTGATCTGGCGATGGCCATGAAACGACCTTCATTTATTCAACTTTTCAGAAACTTGATGAACTGTTGAAGAAACATTTGGGTCAGAAACGAGTATTTTTGGTTTGATGAATAATTCTGACAGATGGCTGTGATGTTCTGTGATATTCCTCTCATCAGCGCTGCAAACTGTGTTTTCCAGCGTCAGTAATGGAGAGATATGCAAACCATCTCCTCTGGTGTCGGTGAGATGACTGCGTTCCTGATTAACGCGCTGCAATCAAATATATGCTTTTTCATGCATCACTGACACGACGAGGTGTGTTACCTGCAGCCGCCGACTGCTGGGTGGACTACACCTCTACCTTCTCTCAGTGCTCAAAAAAGCTGTAATTTACTCTTAAACCAGAAACACACAGAATGTTTGGTTGGTAAACACAGTCCGTCAGACAGAAGCCGGAGTAAGAACAGAAACGACAGGTTTGCGGTGGCGTTCCTGCAGCCTCCGCTAACTCTGAACCAACTTCCTGCCTGGGATCCAAAACAAACATCCCTCCACACCTCATACAGCACACGCCTGTGAAGCGAAGTATGAAGGTGTGTGTGCGTGTGTGTGTTTCCTTCTCTCTGATGTGCTTCCTGCATGGGCTCATATAGGACATCCCTCCCAGGTCATTCGGCTGTGAAAGAAGCGACAGTCTTGTCCGTTGGAGAGATTCTCAGCGTGTTTTCATTTAACGTGACACCGGAGACTTCTCACCACATTAAAGCGTTACTTTGCTGTGGGGAGCGTCCTGTGTGGGTCCCTGGGAGGAAACACTGGACCTCTGCTGACAGTGAGGGGCCGTCTAGTGTTACTGTGTGACTTGGCTCTTATTGGGCAAAGATATTGACGCTGACACAATAAAAGAATATTTAGTGGAACTCAATAAACAAATCCAGCAAAAATCTTGAAACTACTCCAGGTTGTGTGGGATGTGTATCCTCAGGGATAAAGGTAACATGAGGTCAAAGTAGCTTCAGTACATCAGCCCATATGCTGAGATTAATGCACAAAGTTTGCTTTCTCAGACACTGCTTCAAAAATGTGCTATCAGCAGTCCCTTAGAGCACAGGTCCTAAATTATTTAAGTATTACATTTGTAAATTATTCATTTTGATGTCATTACTTTGATAAAAATTCTTCACATCTCCCACCACATAATGACATTAAGGCTGGCACTTGACCTCATGTGCTGCCCCTCATCGCAGAATCTCAGGAAGTCACAGGAGTTTTCCCGTCCGACCCAAAGTTCTGTAAGTTGCTGGAAGAGGCTGCAGGTTGAAGGTCGAAGGTTGTTGTCTTGGAAATACAGGAGCTGTTTGTGCTGAGAAGAATCCATTAAACATGAACTTCAGACAAACTACTGAGAGCACATACAGTGGATATATCAGTGCTTGTCAGCCACTGTAACTTTGTGAAGGACTGAAAGTGTGTGTGAGGTGTTTCTTTCTTGCAAAGATGCAACAGCAGGATGAAAGATTGTCAAAGCGCGGTAAATCTGTCTTGTAAGGACACCGAAATGTCTTTTTCAGTTTGGAGAAACACATCTCTCCGAGGGTGGATTCTCTTGTGTTCCTGAAGAACAAATTACGGAGGGAGTTCGAAGGCAGAAAATGACATAAGATTTTGACTTACAGCTTCATCACAAAGAATAAACACATTTACTAGCAAGGTACACAACATTTTTTCTCTTATTTCTGAGAAGGATAGATGTCATAATTCCCTGTGTCACTACATGTTGAAGACCTATAGGATACCTGGGAGATGTATGTATGTGGGGTTGTGGGTTGTGGGTGAGGTTTTCTCCTCCCAGCTCTTCATTCGTTACAATCCCAGTGATTCAAAAAGTGGTTTTCAGCCCAGCTAGTGGCGTAGCTGCAGGAATGTTAATTTAGGCTTGGTGGTCGGTCCCCCACTTTGGTCCAAACTGTAATACGTCAACAACTATTGGTCGGATTGCTATGAAATTAAATGTGGATATTCGTGATCTGCAGAGGATGGAGCCGAAGGACTTTGGTGAATCTCTAGTGTCATAATCAGGTCAGAATTTAAATTGATATAATATTAAAATTGCAAATGTTAGCATGCTAACTCACTAAACTAATCTGGCTTTCAGCTCTGTGTTAAAACAGCAGGAGCCGTGTCGCTGCAGGTGCTGTGATCCAGGAAGTCCAGTTTGACAAACAGGTCCATGATTTTGAACCTTTAGAAGTGTTTATATGCTGACGTGAAGTGACTCCGCTGTGCGTCCCTGTGTGTGTGTGTGTGTGTGTGTGTGTGTGTGTGTTGGAGTGGGAACAACGAGCGCTCCCATGTCCTCCCAAGTGCTCCTGAATGTCACATCCTATCTGCAGCCCGTCCCCGAGGCACAAATGGACACTCCATCCACTTGTCAGGTGATTAATCTCCCTCCCCTCTCCCCCTTATCTCCTCTCCATCTCGTATTCACTCTGTACACACAGCTTCTTCAGAGGACCATCACACGTACATACACACACTTATCCTTACGACACTCCCTCTCCCAGTTTCCTCCCAGTGAAGATCGATGAGGAAGTCGTTATTCAGCACATTAATATAGAAGGAGGGGGGGAGGTTTTTTTATGGTATGAGTGTTCTGTTTGTCAGGATCGTCAGGATTCCTCTGAGAGACGGTGAAGTTGCAGCTCACAGAAAGACGAGTGGACAGATGAAATCTCAGCTGATTCCTCGTGTGTGTGTGTGTGTGTGTGTGTGTGGATGGAGCAGAAACACCTCTGGTGGCTCAGGGATATTCTGGGAAGCTGTGTTACGGTGCTAATGGGCTTCTAGAGGCAGAACATGTCAAGGCTGATGCTTTTGTGTGACCACTGGGCTCTCGCGCTGCTGAATGCTGATCAGTGATGGGAGGGCTGAGGCGAGCGCACAGAGAGACAGAGGATGAGACAGCAGTTGCGTGCACATGACATACCTGTCCACATTAAGAGCGTACACTAAAGCGCACGCACGCACGCACTGAAAGAGCCATCTAGCAATAAGGCAAACGCGTCATGTCTGCCTATCCTCGGATCTGCAGTGCTCTTGCCTCACCTCTTGTCCTCCATAAAAGCGAGCCATTGGATTGTAAAGTGGTGGGGTTATTTCTGTCAAGGGCCGGTGCTGCGCATTAACTGTCTCCTCTTCCTGGCACTTCTGAAGAGCAGAAACCCTCCATTTTCCACAGCCCTGCTGAAACATTTAGCCCTTCTGTCTGAGCTTGGAAAGGCAAAGTGCGTTTAATGAGACATGCCTTGCCATCTCCATCTTGTAACTCCCAATTGAGGAGACAATGAAATTTCATTGGCCCGTGCAGTGTAATCCCCGACTTCCTTAATGTAATTGGAAATCAAAGAGTCTCCCTCAGACCGGCCCATTATTACTCAAAGCAGCTGGATGCAGGTTTTCTTGTGTTGGTGTGGTTATTGGTCTCCATCAGGCTCAGGTTGTGGACCATTTATTGTGAGAAACCAATAAAGTTTCTTTATGACGGAGCTGGGCAGTGGAACATGTGCAGCACTGCCTGTAGCCTTTAGTTTTATCAGCGTTGTAACACTTGTATGGTCATATTAACGGCGGCTCCAGGCCACTCACTTACTGCCGTGGGATTAAATGGTGGTTGTGGGTCAAGTCTGCCAGTTCCCTGTATTAATTATGATTGTGTTGTAAAAGTTGTGTCTTTGTGCCTCAGTGCACCTGAAGTCACAATATCCTGAGAGGATTACCTTCCTAAGAGATGAAGACAAGTCAGTCCGTCTCTTTCAGCCTCCTGCTGGAATAAAAGTGTTTTTTTTTTCTCAACCACTTATTTCCACATAATTACAATCTGTTTAGGAAGAATCACTGAAAGGACCAGTGCTGTTTTTTTAAATTAACTTGCGCTCAGAGAAACACAAATACAGTCGAGGAAAAAAGGCCTCAGAAATCTTTTCTGTATTGTTTGTAAGTAAAACGTGTGATGACACACACACACACACACACACACACACACACACACTGCCGGGAGCTGATTAATTGAGACACCGTGAATTGAAATGTTGGTTGTTTTCTGTAAAAATAGCTGTGTAGGGCTCCAGTAGCCTTTATTAGTCTCTGGGGCTGTGTCTAAATGGCACGCACGCAGAAAATGTCATGTGTATAAATGTATTACTGCTCGCAGATAATTAAGAGACTGAAAAAATAGACAGAATACACAAGTAGCAGATGGATTTACAGCTTATATGGACATATTTAGATTTACAACCAATTACAGCAATCTTCATTTTTATGCTAATCATCAACATCAGAACTGAATTCAGCTGACCACAACATTACGACGTTTATTTTATTGTTTAGTAAAAGTAAAACCTTATAGAACTGAACACTGCCGCCTCCCCTCCCCCTCCCCTCCCCTATAGGAGACTTGATGTACCTTTAATGTGTCACAGAGAAATGAGAACAGCGGGGTGGGAGGTAGGATGCACACTGGGAGCCCAGGAGGCACGCCAAGATCAAGCTGCGGAGAGAGAGGAGACATTCCTGTGCATACATGAATATCATTCCAGCAGGAGAGACGGGAGAACAAAGAGCACAGAAGTTAATGGCTTTCTGTATCTTCAAGTGCGTCGCTGCGTCTTCTCCACATTCAAAACAAGGGAAGGACGTATTGTTATCCGTGTCGAAAAATAAAGTTGGGAATCAGCTCTTTCTGCTATCTAATTATTGTCCAGCTGAAAACAACTTCACTGTTTTACACCAAACTCCATTCAAACCTTGGATGTGTGTGCTGATACCTGATAGCAGGTGTCGTGTACGGAGAGCAGGCAGAAATAAAATGACACTCTGGAGAAACATAAAAACTATAAACATAAAAATTCCCATAGTCCATCCATCCATTAGTTATACTGCTCATCAGGTGGCCAGTCTATCACAGGGCTGATACCTGGAGACAAACAACCAGTCACGCTCTCACACTGAGCTCTAACCTAACGTACATGTCCTTGGACTGCGGGAGGAAGCCAGAGAACCCAGAGGGAACCCAGAACATGCAGACTCCTAACAGAAAGGCCCCAGACCCGGGTTCGAACCCAGAACCTTCTCATTCTGCTAACCACTGCACCACCGTGCCGCCCTCCATCCCATAGTGGTTGAGATATATTTCAGACTGGACCAAAGTGACTGAGCAGCACTGTCGTCTCTACAGCCGCTTGAAGCTGAGTTGCACTACGGTGTTTGCAGAGAACTTCAGCTGTTGTGCCCAAGAGTTTCTCTGTCTGCTGTCTCACACTGAAGCCATGACGAATGTGACCAGACTGTGCACTGCTGAGTGCCGAGGGTCTCTGTGCTGAATACTGATGATGTTTGAGGTGGAAATGAAGTCAAATGAAACCTATAGGAGTTGTTCTTATTCTGCACATGTTCCTTCCTCGCTTAATTGTTATAGTTAAGGTGCCCTTGTGCAAGGCACTCTGCTCTCTGCAGTTCTCAACGAGCCGACGTGTCACCCAGATGTGAATGTGTGTGAGCTGTTACATTAAGAACACACACGTTCAGCAAACCTGGACAAATAAAGGTCAAAAGAATAATCATTAGTCATTGCTTCCAACATCACGACACTTCAATATTCCCCCCCCCCCCCCCCCTTTACCAAACAACCCCCAACCAGCTAATTAAATCTTCTGTCAGGCATGGAAATCGCTCTGCTTTCATCCTCCCTCCGTTCACGTCAGTCATGTCAGGGACATGCATAATGACACGTGTTTTAGGGCTGTAATTCCCTCGTGCATGTTAGACATCTCTCTCCGATCGCCCCCGCCTGCATGCTAATCACCCATGTGGCGCTGTTTTCTGACTGCGTTGCTGTGTTGCTCTTAGTCCGGGACACACACTTTTTAAAATGTGTCGAGGAGGATGTGTGGCAGCTTTATTGAAGCTGGAGAGCCAGTTTGAGAGGCTGTGCAGATCAAACAGCGCCACAGAGGCACACAGGTTGTGGGAAACACACACACGCACGCACACACACGCACGCACGCACGCACACACACACACACACACACACGCGCACACACTCTCTCACATACTTTCAAACTCAGCTGCCACTTGTCCAGGAATGTGCACTTTCCCAGGAGTCTTTGCAAGAGCAGAGCAACAGGGCAGCTTAGCTCTGATGAGAGTGAAAATCCAGCCAAAGCTCTGACAGGACGTCGTACAAAGAACCAAACTTCCTCACAGCTGGTGAATTAAATAAGCCGCCTGCTTGTTCAGATTACCAGTATGGATACATTCATACAAACAGGAAAACTGTGAATGAATCTTGTCACTTGTTCAAGTCCTTCCCCTGCCTGTGTTTTGCTCCTCTTGCTCGCAGCGTGTGTGTGTGTGTATGTGTGTGTGTGTGTGTGTGTGTGTGTGTGTGTGTATGTGTGTGTGATTAAGCGAAGATGTAATGAAAAGGGACAGTGGCCTGTTGTTTGGCCATGCAGTGCTGTTTTCCAGCTGAGATAGCCATTAACTTGTTAGCAGGATTGGCTGTGAGATTATAAAACCTGACCTGACCAAAACACACACTTTTGGGTTTGGGTTTGGGGGGGGGGTCAAAGGAGGGTAAATATGTACATTTGTCTGCGGCTACATGACGGCAGCTATCCACAGAAGAAGGAACTGATGTGCAGCTGTTGTCAATCAGCGCTGTGCTCGGTCTATTTTAGTGAATAAATGGAGCTGAAATTAAATTGTTGTGTGTGTGTGTGTGTGTTTCTTCCTCAGACCAGTGCAGTGCTGTGTTCTGGCGGCTGTGCTCTGCTGGCTGTCAGCTCCCTGTTGGCCATCATCACCATCTTCCTGCCCAGCGGAGGATGTGAGAGGAGGATCTGCACCCTGGCTGGATACATGCAGATGGCTGCAGGTCGGTACAGCTGTGAAGACACAGCAGGTTGCACACACTCATACTAGATAAGATAAAGTCCTGCAACGGTTTAAAATATATCATTTCAGTAACTCGACATCCTTCACTATCTTTCACCATCATGGCCGCTGTGCAACAAGCGCTGATAGTGCTGCCTGTTACCAGAACTGTAAAAAAAGAGGAGCTGACTTTGTTACCCATCAGTCAAACAAAAAAAAAGGAGAAACAAAAGAAACAGATCAAATACCATTGCTGCTAGGCAACCGGAGCCTGCATGGCACTTGTAGGGGTGAATTGGTGAAGGGAAGGCGAGGATAGATTTAGAGCCTGCTGTAAAAAGACAATTACGCCTCCTTAACACAGGTCATTGGTTCAGGGCTACATGTGGCTTATCAGGCCGCCGCTTTCACTCCAACAGAGAAGAAGTCTCGTAAACAAAGTGCGGTCTTGTCAGTGGTTAGGCTTTAAAAACCCCATAATGCAGCGCAGCTCATGTCACTGCTCAGTGCCGGCCTTCACTCTCCCGCCTTGTGCATCGGACCATTGTAATGGCATTTGGTACAAATGTGCAGCATTTTACTGTCGCTGTATGAGAGGATGCTTCATGTGCGCTTCACTTACAGCAACATACAGTCTTTTCTTGCAAAAGCCAGTTCCTATTGTGCTTTTACCGAATATATGCACTGATGAAATAAGAAAAATAAGATGTAATATCGTGTACAAATTATGTCTTTTCTTAATTAGCAAGCCTCTTGAACTAATACATCCAAAATGGAATTTTGCCTGGAATAAATTCCTGCAGAATTAGTGAGCTTCTCAAGAGTCTCACTTGTACTTTGTGTTAAGTGCTAATCAGCAAATATTAGCATGCTAACACACCAATCTAAATCAGTGAACTTGTTAAATATAATACCTAGCATTGCCATTGTGAGCATGTTAGCATGCTGATATTAGCATTGCACAGCCTCATAGAGCTGCTAGCATAGCTGCAGGTCTTTTCTGAAGCCCTTCCAGCGCTGACCTTCTAGCATACCGTTTTGATTTAGTAAGTCTGAAGCCTCTTCATCTGCACACTCTGTTCTTCAGATCAACTGATCCGCAAACCCTTAATTGTTATTTTCTTCCCCCCTCTCTCATTTATTTAGCATCAGCAGCAATTACGTAGCCTCTATCCTTGAGAATATTGAGTAGCTAATTTAAATCTCTGCATGTGGCATTTAACTAAGCGTAATTAGAGGCTGAATTCATTGAGCAGGTTAAATCTTTATTGGCAGAGCTGGAACTTTCACAGGGTCTGGTTAATGTTGTGTTTGAAGTGGTACTTATTGCTTACAGCCAGACGCTCATACTTCTCTGTCTGACTCCAGGATCAGATCAATGTTGCTTTGGGAAGATGAGAAGGAGTTTGTGGCAAAGCAGAGCCTGTTTTTGTGAGTGTGTGTGTGTGTGTGTGTGTGTGTGTATGTGTGCATCCATGTGCTAAATCCTTGTTTATTGTGTCTTTCATTGCGACAGACTTTGCTAAATAACAATGCGAAGTGAGGAACCGGGCCTTTGTTCCGTTTCCAGGTCGACTCTTGTCTAGATAGACAGAGGTTTCACAGAGAGCCCACAAAGCCCTGAGGAGGGTAGATCAGAAGAGTGTTTGTTTTCCCCAGCATTGTAAGTACGTCTGTGTGTGCGTGTGCGTGTGTGTGTGCGTGTGTGTTGAGAGGGTGATATCAAAGTGAGCTGATAAACTGAAACAAGCAGATTAAGAACAATGGTTTTCTTTGTGGTGTGCATACCATCAGTGTTGTTTTTGAAGATTTGTGTTTTCTAGCAGATTGGGAGAAATGAACTGCTGACGAGACGCTGCTTGTCAACTTTCCCTTTGCAGATAGAAGTGATGCCTGTTTTGATCCCCATGTTTTCTACAGTATCTGACAGGCAAAGGAGACGTCTGTGTGTGTGTGTGTGTATGTGTGTGTGTGTGATGTTGTGTTACTCATGGGGGATAAAAGTCATTGAGAAGATGAAAATGATAAAACAGAGGTTAGCATTTTGCTGATCATTACTATGAGGTTGAAGATTAGAATAAGATAAGAATATGTAACGTCGCGGGAGAAGCTCAGGGTTTAAGTGTTTTGAGAGTTTTCTTCTGACGACTGAAGGAAGACAAGGTAAACCAATGAGATGTCAGATATGAAGGGAAGGATGAGTTTATTTAATGGCAATGCAAAAAACTTTATTGTTATTTCTGTCATGTAGCTCGTCACATGAAAAACTGGCAGTAGGTGAAAAGATACAATTTTTATTTTATTAGACATGAAGCTTAATTACAGTTGTGGAGTTCACAACTTTAGTCTGTTGCACTTTTGATGATGTTGGACAATAAACCAAAGTCATGTGCTACATTACATCCTGCAGGATTCAGCTAGTCACTGGTTCAACATCTCCTCCACATCAGTGACGTAAAAACAATCTATTATTATTATTTTTCACAAAACACTTAAATTAAATAGTTAAAAATGAAAATAACATTGCAAAACAATGAATCTATGAATATGCAATAACAGTTTGTTTTAAGTTCACTTCACTGAAAAGTATATGTTGCATATTTGACGATGATTAGTGATAAGATCTAAAACTGCAGTAATGTAAGTGTGTTTGTATATAGTATGTCCATGTGCATGTTCAGTCTGTTGCAAATTTACCTCGTGCACACTCTGTCTCTGCCTGATGCTGGGGTATTATGTCATTTCCCACTATCACCATTTAGAGTTAATTAAAGTTAAAGCAGGCGGTGCCTTCTCCAAACATCTGCACACTC
Source organism: Seriola lalandi dorsalis (assembly GCF_002814215.2). Lineage (NCBI taxonomy): Eukaryota > Metazoa > Chordata > Actinopteri > Carangiformes > Carangidae > Seriola > Seriola lalandi. The sequence continues at coordinate 2,114,184 of NW_019525134.1, read as the reverse complement.
CTCACTAACAATATGTGGACATTATTCACACAGAGAATCTGCACTCATAACTAAGACTCACGACGGCGTTAACCAGAGGCTGAATCATTTTAACTCCTCCTGTAGACAGTGGCCATGTTCAGCCTCCTCCAGGACAGACACGGGCTGTTTTCCTTTTACGACGACATCTGCTGTATCACTGTTACACGGCGAGATCGTAGGAGGAACAACCAGGAATGTTTGCACGTCCACTTAGTAGCAGAACCGTGCAGCCTTATGACCTCACATATTAACAATCCTGTCATGTCTTGCTCCATAAACACACAGGCGCTCGCACACAGCCGAGGGCCGGGTCGAACCAGGAAAAGCCTTTTTTTTCGAGATAAACCTGCCCGGCTCCTTCCTTTCTCAGCCCAGCGGTCCCATGGGGGAAGTCCAGAATTAGATGTGAACTTGCAGAGCCTCCGTCGGTTCAGCTCGGCACTCCATCCAGTGGGTTAGCTGCTGCGCCCGCCGCCATCAATGTTTTACGCTCAGAGAGAGGGAGGCTGAACATTTCTGTGAGCTAAGGCGGCGAGCTTTTTCCTCTGTCATGCATATTTCATCGGCCTGTTCTTCTCAGTGGTCAGGATCTATCGGGTCGGACGGCTCTTTGGTCAGGCGGCGTGTACTGTGTGCGGGGAGAGAGGACATCCTCACAGACGCATAAATTTAAGTTTATTTTATTTTCTGTTTTGCTAATGTTCCATCTGCTCAGAGTCGCAGCAACTTTACTACCTTCCTTCTTGCTGGTAATTTCAGTTTATTTCTCAGACTCATCCGCTGACAGAAGCAGCTGAAGACCACCCTGGGGTTTCACTGTGCAACAACGCTCAGGCAGATTCTCACAGTGCAGTTATCTGTTCGGGGCTGGAAAACATGTCACACTCTGCTGAGCGCACAAGCACCCACTGCACATACACGCTTAATCTAAAGCTGTTTTCCTGCAGGGTTACAGTCATATCAACATATAGAGATCATTTACGTGGTGTGCTTACATGAAATTATCCTGAATGTTTTTATTTGCCGCATTGATTGCCTGTTGTTTTCTCTTTTTTTTATTGATTTGACTGCGAGTGAGTGGTGTTCCAGTTCAGAAAGATGTTTTTAAGTGGTTCTGCGGGAGTTTCATGGGTTGAGGACTTGAAAGGGATCCGCCTGAAGGTCTGTTTTTCTGCTCTTGAAAGAAATATGAACCTTTTAGTGTTCTTTTTTTTTCTTACCTGTACAGTCAGAGATGTTTGTGTTGCTCCTTCTGAAGCAGCAGCAGCAGCAGCAGCAGCAGCTTGAGGTTTTTCATTGTTACATGGAGAGATAAAAGGAGAGGAATGGCACTCAGCAATAAATAGGGAACCACACATGAAATCCTGCTTCACTTTGAGCGCAGAATTTGGCAGAACTGTTAACATATGAGAAGTATGTAACTCCTCACGGTCCGGGAGTAATTTATTTTATAACAATTTAAGAAATATAATGTGCTGCAGCATGAAAATGTTCTTGTTTTTCCCAAGATGGAAAGATCTTATCGCACTGCTTGAACCTCGAGATGTCACACATTCAGTAAAGAGTGCTACAGTTTCCCAAACTGAAAGCACAACTAGATAACTGAAGAAACATTTTTAAATAATGTTTTAGATAACTGAATTGTGTAAATGTTTTCTTGGTTGAAAAGCCGGATATGTTATTTTATCATAAAGGGAGTAGTGCTTTGAATAAAGCCTTATGAAGTGACGTAGACCTCAACATGTTTGGGGAAAGCTGCCACTTATTGTAATATTTTCAACCCAACTCTTTTGGCTTCATACCTTCAAAACAAAGAAAGATCATCAAATGATTCCTCTGAACCGTGGGCAGTTGTCTTTATCTTTCATCTTTTGACATTTGATAATTTGAATAATTAGCAGCATGTCTCCAGGGATGGGGATGTTAACATTTTGCTAATTTGAAATAAGAAGGTGAACGTGGCGAATATACCGACAGAACTTTAGTATTTTAGCATTGTCACCGTAAGCATGTAAACATCCTGACGTTAGCATTTAGCTGAAGTGCAGCCTCACAGAGCTGCTTGCATGGCTGTTGTTACAAAGGTCAACAGATAAAACATCCAGTGTTTCACAGAGAATTGTCTAAAAACATTAGTATTTTGTGACCCTCGGCGGGTCCTGACCCACATATTGGGAAACACTGATTTAGAGAAATATTTGATGTATGGTTCTGAGTGTTGAGAGGCAGGGTTAGCTGCTAGAGGGCACAAACTAGCCTCTTGTAACAACTAGTCCATTCTTCTGGTATCTGCAGATATTTAGTTTTAGCCTCAGGACCGTATTTAAATCAGAGCCGTGACACTTCGGCTGCTCTTGGCACCGAATGAACCAATTTTACAGTCGTAGCAGAATGAATGAAACGATTCTGCGAAGGAATGTTATCGTTTGCACGGTGCAGCAACTTTTGGCTTAAGAAGGTTTCTAATTTGGAGCTGAACTCCATCCAACCCTGTGAATATTTCCCTTTGTAGATTCCCCCTGTGCAACCCTCTGAAACTGTGCCCTCTTATCTGCATCCTCATCACAGAGTCCTTCAGTGTTTTCATCCCGACCCCGGCTGCTCGGGGAAGGAGAGGGAGTTTGTGTTGCTGTGTATGTGTGCTCCCTCGCCCACATATACATGTACTCTCTCACATCCAGTTTCATTGTGCTGATGCTGAGGAAGCCCGGCCTGCTGTGTCAGCGTTCCCTTGGGCAAAGCTGCTGTGCACATGTCCTCCGAAGCTTGGCGATGAAAATAGGAAGTTGCTTTGATCAAAGCACCTGCTGTGTTATTCCAGTGCTGCTGTCGCCGCCGGAGCCCGTGTGGTACCTGTGCCAGCTGTCAATCATCTCTCCGATACAGATGAATACATTTTCCTTATCAGGCGGGATTAGAGCGGCAGAACGTGTCCCTCCGACAATTAAATTACACTTCTTTCATCAGGGAGGATGATTGGACCATTATTCATATCACCATTAGTATTCTGAGAGTTCTGCCTTGAATAAAGTGTCGGGCCGAGCGAGAGAACTTTTCTTAGAGAGCAAACATCACCAAAACATTGTTTGATTATCTCTGCCATCTTTGAACTCCTTCCAGCTGCCTGCGGGCCACGATGCAGCCGTTTCTGTCCAGTTTTAAACTTTTCAGTGAATCAATGCTCCTTTTTCTGACCCGTCACTCCTCCATCTTCCATCCGATTTTTTTCTTTCATCCGTTTCTCTTAACTCCTCTCTGCCTCGCAGAGTATTCCCCACAAGCACATCTTTACTGCAATCAGAGCCCCAAACCTCCTTTTGCTTTTTTTTTTTTTTTTTGTCGATCACTGATATTTCATTCTGTTTCATCATGAGTCGGCCGGCTGCGGCTCCCGCACACCTCCAAAGTACGTTTTTACAGGGAGAACTTGTTCAGCGCCGAATCACACTGATCTCCCAAAGAATTCAAAGACAGAGAAGTCGATCAGCTTCAACACACCAGAGCCTGCTGTGCTTGGTGTGTGTGTGTGTGTGTGTGTGTGTGTGTGCATGCTGACAGAACATGACCCAGTTAAGGTGCAGTGTGATGCCGACATTGTAACCTCTTCACCTGTGCCTCACAGCGAGCTGACAATAGACATTAATCACAGATGTGCGTCCTGTCAATCAGAGCTGACTGTGTGTGTGTGTGTGTGTGTGTGTGTGTGTGTGTGTGTCTGTGTCACTTTTGTATAATCAGAGCTGCATTTTGCTCTTGCTGTTGACAGTAATGTGATTGGTCACATCTCACCATCGCTGCCTCCTACACACACACACACACACACACACACACACACATACGCAGGAATCTGAACATTTTCTCTGGGTTTCTGCTCCACTTTTACAGATCTCATTAATTAAATAGGACGGGAGCAGATTTACAGAGAATCATTAATATTTACTGGAGAAACACGACGCAGCCACTTCATCTGCAAACTTGACAAAGCATTTACAAACATACGACAAGTTTGATTCATTCATGAACATGTTTTGCTGCTGTGTTACAGCATCTTTCATTTTTGCAAATGTTCCCAAATGGATAAACGGAGCCTAATGTCTACTTATGAATCAAAGCCTGCGTGTGTGTGTTTGTGTATTTGTGTATGCTAAGCTTGGTCATTGGTCAAATCTGATGTCTCACTGTAATTATGAGCACAGCGGCGCTCGGCTCTGCTCACTCACTGATACATTACCCACAAAAAAACCACAGTAATTGGTCCACCAGTCAGTGAGAGCCGGGCTGTAATTAAGACTGAACTTTCATCCTGTCCAATTCATCCATTTTCTTTTAATTCACTGGAGAGCTCTCATATAGACGTCTGAGATCAACAGTTTTTTTTTTTTTAAAATCTGTCTTTAATGTTGCCTTTTGAAAGTGCATCTGCGCTTTGATATTTTCCTCATCATCAAATGTGAAGAGGCAAGAATAGCAGTGTGTGTTTCAGAGATTTCCCCTCTGATATTCATGTTCTTTACAATATTAATTAACCTTCCTTATCTTCTGTATATGCTGGAAAGCCTTTGATTATCTCTGCTTCTGCACACTCATTTGTAACACACACACACACACACACATACACACACACACACACTGAAACTGTCCTAGCGTGTGGTTTCGCCTTCGCAAGCAACAAATGACATGTTGACATACGGAGGAGAGGAGGAAGATGAACAGAGGCAGGTTGAGACGAGAGGAGTGGGAATCGTGGCACTTTATTTTTTTAGTTCTTCATATTTGTTCTGGTGGATCGACTCCGTCCGCTCACTTCTGTCAGACGGAGAGAACCAGCCCAGGGTCCAAAACATGTTCGGCTGCTTCTTATTCCTCTCCTGTCTCTTCCTGCGCCTCCATCATTCTGGCATGAAAACCCTCACACACACACACACACACACACACACACACACACACACACACACACACTCAAAGAACCAGTGGCTATGCATATTGCATGAGTCCTCCACCTCTGAAGGCCTCTCTGCTTTTTTCATTTTGCGACTTACAGCAGAGATGATGAGGTGGAAACCAGATCCAGCACTTAAGGGCTGTTTCCTTCCTTTACTGCAGAAATGAGAATCTGCTGTTTGTGGGAAACCTGTGACTTGATGTTGTGATCTTCAGTTTTAAGACAACAGTGTAATTTGTAAATATCTTTGTGTTATAAATATTTGACACCTGGAAAATAATGAAATCCACTGCCTGATCTGCTGTTGTCTACATTTCCTCCTTGGCGTCGCTCTGCGTGTCTTCACCCTGGCTTCACAGAGGAGGCTCTGCATGTTGGTGGGGATTTTTCTCTTCCTTTTTTGTGTCTTAAATGATTTTTGATAAAACAATATCTGAGGTTCAGTTGAATCCAGCAAAATAGAGACTTAAGCAGAGGTCACAACGCAAAACAGGTGGTGCCAGAAGCTTGTTGATGCACTTCTCACAGGGTCAGCTGGCGAGCTGCTGTAGCTGGCGAGCTAACTGCTAACTCGCCGGGCGAGCGCCTGTCAGTCACAATAGCTGCCACAGCTGTTCAATAAAAGGTTAATGAAGAGGGGAAATAAATCTCTCAACGCATTTGTCTGCTAACCATTTCTCGTTTGTTGAACAGTTTCTACTCTGATATATTAAATAAATCAAAATACATAAATGAATATTGATTTTGGACGTTGGCTCTCTGTTCCGTCAAAGGTCGCGCTGTCAAGACGGCTTGCTATTGGTCAGTGGCACAAAAGTACAGGTCAAAGTTCACCGAACGTGAAAAATTTACATTGTTTCACCCTCGTGGCTGAATGCACTGATTGCTGCCGCCTGACAGTCCTGGTCATAACTCAAGTCTTAAAAGTCTGACTGCACAGTGAACACAACTGTTGGCTGGAGCTGTGTGCACCTGTGCTAACACTCAGGTGTGTGCCCCGCCTGTTTAACTAGGTATTACTGAATATCAACAGATGTAGATGGTTTCTTGTCACAGTCATGCTGGCTGTGTGTGTGTGTGTGTGTGTGTGTGTGTGTGTGTGTGTGTGTGTGTGTGTGTGTGTGTGTGTGTGTCTTCCAGGAATTCCCACTAGTGCCTGTGATGAGAACAAGAGTCTGGATGACTCATTGTTGTGTCTGTGTCTGTTGGATTGCAGCTGTTTTAGTGCTCCACACTGGGCCCTCAGCTGTAGACACACACACTTGGATGAGCGAGTGTGTGTGTGTTTGTGTGTGTGTGTTTATGCGAGCTTTCCTTTCAGTTTCATTTCTCTTTTGTCATTTCATCCTCTCCCCTCGCTCTCAGTGATTGATCCTCTGCTCAGAGGCTTCTCCTGAGTGCGTGGTGATGAGTGAAAGCTTGTCCCGCGCTGCCGTGTTTCTGTTTGTGCCATCTGTGTTGTTGGGAATACGTTTTTGTTGGCAATATGAAGGCTACCTGTCACACACGCACACACACACACACACACACACACACACACACACACACACACACACACACACACACACACACACACAGACCGTGATTGATTAGACCGTGCTGCTCAATTGCTATTGCTTTGCTTGTGTTTCTGACTTTCTCATTTGCATGAATGAATAAGTGAATGTGTTGCTCTGCTAAGTGAATTAAAAATGCTGCATCTGAGGATGGTGTGTAGGTGTGTACATGCATTTATGCTGACAAACCTTGAATTGTGAATTCCTGTACACACTCTGTATGTCGAGAAACAATAGGGATGAAACAGATTTCAACTCAATTCTACGTCTTGAAGGTTTTATCAGAATCTGTCCGCTGACACCTTCACCGCCACGCAGGGAGAAAACAACACTCTGAATGATCCTCTACAGGAAAAGGGATTTTGGGAAACAGGCTTGTTTGCTTTCTTGCTGAGAGTTAGATGAGAAGATCAATACCACTCTTATGTCTCTTCATTAAACATTAGGTTAGCAGCTGGTTAGCTTAGCTTAGCATAAAAGGTGAAAACAGGGAAACAGCTATGGCTCTGTGTGAGGTTAAAAAGTATTTCTTTAAATGTCATGTTGACAGTAGTTTGAGGCCGAAAGCTCTACAGCTAAAGGGTAAGCAATCATATTTTAAATGCACCAATTTCTGGTAGTTCTGTGCACGACGCTGATAAAACGTGCACAAAAGACGACAGAAAAATACTGTACTGTTTTGAACCAGCGGGGTTCTCTGTGCGTGCAGCTGCTGATCCTGCAGGTCTGCGCACATGAAAAGGGAAGAACAGCGGTGCATCTCGCACAAGTCTGAGCTTTCAAGTGTCTGCAGAGGGGAGCTTCTCTCACATGTACGTCAGCGGTGAGGGACAGACGGTGCATTCAGAGTCCGCTGGATAAGAAGCAGATATCAGGGAGATTCAGTGAGGCTGTTGGAAGAGCCAATGAGGACGGTGGTCAGTATCAGACCAGCAGCAAAAGCAGGACAAAGTTTATTGCTTCGTCATTGAGGGAGAGAAGCAAATCTTGTTCTAGAAAACCCACCAAAATCCAGTCATGTTTGCATGGACATCTGACAGACTTCAGTGAGCTCTAGATGCTGTTGTGTTGTTTGTGTTCGTACTGTTGTACGTACACTTACTTATCTATGGAAGGAGGGTTTGCTCTTCCTGCTGACTGATCGTAGTTTCACTTAAAGAGCAGAACGTTTCCCCCAAATGCGTTAAGCCCATTTAATACCACTCTTTACATTTAACACTGTGAACTCTGCATCACTCAGTCTTATATGTGGTGCTGATGTGCTACACACAGCTGTTTACACATGTTCAGTATGTGAAGGTGAGACACGTCTGTCTGCCCCTCAGACCACAGGTGTGTGTGTGTGTGTGTGCGTGTATTTTGATGAACAATGAGTAAGTTTCAAACATTTCTGACATACCTCTACATCATTATGAAAAAGATGTACTCACAGGTGCATGCCCTTGACACACACACACACACACACACACACACACACACACACACACACACACACACACACGCACACACACACACTTACATTCCTGTACTGACCCCCCAGAGCCCCACATACAGTTGGTGCTTCCTTAAATCAAACACACTCTCTCTCACACCAACGGGCAAATAGACATATGAGTGGTTCACACACATACAGGTGCAATATTCGCTCTGTCTGGCTTATATATAGCACATGTATATGCACACACACACACACACACACACACACACACCTTTGTTGTTGGTCCTGAAGATATGTATCTGTGGCTCTGCCGGGGAAGAGGATATGATATGTGCATGTCTCATATCTCACTATGAAGGTAGAGCTCAAATCAGTATTCAGGAGGAGACCTCAAGCACTAACACATACACACACACACACACACACACACACACACACACACACATGCTATATCTATTGATTTCATCAACCATTTTTGTAATGAAATCTGTCCTCATGTTTTCACCTGCTGATCCACTTGTCCCATGTTATTGATCTGCAGCTCGAGGTGTGTGAAGATGTTTTACTATGAAAGTGACATGTGACCTCCAGTATGGATTTGGGCGCTGATGTCTGTTTGATTAAAAACTTTTAAACTGAGGAAGATATTTCGTATAATTATAAACTGAATAGATTTCAGTGTTGGACTGTTGACTATGTTCCCCTGGGCTCGACAGCCTGGACCGGAGGCTTCTTGTTTTCCTGTCGTCTGAACGTCAGTCACATTCTCATGAAGGCGATGTCTCTGAAGCAATATCTCCCATCTGCTCCTCAAGGGAAAACCTTCAAATTTGGCACCTGAATTCAAAGATGAACTGATTAGATTTTGGTGGTCAAAGGTCAAAGGTCAAAGTCCCAGTGACCTCACAAAACAAGTTTTTGGCCATAACCGAAGAAGTAATATGGTAATTATGACACAATTTAATACAAATGTCTAGTTTGTATCTAAGTGATAACATTTTATATCCAAAAGGTCGAAGGTTAACTTCACAGTGACATCATAATGTTCTGCAAAAACAGCATTATTCAACACAAACTCATGAAGGAGAGACTGTGACCATATGTCCTGCAACTTGGCTGGTTGGCGGAGGGATACAACCACAAGGCGGTGACTCGTGTTTTGATCTGAGCCCAAAGAATGAAGCGATCAGTGTAATTAAATAATGTAGAATGAAGATAATAGTTATTTTCTGCCTTATATTTAAGTTTCAAAGCGTGAAAATGAATGAATGAATGAAAACATTGGATTGTTTCAAAATAAAAGCCCTATTTTGTGGTGTTTATATTAATGTGCCCCCCCCCCCGCGCCCGTGACCTCTTAAACTACGAGTTCAAGTGAGGTAAAGAAAATGTGTTTGCTCTCCACGATAGCGGCCCTCTATGAAATGAAATTATGCTTGTACAATCATGTAAAACACACACACACACGTGTCTTTTTATGCGTGCTCACATGACTCTTGTTGATTGATCTGCTGATGGGATGGATGCTCTCAAGCCTGTGATCTAATCTGTAACAGCAAAGAAGAAAACACACCAGAGGTGGAGAGGATAGAGAGGGATCTGCCCGTCTCTCTCTCTCTCTCTCTGTCCCAGCACATCCCTCACCTCGCTCGCCCCGTTCTGATTACAGTTTAAAGAAAACATCTCACAGGAGCAGACAGACAGGGGAGGAAGACGGATGGAGTGAGCAGCCAGTCTGGAACCAAACAGCTTATAGCCTGGTCTCCCCCACCAGCCCCTCTTGTTCCTTTCCCTCCTCTCACCGTGTGACTGTGGGGTCAAACGAGGCTGCCGGGCAGGAAGTGAAGTATGAATAAGATGGGATCACCCTGCCAGACATATTTCTCAACCACACCCTCTTTTGTCTCTTTGATTGTGTAGTTTTTGCCGTGGACACCGGCTCGGTCGTCACAGGGAAACTAAATGTTCACTAAACGCCTCTTTGACAAAACACTGCTCTGTGTTCAGTCATGTCTGCGGATACTCTCTCCCAAACAAACCTCTCCTCTGTGTGCTGAGGTCTGACTGCTGCAACCACAACCACACATATCTATTGAATCTTCCATAATGTTTTTGTAATTTTCCACATAATTCCTGTTGGTGTTAAAAACACTGTTCTCTCCTAGTATTAGACCTGATGGGTGAACATCTACCTTATTGTCCTGATGTTGCTGCTTCATGCTGTTACAAACTGATGCGACGTGTAGCAGAGTAATGGTGCAGAAACACACATTTCTTAACCTTAAATCAGGTGTTTTCAAAGTCTGACACTCAGACGAACCTCACAGCTGCAGCCCCCATGACCCCAACTTGACGCCTGCTTTTTTAGCCCACACATTTTGGCAAACTGGCATCATTAAAAGTTTGCTGAATTAGCTTTTAGCAGCTGCTGTTTGCACCGTACCCATGAGAACTGGATCACTTCGAAGAAAACTTAAAAACGTGATCATTCTCGGGTTCTGGAGATACGAGGTGCATCTTTTTTCTTCTTCTTGGAGAGAATGATATCCTTGGATATGTTGTTATGTCATGTTGGTGTGTGAAGATAACTGTGTCGCCCCTTTGCTTTCAGAACATGCACCTGTCCCTCTCACCTCATGCTGCATCCTGTCTCTCGCTCCATGAGTGAGAATATTCACCTCACAGTAAAGAACCGAAATCTTGTGTTTCAGTAAATCCATAAGGTTCACGTGTGTTCAATTCATAAATCCAGAATGCGTAGAAAGACGGCTGATGAATTCTTTTATATTATATTTCTCTCCTGAGTATCGGATGTATTTGAACAGTCTATAGTTTAGCTCTTTAGCTTCAGTTTGATGGTCCTCTTCTGCACCACATGACACAGGTGTGTGAGAGTAGACTGTTAGATAGGTCGAATATGACGCATCACTGACAAGATATTCAGTAAACACCACGAAGGAAGGAGATATCAGATTATATGTTATTGTGTCTAATAGTTTTATATATTTTTATTTTACCTAAATCAGCAGCTGAGTTTGTTGCAGGTTTAAATGTCTGCATCTGTTTGTGTGTGTGTGTGTGTGCGTGTGTGTGTGTGTGTGTGTGTGTGCGCAGATTTCAGCAGTGAGCTGAGTTTTATCAGAAGCGACGGACATGACGGTGGAAACAACGATAAAACACAAGTCGTATGAAGCAGCGTTTTCCTTCAGGGACGATGAGTCTAGTAACAGTTATAATGATTTTTCTTTTGTGATGAGGTGTTGGGTTTCTATTAATCACAGCTCTTGTTGTCGAGACTTCACAGCCTAATCTCATAATCCGTGCAGCTATTTTGCCCATTATCCCCTCTCACTGACAGGCAGATACAAACAACCTCAGTGGGGGCTAATACTGTGTCAGCGGGGCTGAATCGCCCATCCAAGGATGAGATGCTCGCCATCTGCTGTGTTTACACTTTCAGACTTCCAGACTGTATTCTTTTGACAGCCTTTGATGCATTAATGATTTCTCTTGTCTCTCGGGTCTCTTGGTTCGGTCTAACCCTGTTTACTCTGGAGTTAGCTGCACTCTTTCATCATGGCTGGAATTCCCCTGGCTCGCAACTTCTAACTAAAGCATGTCAGGGAGACGGGAAGTATGAAGAGAAAAGTATATTTTTGGCAGAGTTTGAGAAACCCAGGCTGTCATTGTTTACTCGTCAGACTAATGCGGCTGAATAGTGCTCATCTTCAGAGCTTTTCTTAACATCATTTCTTTGGAATTTCTGATGAATAATCAAAACTCATCATCTGGATTTGAATCCATGAGTTGCCAGGATTGTGTGAATCTTGCTTCAAGATTAGACATCCAGCTCCACGCTGTAGATTTTATGACAGAATGCACATTTTGTGAAAAAGGTCAGTTGCTTGCAAGTCTTCCTCTTTTTTTTGCACCTCTTGCGATGAGGTGTGGAGAGTGGCTGCAAATTGCTCCTCTTTCTCTTTGTCACAAAGAAGCAATTTAAAGCAGGGGAGCAAAGCTTCTCAGACAGGGGACATCTATGTGATACAAGTCGTCTCTTGTGAGAAGACAAATAAGAGAGACAAATGAGGGAAACTAAAGCAGACAGACGGAGAGAAAAGAGGGCGAGTGTAACATTTTGCGAACCCGTGCCGCCTCCTTTTTTCCCCCCTGTTGCCGGTGGCAGAGCGCAGCCTGTATCTGAGAGGGCAGCAGACGTTCAGCAGGAGCAACGGGAGCAGGAGACGTCATCGGTCCCCAGAGTGTCCCAGCACCCTCAATCTGTCACCGCGCACAGGGGAGAGCAGGAGCACACAGAGCCAGCACACATCTGCACGGGCTCACAATGTTCAACTCAGCCGCAGCACGGAAACTCAGAAGAGATTTATTTTTTTCCTCTAAAGGAGATCTGATTTATTTTTGGTAATATTTCTGTTCTGTTTTGATGTTTTCCCCGCTGCCATCAACAAACATTAATTCTGAATATAGTGGCAGCTTGAAAATAAGACACTTAGTCCCCTCAGGAGGAACTGTAATAAGCTCCACATTTTCTTCTTCTGCGTTTTATTTGAAGTATTGATTCATAAAAAGATATATTTGTGGTTCTCTGGAGCTCTAGTAACAACAGGTCGGTGGGCCAATCAGAAGAGAGGAGGCTCTGAGCCTCTCTTCTGATTGGCTCACTGTTTTCTGAAGGATCCAATAAAAATACAGCAGATTTCAGGTAAACACACCTGCAAGTGTTGGATGGTGGGTCGAGGTGGGCGGGGCTTGGTGACTGCTTTGTTAGGCACATCACAAAGTTCCAGAAGCCCTGATATATAAAATATATATATAATATAGAACCTAGACCTGATCTATAATCACACAGACCTTTACACTGGATGGAGCTTCACCTTCTCATCTAGATAAATCAAACTGGCTGAATACTTTGGTCTACAAGGAAATACCTGTAAATGTAAGCATATTACTCTCAGCCTCAGCTGTCCTTTGTGTTTATTAGTAGTAGTCGGCCTGACCCTGTGACACCAGCAACAGCAGCTGTAGCTGTAGTTGTGAGGAGACTAAACATTGCTCTCTGTGCCCATGTGACATGATGTCATCAAACATGGTCCTAACAGTTCACTGCAGCAGTGAACACAAACACATGGCTTATTTCCCTGTAGAGAAACTGTATTTACTCCCATGAAACTGACAGTAAAACACTTATTCTTATTATTACACAATGAAAATTTTCCATTTTTATACATTTTCATATGGTGAGATTATTTGCCAATGGATCCTTCCTTTTCATTTCTTTTTTATTTTATTCATATTTTATTAATTTTTTATGATTTTTATTGGTAAAGTTCAAAAGAATTAAAATATAATTAAACAGAATAGTCATATCCACAGAATCTTTGCAGTCAGGAAGAGCTTCACTGGTCCCTGAAGGAGAGAAGAAAAGAATAGTCATATAAGTTGGTGTTTTATTAATAAAGCACATGAATAAAACAGTAATAAAGAATATAATGCAAAATAAAATAGATTAAAACTAGGGCATCGACATTATTCTCATAAAATATAGCCCCACAATGAATAAAAGAAAATTGGCACCATGATGGTTTTTGACAGATTTACAGATTTGATGTAGAATTATATACAGCTGGTTGGACACACAGGGGTCTCTGTGGTGCAGATAAGACTTTTAATGGGAAACAGAACCGACGCTGAGGTCCTAATCCCTCTATGGCCTCTGCTTTGCCTTTTATAGCCAGGCTGTTGAACGCAGCCTGCACACGCACAGGCCAGAGGAAGTCAGTGACCCCGATGAGAGGTCGCACGGACAAACAGCGCTTCGAATGACCGGGTGGATTCATCTAATCCTAAGAGAAATAATCTGAAGTAAGAAAGAGAAAGTTTGCTGCTGAGCAGCAGTGTCAGGCTTTTCTGTCCTAAAACTGAATTACAGCCTGTCACACGCTCCGGGAGGAACAAACAGCCTCAGTCGACTGAAAGGCCTTCAGTGAGAGGGGAGAGATGTTTTCCCCCGTCTCGGGACCTGATTGTGATTTCTGCTCTGTCTTCGCAACAGCAGGGCTCCACTCAGTGACCGCATGTCGACTGCTATTTCAGAGGCGGACGGACAGGAAGAGGAAGGCAATGAGGCGATATTCAGGGAGAACAGAAACTCTGACAGCAAGAGCGTGGATGCAATTATCACCACAGTGTCTTACTTGTGCTTTAAAGAGAGATGCAACAGGAAAATGTTACGCATGCAATTTTCAAGAATACGTCTCCCTCTCATCCTCTGTGCCTCTGCTGTTTCTTTCAACTCTTCCTTTTGTTCCCTCCTCGCCCTCCGTTGCCTCTTCATCTTCCTCCCGCCCACACCCTCCCTCACAACGCCTTTGTGCGATCACCCCCAAGAATCTTTGAGATTCTCTGAAATTGAAATGTGTGTTGTCCTGCCCCTCCACTGAAGAAGATTCTCTTCTCTTTTATTGTTTTCTCTGCAAAGGCATCCCGTGCTCGTGTTTTCCCCGTCGTCACACGAACCATATGTATGCGCTGTATAAGAAGAGTGCCATTAATCTCTTTGTCCCGTGAGAACTGTGGTGTTTGCGTGAGTAATGAGCTCTGTACGTCCGCGCTGTGTCTCTGTTGTCTTTAATTGGTGCGGCGTGACTCTATTAGAGGGATCCAGTGTAATTAACGTCTGCTCTGGAGTGGGAATCCAACTGTACCGCTTCACAGGCCTGACTTGTTTTAGCAGATTCAAGGGCTGCTGTGCTCAGCAGGCGGCTGATCAGTGATTTAATAGCAGTGAGAGAAGTTTCCCAACATCAACTTTTATAATTATCTTTCAAAATGTGTCCGGTTGTTGTGTGTCTGCAGAAATGTTTCTGTGCAGGAATGTGTTTACGCTTTGTTGCAGTGCATAGTGCTGCGTGTGTGTGTGTCTGTGTGTGTGTGTGTGTGTGTGTGTGTGTGTGTGTGTGCCTGCAGCTCTCTCATACCTGAACCCAGGTGTGTGAGAGAAGTCATAAGGTGCTGATAAATAATGATGATACACCTGCCCCCCCCCCGCAGCTTTTTATTCAGCACCATGCACAGAACCTTTTCTGTTTAAGTCAACGCTCAGTCGGGCTGATTTCAAAATCTGAGCTGTTCTTCTTCTTCTGCGGCTACGGACCAACACTGAGTTCACTTTAACATACAGTCATCCAGTGCGCAGGTTTCAACCATGTGTTGCAACATTATGCGTTTCAGTTTGGTGTTGTGGCTCTGGAACAAATCAGAGCAAGTTACACGACGAGATACACAACGTTTAATGAACCTGAAGACATTATAAGAAACACTCAAAGTTACATAGAGCACATCTAAATGCTAATACAGACGTAGGCTGGCGAGGCGGAGGGAATGAAATTTCTGAGAGCAGGCGGCGGGACTCAGACCTCAGTGTTGTCGTGTGCAGACTGACTGAGTGTCAGATGTTCGTATGGGGCTGGTGTGAGGGAGCGGCCGTGGATGTACGGCGTGTGGTTGGAGGGTTTATGGAACATGTGACTTTAAAATAACTTCCGTGCCTGAACTAATGCTAAACTTTATCTTATTTAGAAATGCATGTTTATTGTTAAAGAGCAAATGCTGTATAATTTTCACCAGTTCCATTCATACTACAGTCAAACCCTCATAGAGTCACTCAGTTTGAAGCCTTGAACTTCCTCCAGACATGTTTTAAATCTTCTGCTGTGATTCATGTTTTGTTTCACTTGGTTTTCACCGATAAAAAGTGAAAAATAGAAAACTGGGTCTGAAGCTCATTTCCTGATTGAGAAACCTGGATCAGGCCTTTAGCCCCGCCCACCACCTGCCTGCTCCAGGTGGACAGGTGAAAGAGCAGAGAGCATCAAGATGGTTAGAGGAGGAAACATCAGAGAGACTCAGCCTCATGTTTGAGCCTCAGTCAGACCCAGACTCAGATGAGGAGTCTGAGACCAGAACCAGAGACTAGCAGACGGATCAGAAGCGCAGTTAGCATCTTGTATTTGTTTATGCTGTTTGTTAGCTTGTAACTGGCAGTGGCTGACACAGCATTAGCGGGTGTGCTAATGCTAACTCCCTCTCTCTCTCCACTGACAAGGTTTCAGGTGTATTTACAAGCTGACAGGATTGGTTCCTGAGGTTTGTGACCTGTGACCCTGGCTGTCTGAATCTGTGTTTATGAGACTGTCATTGCCTCAATAAAACACTGGATTTACATGGGAGGGGGTCTTTAAAGAAGTGCAGTTAGTGGGCTGGCTGTCCATCCACTGCACGAAGCAGCTCACATTTAAGGGATAGTGTGATTTGCTGCTGTTGTTACCTTGTGTATTTAGAGGAGGATGAAATCTTTCAAACTATTCAACTGTTAAATTTGCCACTACACTGTAATTTCTCAATAGACATATTGTCCCAGTGTACAGGATGAAGTCGAGTCACACTTTGAGTCTTTGGGGATTATTTTGGATCTGTGTGTGTGTGTGTGTGTATGTGTGGTGTGTATGTGTGTGTGTGTGTGTGTGTATGCAGTATCAACATGCACTGAGATACAGACCTGATATGTGATCTCCCTCCTGATCAAGGTGACTGGGATGGGTGGAGGGTTTCGGGTGGAGGCTGCCCGGATGAAGATGTCAGGTGACGCTGGCAGGTTTGGGACAGCTGTGCTCTCTGTGATATGACTGACAAACACACTGCCTTGCTGAGCCATGCGTCACACACACAGACACACACACACACACACATGCAGTGCCAGTTCAAACAGTGTTAGTACCTCTGTTTGCTTTTGTGAGTGTTTGCACGTGGACGATCTGTGTTTCACCACCAGTAGCCCCTCTTTCTCTCCCTCTCTCCCTCTCTCTCTCTCTCTCCCTCTCTCTCTCTCTGATGATTAGAAGCACTGTTCGCTTGGCGCAGCCTTGATGTCACTGTCATGGCAGCAATCTGAAACCTGAACCTCCCTGCTGCCCCTACCAGCCCGAGGAGGGAGAGATGGAGGGATGGGTGGAAACAAAATAGAGAGCAACAAAGAAATTGAGACATGGAGGAGAGGACGGAGAGACACAAGAGGACAGAAATAGTTGTTCACCTCAGATGATGAATCCTTGATAGCAGTCTGTGCAGGTGAGCTCTGTGTGTTGGGTGACGTCTTCTCCAGGTGATGAGGGTTCACCACAGAGGAAGAATGACGAGGGATAATCCCCGAGCTCGCAGATAATCAACTTACACCCTCCCACCGCCTGTCAGCTCGCTCTCTGCACGCAGCTCCGCTCCCGCTTATTGATCAGAGAGCTTTAGTTTTGTTTATTGTACTTTGGAGCTTCGCTCGGCTTCATTCGATTGATTTTCTCACACATGCACGTGTGACGTGTGTGACTGTTCTCAGGTAGTCGATCTCTCCCTGAGTGTGTTTCCTGCCTGTGAGGGTCTCCATTAAGTGTCAGGCTGTGGTTCAGTGTAAATAATAGGACGTGATGTGTGGTTTGTGGGTTCTGTGTGGGTGTGATAGAGTGTGTGTGTGTGTGTGTGTGTGTGTGTGTGTGTAGTTGCTGTGCTTTTCAGATACATCCTAAAAGAGGTAATGAGGCAGGAAGACTTCATCTGTGTGTGTGTCGGGTTGTGTAACTGCATCCTCTCTCTCTCTCTGATGTTCACACACACACACACACACACACACACACACACACACACACACTGCCCGTATTCAAATATGACAGACACGTCTCAAATGGACAAGAAAAGGCAGCTTCTGAATAAAATGACCACGTCCACGTCACTTCATCCGTCGGCACTGTTAACCAGGAAAAGGGGAGGATTGTGTTCTTTGCTTTCACACCTAACCTGTCTGCTGTGGTAAATGAAGTCAGGTGCGCTGTCAGTCAGTTTCAGTCTTTACTGTTAATGCTGTGGCGGCACTGGTAGTACACACTAAAGAATTAAAGTACAGCTTCATCGCTCCACCTGTGCCCCAGCAGGGTGCGTCACTGTACCCTCTGGGATACTGTTGTACCTGCTCGTCTTTACCTGTAAAAGAACATTTCTTCACTCCAGGTGATGAAAATGTACCTTTATGTTGTGTGTGGGGTCCTGGGACCCCCAGGGGTCCTTGAGGGGGTTCCTGGGTGTCCCCAGGAAAAAGGTGAATCATTTATTTTCACTGTAATTGCATCAGTAACACAGTGACAGAATGTGTGATTATTCTGGTTTGTGGATTTCAAACACTTTCTGTGATAAAACCTCTCAGGTGGGGGCCTGTGGTCTAATTTGTGTCAGTTTAGGTCCTTGAAAAAGCTTGGAAAAGTGAGTTTAATCTTTCAACAGAATCTAAATCTCAGTGCATGTTGATGTGTTGTTCTGCTGGAAACCGATCAGTCCTTAAAAAGTCCCAGCACATGAGAGAAAGCAGTGACCGAAGGAGCCGTTCACTATTCACTGAGTGCGACAAAACAATTTCTCATCTTGGTTTCACACAACTGGAGAAATGATTTGCTGTTAGCTCCAGCTCCCCGCGGCATCACTCACTCGACCGGGCGTCGCTCACCGTGATGGTGGGTAGGTTAACAACCACACAGAGACAAAAACCAAACCAGAGCACTTCAGGGATGAAGGTCTCAACCAAGCAGCAGCGCATCACTCACCTCTCTCCTCCTCCCTCCTCCCCGCCCTCAGACAGGCTAATCTTCAAGTTTGCCAACCAATCAGAATGATAGAAGATAACCTGTGACCGCAACAATGCTCATCACTTATTTCTCCGTGAACTCATTACAAAGGACAAACTGACACTTTCGGTGCAGAGAAGTGCTGCACGAGCTGCTGTCACTCACCAGAATGAGATTTTCAGCATGTGGTTCTGATCACGCAGGATGACGCGCCAGAGTATAAATGAATTAACCGTCAGTCTGCGGAGCTTCATGCAGCTCCTGCAGTGTTTGTAAAAAAGCTGCTGTGAACACACACCAGAACTAAAGCTTGTTTATGTCCTTCGTCCACATGGACTGAAGCGCAGCTGTGAAAGTGTCCGTGCAGAGACTTAAAAACTAAATTGAAATGGCAGGAATTAATATGTGAGAAAAGAAAAGAACAGCATTTATGTTAAACAGAGGAACTCGGAGTGGCAGAGTAATGAATATGTAATGACTCGGTTGTATAAAAGCGCTGCAAACAGAATCAGCCATAAATTAGAACAGCAGCAGATAAGAAAAGAGGAATGTGATACTGAAACATGATGAAATGTAAAACGGGGAATTAGGAATAAAGGCTTTTGTGCCTGTCACAGGTAAATGTTCAGGTTCTCTGTTGTTCAGGTAAATAAAATTTACAGCATCTACGTTTTCATTTGAATGAACACACACAGGAAACACTGTCACCTGCGCTCAGCCCTCCACAGCCTCACACACACACACAACACGACACACTCACCCATGGCTACGTGTCACATCCACTTCATGTAAAACCTGTCGCTCTTTATGTACACTCATACACAGACACACACACACACACACACACACTCATACACACACACACACGTGTCCTACCCCCACACGGTGATGCCGATGACGCCGATCCCCTCTGTCATGTACAGTGTAAGTGAGTCACACACACTCCCTGTCAAAGTGCCAAGGCTATGAACCACATAACAACTGTATCCGTATTCTGTGTGTGTGTGTGTGTGTGTGTGTGTCTTTCCATTGTGGCCTCATTGTGCAGTAGTGAAGTGTCCATAAAGCAAAGATGGATAAACAACTTTCCTTTGTTTGGCCCCTAGCGTTGGCTGCGCACAATCCATCCAGCAAAAGCACACAGTCTGTTAGTATAATCTCTCTCTCTCTCTCTCTCTCTCTCTCTCTCTCTCTCTCTCCCTCACACACATATACACACACACAAACTCACACACACACGCGTTAACTGTCTATGTTCAGTTATCATCTCTATAATGATGGCCCTATTTTTCCCTCAACTCAGCATGGCCTACAGTTGGCTTCAGAAACACCCCGTTAACTATGTGCCAATTACAGAGCTCTCCACACACACACACACACACACACACACACACACACACACACACACACACACACACACACACACGCACACAGACAATACAGGTGGATTTGTTTTCACTAACAAGACAAGGGAAAAGAGTTCAAATCAAAAATGGAGGCTTGAAATGTCACTATTACGTTTATTTTTTTAACCCAAATTTATTCAGGTGAAAAGTGCAGCCGCCGTCTCGTGTTTTCACATTTCTTCACATGTTGACAACATCACACCTTCACTGGCAAACAGAAACTGGAGGAGCTGCTGGTTTTGGAGGGTTTTCTTTTTTTTCCCCACTGTAAATTCCCAAACTTCAACGTTTTCTTTTAACGATACCCTCAATCAGACTGAAGGAACACGACGGTCTCCTGGATAATTTAACATTACAAAGGTTCATGAGGAGTCTCTGAGATTGCATGTTTTTTTTCCATCCGTTTGGCTTGGAACATTCTACAATACACAGGAGCCACAACCGCCATTATCCTGGATTTGCCAGACCGACGTCTGAGTCCGAGCTGCAGTTGCCTGATTCATCCAGAATCTGAAAGTCAACTTCACGCTCTTAAATGTTTAATCAAGTTTCTATGAAGCACAATCTGTAGTTTCCGTTTGACAAACTGTTTCTCACAGTTTCTCTGTCTTTTCATGATTCAAACGGGAAAGTGTCGTGCCAATCCAAGCTTCGCTGCGAGTCATGTGACGTCGTCTGTGCTTTCCGATAGCGACTCGCTGCGGCCTCCAATCTGCTCTGAAGACGTATAATAACCTGAAGCGCTCGTAAAGCGACGCTCACCACCACCACCACCACCACCCGCTCCCGACAGGACACCATGTTTGGCGGCTGAGAAAACGTACAAACAGCCCCTTTAATATATTCTCTGTCATATAAAGATGATAACAGTAATGTTGTATATCACCTCAAATGTCCTGGAAAAAAAGCTGATTCCAGTGACAGAAGTGACAAACACGTGACGAGCTCTGGGTGTTGATACGTGTTGATGTGGCGTCTGATGAGCGGGGTCGGCCTAGTTGATGCAGCTGAGTAATAATCTGACACCCTGAAACTGCAGCAGTGTGCATGTCCTTTGTTTGAGTACATTTCTTCACTTGATTTTTCTATTATTATTATTATTATTTAACCATTCACCAACCACTTAAAACTAATCCATAACCACGACTGAGATCTGCTCTGATTCAGATTCAACATGACCCAGCACCAACTGGAGGACAGATGGCGGCGTGACTGTGGTTTAGCATGAGTCTCTTCACACGTCGCATAAAGTAACTCGTGTTAAAGCTCTGCTTCACACACACACACACACACACACACACACACACACACCATCGTTGGATTCAGTGTGTGTTTGTACATGTGAGAAAATGTGTGTCGCTACGTTTGTCGTCAAGTTCGTCTCTAAATCATCCCAGACATAAACAACAGTGTGTATTCAGGGATTCTTAATCATTTCTGTGGTGGATCTAAAAGCTGCAGAGTCTCTGGAAGCTTCAGCGGCTTCAGAATGCAAATACACATGGAACAATAAAGCTCATAAAGCAGCAAGATGTTACTGTCAAGTCATCAGCTTCGTACGACTGCTCCCTAACAAACACACTGATTAACCTCAGTGCGTTCAACAGATAGTGAGGGTCTGTGCCCCGGTGTTTATCTGTGGTTAAGAAACACACACACACACACACACACACACACACACACACACACACACACACTATGGTATGTTAATCATGTGTGTTTTCCTCGGATCGTCAGAGAACAGACTGAAGCTGCTTATTGAGATACAGAGACGTATTAACCCCAACTGCTAAAAACAGGGACGTGTGCTTCAGAAATCCAAACACCCAGAGGGTTTGTGTGTGTGTGTGTGTGTGTGTGTGTGTGTGTGTGTGTGTGTGAGGTTGAACTAGCATCTCTTTGTTTGTGCATGCGTGTGTATGTTTCTATATCAGAACTATGCTTGCATGTGTTAGTACTGTGCTGTTTCCATGCATTTGATTTTGTTATGGAACAACTTTGACTTTGTTCACAAATCTCTCAAAATTGTAGATATTTTTCTACATTTGGACAAAAGTGAACGTTGTTATATGTAACTTTTCCAAAATTTCATATCATATCTATCTTTTTTATACTTTCAGTATCCCAAATGTTTCCATCAATTTTCAAACCTATCCTTGATTTTAATCGAGGTAACTCTCTGTTACTTCCCCTGGCGTGCGTCGGCGTTGTTGTCGCCTGTTTTAAGCCACATTTTGAAGATACACGTTTTACACCTTGGCTGTTTTCAATGATGTATTTTTAACTGGATGAAAGAGTTTAGTCGTTTGACATCTGGGTCTTAAGTTATCAGAGAAAAAAGCTGAGTAAATGTCCCTCTGAGACGTCCTGGTGTCCGCTGTGTCCATGTGGAACTGCTTCTTTCTGTTTCTACCAGTTTTAATCGCCCAGTCTGATGGTTATGGAGAGGAGGAGACGTCTGTGAATAAATCAGCTGCTGGTAAAAACTTCCTGAATGACTGACACTGAAGGAATCCTTCATGACGTCAAACGCTGTCTAATGTTTTTATTGTTTTGATTGAGAGACAGAAGCGGCAGAAGTTACAAACTGTGTGTTTAATAAAAGTCACAACAGGGGTCGGTCTGCCACCGAAACTCAAATCCCAAGATTGAACACTTTATATATCGCCAAGTAACAAGGAAAGAAAAACGAGGATGCTTCAAGGCTATAAATTAAAATGCATAAATTATTATTTATGCATTATTATTATTATTTATAAGAGAGGCCTGATCTGAAGTCATAGAAAATAATTCCAAAAATAATCTGTCTGTTTTTACTAATTTGTAGAAATAATTTTACGTCCTGTCACTTCCTGCTGCGACGCTGAAACCTGTTGCCGACTGGACCATAAACAGAAGATGAAAATCTCCTAACGAGATAATATCTGTGAATCACATTCCAAAAAGTAATTGTCAAAACATTTCTTCTTGTGATAAAGTTGCCACAAGATCCAACGTCCGTGGCAGTAAAACAAGATCCTTCCCAACTCCATTACACAGACTGTAATTTGGAGCTGGTCCTAACTGGGTGCTGGGCCAGGAGGCGGGGTTTATTTCCTGGTGAAGACCTAATTTGTTTGTGTGCGAGTCTAATTTGTTTCTATTATAATCAGTTGAAAACATAAATAACAAATTAAATGAACTAATATTTTTACATAACGCTTCCTGCTGCAGTTTTGAACAGCAGTTTAAAATATAGAAATGCCGCAACATTTTCTGGTCGACTGAGAAAGAAATCTCCAAATCGCAGGTGGTGAACAGGAAGTGGTCAGTTGTTGTGTGTTTGAAATGATGTAGGTGCAGCAGCAGCCGGTCTGACTGAAGGACTATCACTGATCCACTGCTGCATAACTTTCCTGCTGCTCTCCATCCATAAAGTGGCTATCGCAGCTCAGATCTGCATCCTCAATGGCTCCCATCTATCACTCCCTCTCTGCCCCCCCCCCCCCCCCCCCCCCCCCCCCCGCGGTTTAGGGGGTGGTAAAAAGCTGGGAGGTGGTATCAGAGGAGGCAGGTTAGCTCTGTGATCAGCTCACTGAGGTTGGCCACACTGAGGGCGAGAGTGCGCTGCTGCTCCTCCAGACGTCTCACTCTGCGCTGGGTGAGTGTGCGGCGACTGGTGGCGATTACACTCAAGGAGAAGGTGTGTGCATTTGTGCTCCAGTGTGTTCGTGCGTTGTATGTACACAACAGCTCTTTCCCTTTGATAACGGCCCTTAAGTCATTGATGCAATCTCTGCAAGCCTCTGTGAAAACACACTTGTTTCTTCTGATGCGGAGCAGATAGTCCCGGCTCACAGAGAGCTGAGAGAGGCAAAGAAGAAATAATCAAAACAGCAGCACGCCGCACACTGCATCACATCCTCCACTACTGGAGGGAAGGGGAGGGGATGAAAGCAGGTGTGTACCTGGCATGCATGTGTTTGTGCATGAGAGAGAGAGAGAGAGTGTGTGTGTGTGTGTGTGTGTGTGTGGGTTGCAGACAAAAGGGCTGTGGAACATCTGGATGCCGGTGATAGCTCTGCTCACACGCGTTACGAGCCAAATTAATCAAACCTGGTGGGGAGACTGTCAAGTGTGTTGGTGTGTATGTGACGTGTATTAAGAGTTGATCCACGTTCTAGACAACACAGTGACGACGTATAGTCGTCCTG